>NC_088992.1:10544435-10862471 GCF_963932015.1 Anas acuta
CAGAAGAGGGTATCCACTGAAAGTACAGAACTTTCTACCTTTACTTAAAGTCCTTGAGACATGCCTATCACTTCACACATCCTCTTATTTCATGATAATCAGCCACGAGGGAAATGGCAATAGAAGAATGTTACATCAAAGAACCCATAGTTAGCAGAACATACAGTGCTCGCTTTAGATAGGCTACTAGTATAAAAAAATAAAGGGAGTTTGGAGAGTCCCTGTCACTTCTGTGGGTGCAAGACCGAGCACAGAAGGCTGTCAAGGCATGTCTGGGTAGCTGTCCTTTGCTGGATGCAGATACACACGTGCTGTTAGTGGGAGGTGATGTGATGTGTGGTGACCCTGCACCCAGTCACCCACCAGCATCCGCAGCCTTGTTAAGTCTTGTGGCTGCTTTTCCAAGCAGTGGGCACTGTCGGCGTTTCCTGTCCCTCACAGACATGACTTAAGCCCAGACTGCCTGTGCCCCACAATCCAAGAGTCTGACGCGGCCCTCGAAGCAATAAGTCACTTCAGTTACTGGTGCTTGGTTCCAGAAACTTTGCCGTGTGCTACGTGTTCTTGTTTCCTTAATTAATACACAGCTGTCTAGACTAACAGTTATAAGAAGTGAGTGACAGTAATGTTATTGGGGGAAGGCCTCTTCTCCCTCAAGACAGCCAAAAAAAAGACTGCTCTCACCTGCCTTCCTCAGAATAGCTTGTTTCCCTTGTTTGTGCCAAAATGTGTTTGTTTGCTTTCATGTTGACCTCATTTCCACATGAGCCCTATTAAAGTGGCTCCTGTCCAAGGTGTCATTTAAGTACCTGAGAGACCAGATGTCAGTTGTTAATTCTGTGGGGAGAAGTGAGAAGGGGTGAGGGGGGAAAATAGGTGGTTGAAACAACTCCCTGTTAAGGATCTACTGAGTGGGCTGCAGTTCTCACCATGTTAATGCTAATTGCAGTTGACAGGAGGGCTCTGGAGAATTACTGGAGGAGAGTGGGGAGAAGTTTTTCAGAGGAACTGAATGACTCCTTTGTCTTTGTTCAAGGTCAGGAATGCTGGAAGCTGGAGTGGACAGAATTATTTCTCAGGTGGTGGATCCAAAACTAAACCACATCTTCAGGCCCCAGATAGAGAGGGCGATTCATGAATTTTTGGCTGCACAAAAGAAAGAGGAAAGCGTGCCAGCTCCTCCTCCGGAGCCCGAGAATAAGGATCCTCCTGCTCCATCTCAGGATGCCTCCTAAAGGTCTTGTATTTCTGCACTTACTACTTAGAGCTTTCACGTAGCTCATCTCTGTAGTTTGTGTAACCTAAGATAGAGAAGGCACTGTATTCTTCCTGGCTGAACAGGGAGGACACTTTGATCATGAGCACGTTGTCTGTGTCAGACAGTCATCTGAGCTGCTTCCACTTAAACGTCTGCTAAAAATATATTAGGACTGAAGACATAGGTATGATGTAAAACAGCTATCAAGGAACACTGTGGACTCTGCCAGTGCTGGTTTTGGATCGGGCCAAAAGGCCTTTTATTCCTGTAAAAGCATATCGAGCAGTGATCGACATGGAATTGGCTGGACAGCTTTCAGAACACTTCCAAATGGATTAAAAATATATCTTTTACTGAAATACATCTGGAAGTGGAGTGGTGACAAGTTATTGTGCCTCAGCACTGAAATTTTTAGATAGCTCTTCTTTAGAACTTACCCTGGAGTGTTGATTTGCTAGTGACTGAAATATTCAGTGAGGTTAAGGGATCTGGGAGTGAATAACTCCATTTCCAACTGAGTTGTGTAAATAGAGCAACCTGTATCTTTCCAGCTGAAAGGACTGAGGGTGCCTTTGTTGCAAACAAGTTCATTCTGGCTTTTGTGATTAAAATAACTAAAGGGGCCTCAGGGGGCTATAATTGCTGCTCTGTCTTAACACAAATGACTGTGCATCTCTGCTAAGGCCCTGTATCATAGCGTCGGTTTGAATATCGAGGCCTGTGTGCACATTACTGAGGAACCACTATCCTGATGGGAAACTTCAATCTGCAGCTTTGCTGGTGAACCAACTTCTTTCACGCAGTATGGTTTTTAGTTGTGAATTGTTCTAATTACCAGTGCTTTCTGGAAGAAGATAAATCAACTGTAGATTGGGGAAAAAGTTAAGACAGCAGTAAGTAACCCACAGTGGATGCTGTTCTGCTTGGAATGATTACAGCAACGAGCATGGATTTTTAACTTTATGATAGAAATGAAAGTGCCTGTAATATCATCCCGAGTTACTGAGTTATCTGTGACTTGCAGCCATAGTGCCTTGAAACATCTCTGCATTTGTCTGGTTCAAGTAGTTAAAAGTCCACTATGACCTGCAGCTCGGTGCTACTGTTAATTAGTTTTATACATTCTCTCTTCAAATGCATTTACTCTTGAAGGTACCATCCCCTAAACTCTTTTTCTTTCTTGCAGTGAGTTCCTGATATTAAGCAGCTGCACTTGCAAAATACACATCCTGCTAGACTGGCAGTGGATTGCTTGTTGCATTTGTTATAGGATCTGCCAGAGATGATCCACCTTTATCAGACCTGTCAGAAGGCATTGAAATTCAGATGGACCTGGAGTTCTGCGTGTGGAGGGACAGCCGAATCATGAAGATAATTTTGCTGTTAACAGCAATACAGGGAGCAGCATGTATTCTTATTAGTCATGCCTTCAGGCAGGGGGGCAGGATAAAAAAGGAAATTAGATTTTATTTGGAAGGAATAGGGAAGGGGGTTGAGATGATATTAGACTTGGGAGCAGAGAAAAAAGATGTTTGGGGGATTGGGGTCGCCTCTTGGAGGCCGCATAGGAGTTGTTAGATTTTTTGTTATAGGCCCAATGTGAAGAAGCATCATACACCTCTGCTGTGTAATACAGTAGCAAGCAGTAGGTGCTAGGTCAGGTGTAACTCATTGCACTGTTTGCTCTAGAAAGACACATTTCCTGTTTAAAACTGGAAAAAACACTTCAGGATCAATTATCCCAATAATTTCTGTTTCATTGCAGGAGAATGTTTACAGTTAGCTATGACTATAGCTGATTTAATTCTTATTTCCCAGGTAACTCTGGGAAACAAAGGGCACCAGAGCAGGTGGTCAGTTTGAAACTTGTCTCTTTCAACTTGAAAGACTTTTCTTTCCCGTGAAATTTCTCAGGTGCCTAGTGGAAACTGCCCTGTGCTTTCAGCTTGAGTGCATGCAGTGTCCTCTGGATGACAGTCAAATAGATAATGTGATCAAGTATTCTGCCAGCAAATGTCTATACCTTTTGCAATAAAAAACTTCAAAAAGAATCCCAGCTTTCGAGAGCTTTTTCTTAAGGAAAAAATGGATGAAATCCACAAGTCCTGATTGCTGGAACCCTAAGGAAGTGCAGCCCTACACAGTTCATAAATGAATCCAGCTCTGACAACACTGTGTTGATAGTGGATGTCATCATGAAGTAAAATTCACATTATTATTCTTCTCCTTCTGAAAAGTATCCAGTAACTGCATTGACCTTACATGGAGGCCCTATTAGTTACAAGGTGTAAGTCCTGAGTAAGTTCAGTCTGATAGTAGTGATGGTGTAGGCATGCTCAGCCTTGTGAAAACAAGGCACCTCTGGCAATGGTCTAGACCTGTTTTTTTGTTTGTTTTTTTTCCTTTCAGCCAGTAGTCTAAGAAGCTAGTGGCTGCCTCTGTCACTGAGGAACACAATGTATGAATCCCTATGTTATGTAGGAAGGTGGTTGAGGTACATAGCTTAATAAGTCCTAGAGCAGGGAAGGAATTTGATGCTGCACTTCAGGCTCAATATACCAAAAATAAAAAAAAAGAATAGAACAAAAGATAAGTACACACTTAGTAAGCTGTGATAAACTGTACAAGTTTTAAGGGTTATGTGTTAGAGCTGACGTATCACGGAATCACCTTGAGATCCCCATCTCGCAGGCCAGACTAAGGGTTTTAATTATGCCATTTCGTGTCTAATTATGACTTCAAAATTAGAAGCAGACAGAATGTACTATGAATCAGTGAACCCAGGTATGAAAGCCCTATAAAGGTGGGGGGAAAACCACAAACCCGTCTAGAAGGATTGCATGACTGTACAGTTATCACCCCTGTGCTTATCAGGGGCAGCCAAGTAGCTTATAAGGTTTGGCTGTTAAAGGATTTACCATATATCCCATGCAATTTAAATACAGCAAAGTTTAAAAAAAAAAAAAAATCCTGATCTTAAAATGGGTGGGAGCAGTAGAAGAAGGGAAAGCATGTTTTAGTCAAGACAAAACATAACTACAGTTCAGCACTTGTAATTAGGTGATGAATAATGCATTTGTAGCACGTTCTCGAAGTAAAACTGATTCTTGCTCTAAGTGATTAATAGGTACGTTATGATTTTTTGCAACCTCTCATGCAAATGTTCTAGAAATAATGGGTGCTCCTTAAGATGCTCACTGTGTAGCTGTTCTGTGACAACTATTCCATGAGTAAGAGTGAACTAAAAAGCAGCAATTACGAATACCTTCTTTCTACACAGCCAAAATATTCCTGTACACAGTCATCTTTCCACAGTGTTTAGGAAAGTTGTATCATATGAGGAATGTTTAAACACACTTTTTTAACCCTTTTTTTTTAAGCTAGGTAAGATATCAACCAACCTTTCAAAATTTAAGCCTTCTGGATGCACCAGACTGTGTTCCTTCCTGCCAGGAAGATCAGCACTTTGGCTGATGGTTCCTGAGATGTGCACCAACTGCCAAAGTACAGACCTTGCCCATGGACTTGCTCTCATTGCAGCAGTAGAAGGATGAACAGTGAAAGGGCATTTGCTTTTTGATTGTAGGAGGGGGAAAAAAGGGGGAAGCAATCAACCTTTGGCTTTTCCGCAGGAAAATGGCTCAGGTTTTTAATCTTTCAGAAGACTACAATGGCATCAGGCCACCCTGTACAGCAGTACAGCTGGTAGGAGGAGGTCTCAGTAGCAACAGATGACCACGGCAGCATGCAGAGCAGGTGAGACTCGCTCCAGACACGCTGCACTGGAGTGGAGTGGGAAGGCTAAGGGTTAATTTGGCCCTGTGCCCCTTCTCTCCTAAAAGAAAGGAGGATTATAAATTGCTAACTTGTCATTTACAGTAACCTAGGAAAGGGGGGTGTCTGAATCCCAGCTGGTCACATACTGGCATCTGAGCAGTAGCCTTCAAGCAGCAGCAGAGACAACGCCATGTCAGTAAGTGGTGCAGTCTCACATGCCAGGAACGGGGGGGATGATCACTGGTTCAAGGGGAAACTTTCCTTTGGACATTCATCTTCCTTCACAAAACAAACCATAAACATCATATTTGTTAATTAACACTTCATCAAACAGCTCCACCGCAATAAAAGGTGCATAATCTAAGCTATCCTCATATAAGTCCAGTTGTTCCCTAGAGCACAGGCAGTCTCCGTGCAACCTTTTTCTACAGCCCTCCCCATCGTTCTGCTCAGGCACTGTGCAGACATGCCTCTGCTCAAACCAGACCTCGCTACTGACAGCAACGGGCAGCGCTGCAGCTCCTTAGGGTGTGCATTTCAATAGCTGAGCTCAGCAGCTGATCCAAACAATAGTTTGAGAACGGATTTTAAAGTGCCAGCACCAAGCCTCATAGAAGCTTCTTTCAGTTTAACCTGAAGCAACTACCAACAGAGCGAGCTGCAGCTCCTGACCACCTCATCAGGACCACTGTGTCACCTGAGCCCAATTTTTTGGGGCACATGCACTTCTAGTCCTTTAGCAAGTGCAAAGTGGGCTCTTGAGCATCTGAAGCACTGCGACAAGATGTGAGGGGCCTGCACAGTATCAGTCAACACATCTGAAGGGACAAGCAGCAACTTCAGAAATCTTGATAGCACGGCTGCTCCTGATCTCCTGCCCTCAGCCTTCAATTCAGGCAGGCTCATTTGGTTCAGGCTCTGTACATTAATTTACAACATGTACATTAATTTACAACATTAATTTAACATGAGCAGTTAGACACATCCCACCATCAGTTAGTGATGCTGGTGATGATGTGATGCTCCTTGCCAAAGTACTCTGGACCCACACTGATCTCAATATAGCTCAGGTGTCAAACCCAACCACACCTGGCTCCACTTCTCTGCATTTAGGGCAAGCATCACTGCTTTTAACAGGACACAGCCAGCACACCTGGAAGAGAGGCTTTCAATATACTATTTTGATCTCAGCTGAAAGAAGGGGCACCAGGAGGGCAAGAAATCACATTGGGAACATTTAACAGAGTATTTTATTCTCTTTTCACCATGTTAGTTGGAAACAAGAGCAGCACTCACTGTGACCATGCTGCTCCTGTGCCACTATGCACCATGACTGCAGGGCTCAGTGAGTACCAGCCCAGTTCTCTAACAGTACATGGGGCACAGTCACAGCCAAAGAGGATCCCATTCTCCAGCTTTTTGCTAATCTGGAGGCTAGTTTCCCTGATTGCAGGCTTAAACTGCTCCGGTTTCTTGTGGGTTTAACAGTTTCACAGTTCAACTTCTTTTTTATATTGTATTGAAAAGCATAATTTATGAGCTTCCTTAGAGAGAGATCAGCTTAATTCCTTGTGAACCCCACACCTCAACCACCAAAGCTTACAGGTTTCAGAGACTCCCTGCTCCTTACCAAAAAGCTGCGTGCAGTGCAGCCATTCTGAGTCTGGCCATAAGAGGGAGATAAACCATTGCTTCATTTCTCAGTCTCGCTGTCTCCTTGCAAACCCAGAGCAGATGCAGGACTCAAAGCCTTCGCTGACTCGTGAGTGAATCAGTTCAGCAAGGTGCGGAGGAAGTTCTCACAAAGCTGTTCCCCGAGCTCTGACTATACTTGTCTAATGCAAATCACACAGCAAATACTTCAGTTTCTCAAGAGGTTTAACAGAGGGAACCACACGTCAATCAGGATTATGGAGAGCGTGGGGAGGAAAGTGAAGAGCCTAAATACTCAGGGACAAAAAGGCAGATTTAGGTTGTGAAACCCTAAATTCTGACCTTCCCCAGTCACCGATCTGGTCTGGCACGAACACGGCGAGGTTAAAGCAGTTGTGCTAGTGCCTGCGGCCCCAGATGTTGGAGCCGTGAGATTATATCGGAATCAAAACTTCGGTTCTTGCATTTTTGGAATTCTAATGCCTAGCCCACATCGGTGCCAAGTCAGCCTCCGAAACATGACTGGGCAGTACCCGCAGCGCTATCTGCCCTCGTCTAGACGCTGTCAGGAGGCGAGGAGAAGCACAACGGGCTGGGAGCCGGCCCCACAGAAAATTGCCTCCAGCATCAGGTAGAGCCCAGCAAGGCAGAACACAACACAGCCACCCCACATGTGCTGGGTAACGGGGGAACCTCCTATCGCCCCCTGCACCTGGCTGACCCCCACACAGGGAAATCAGCGCCCTTTGTTTCTGATTGCTTGGAAAAAGAGTAAAATAAAAGGAATCCCCAAACCAGCTCAGGTCCTGGTCCTACAATGAATTCATCTAGGGGTATAGGGCTGCAGTTTGCTTTGCAGAGTTGGGGCCTTTAGGAATTCTGAACAACTTCACACAATAAATGCATCGACTTCGGAAGGGATTTGTAACAGAAGCCAAAAGCCATGACATCCCCAAGTTTCATGTTTCATTGCAACTCTGCAGAAGAGAGAGAAAATAATCCTGCTTCAGAGAACAAGCTGAAGATCTCACATTTTCTACAAGGGGGCAGCACTTCTATAGGGAAAAAAAAAAAAAAAAAAAAAAAAAAGGAAAGAAAACCAGCTTTAAAACTTCTCCACAGCACTCCCTGTAGGGAGTACGTCAGTCACCCCTTCCAGATCGTCACGTACCAATATTCACAATATCCACCTCCACCAGCTCCTCCTGTTGTGACTTACTCTTCCAACTAAGTTATCTCCAACTTCTACCACCACAACGCAGCAAACCAAGGCTTGCCCTGACCATGCCAGCCTTCCCCAGAAACCATCCTTTCTCCTCCAGCACTGGTCTGAGCTCCCTGCCTTCCATTTTTTGGCCTCCTCAACCAACAGAAACCACACCACAAACACAAAACCATACGAGGAAATCCTGAAAAAACCTTGTTCAACCTTACCTTGCTCTGGAGGGACAGCCACTCTGCTCACCCCAAGCTCTGGCACGCACACACTGTGCTCCCCACCCAGCTCAGCCCCAGCTGCAGGGGCTCAGCCGTGCAAAGTGAGCTCACCTGCACCCAGCGCACACCTGAGCTGCTGCCCACCTTCCCCCCCCCCCCCCCCAGGGTCAAGCTGTGCAATTTCAGCTCCAGATGTAAAAATCCCCTCTTTCCGAAACAGCATGGAGAATGGGGATTGGGCAGCTGCTGGCACCAGGAGCAACACCTGAGGGTTCCTGGCTCCCCAAAATACCCATCTGCCTTCCCCCAAGGATGCATGAAGGTGCCAAGGGGCTCTGGCTGCAGCTTTTATAGGGACACGTTTCTTCATTTCTTTCCCCTTTTTAAACAGGACTATAACATCGTTTCTTTGGGGAGTATCAGGATGGTATCAGGACATCCACGATACCACTCTGTCTTGCACAGATTTACATCAGCCTCCCCAAAACCTACACCACGGCAGGGGCTCCCCACTGCCCATCACTTTCAGTCTCAGAGAGCCCCAGGGGTCCGGCAGCCCCCGCGCTCCGGCTGTTGGGGAGGGGGTTGCTGAGGCAACAGCACGCCTTACTTCGCCGTGATTTAACCCAGCTCTCACCCTCCCCCCCGGCCGCCACTGCCGACGTGCGCCAGCGAGGGTACAGCTTTTGGGGGGGGGGCTGCAGCCGCCGGGGTCCCGGTCCCTGCACGTCCTCGGCAGCAGCGACGAGACGGCGATGGCAAAGCCCAGCTCCCCTCTGCAAAGGGGACAGCAAGCACGTGAAGAAGTGATTTATGACAAGGGTGACCCCAAGGCATCATTTGTGACATGAGATTTTTCTTTTCTTTCTAATTTTCTTGCCATAAAAACACTTTTTTCAGACTGACAGCAACCTCTGTCCCCAAGGGTATTTTGCCGTTTGGCACCGCTGTCACCGCGGGTCTGCTGAGGACATCACGGGGCTCTCCAGCAAAGGGCTGAAATGGGGTCAGTCGTGCCAGAGCACAGCTCTCCTGAGAGCCAGCAGTCATTTGGGGCAGAAAATTCCCCATTTACTTGGTCAGGGGTCTCACTCACTCTCAGATCGCGTTCATGCACCATCAGCTGTTTTGGGAAGCCGGGCTCCTCGGCAGAAAACAGAAGGAAAAGCGGAGGTTTGGTGGGTAAACCTCAGGTTTTGCATCACCCACATTTTTGCATCACCCAAGGTTTTGCTGTCAGGGTATCACGGGTGGCCCTGGTGCTGGGACCAGAGCAGGACAGTCCCACCAGCCGACCAAAGCCTCGCTGGCCTGCAGAGCTGCCTGAAGCGAGAGTGGGCGTTGTGTGTCAGCTCAAAAGAGGAATACAGCTGAAGTTCTGCCCTGAGTGGAAGAACTGCTTTCAGACAGATCCTCAGGCAGAAAGGCCAGCAAGAGAGCACAGCAGAGAGCACGTGGAAGCCTACAGGAAACCCCTGAAAGCCCCTACAGAAAGGAGAGCTCCTGGCCGGTGCTGCAGACACAAGAAACTCAGGGAGGTGTGAATTGGGTGTCCCCTGAAGGTCCCTCTGCAGTTTGTCAAACCCCATTTGAGGGAAATGTTCATTATCCCACAGCCAGGGAAATTCTCCAAGCTAAGAATAAAGAAGCATGGCCCTGCTGCACTTCCTGGAGAGCACGATTCCAAGTCCAGAGATAAGCTTGGGTTTTCCTTTGATTATTTATCATCTCACCACTAGATGCATTTGAAAGATGAAAAAAAAAAAAAAAGATGAAAAAGGCAGTTCTGCCTTGAACTTTGGTCCTGCCAGGGCAGATACAAGCCCTCTGGTCTGTGCCTTTCCAGCTCAGCACTTTCTGTCATGCCCAAATGAAAAACTTGTCACGTCCAGAACAGCAGGCTTCGAGTGTTGGAGGAGAGCAGCTCTGAGCAGCAGCAGAAGGAGGGAGGATAGAACGTGCCCGTTCCTTTACGGGTCTGAATCTTTTTGTTGGGAATAATTTTAATTTTTGTAGACGGACGGACGTCACCCTTTACCTCTGCGATTGTGCTCTACTTGATTGCAGAAAGAGAAATGAAGGGGATGCTAACGCAAGCGGGCTGAAGCGAGGGCAGAGCTGAGCCCCAGCCCGCAGGACACCGAGTCACTGGGAGTTACTGGAAGGGGATCAATGGGGAGCGCTCCCAGCCACGCCAGCAGCTCCGACTTCTGCAAGCATTAACCCAGAGCAGTTGCAATGTGAGATCCCATCCAAGAGAAATAAAGGCATGGAAATAATGTTCTTGGGGATTGGGAAAGGCGTCCAAAAGAAACAAGTTTACAAGATACTGGCGCATAATAGTAATTAAATCACTCTCACTGCAAGGCAGCTTGGTGACACATAGACAAGAATTGGTCAAAGCCCCGAGACTTCCAGCAGGAATAACTGCAGAGCTTTTCTGCAGTTTCAGCGGAGGGAAAAGAACCGAATGGACACAGACACCCCTGAACAGGGAGCTTCAGAAAGAAATCTGAGGAGTAGGAGAAGGAGACCGAAAAGGAGAACGTGGAAACTGCCCGTGCCATGGCAGCACGTCGCTGCGGGCCGTCTGCTCACGTCCAGCACTTTCCACCACCACCCTTCTCTGCAAAATAACACACATCGATACGGCCGACACCTACCATATCATCCCAAAGATCTGAATTTTATTCGTAAAAAAAAAAAAAAAAAAAAAAAAAAAAAAAAATCAGAGGCAATCCTAAGTGGCAATAAAGTTTCAGAACGTCTTCAGAGTTCTAGGAATTCTGAGCATTTTATTAGGTGAACTCGCCATTCCGCAGTAAAAATAGCTTTGGGTTTCACTGTTCTATCTTACTTTTCCACGTTGCTTCGAGCTTTCAAGATGTTAAAGAGTTCAGCCTGCAACGTGCTTTGGGCTGCGGGCCGGGAATAAGTTTGTAAAACATTGTGTGCCACTGCTGCAGAACGCGGGAGGCCTTGCCATCAGCCACGCTCCTGCGCTGCTGGCAGGGGATGGCAACAACCGCAACAAAAGAACAAAACCTCACCGCTGGGACTTGAAACATTCAGAAAGCAAATTACGACAGCTCAGGGCTTGGCAACAACTTCACCTTTCCCAGATGTTAGAGGGGAAGACGTTTTTTACTTTAAAAAAGTGATGGAAACTAGGGCTTGCTTTGATATCTGCTGCCGATTAAATTAAAGTGATTTGAGCTTTGAAAACGGAGGCAATTCACTGGGTTTTTTTCTGGAAGAGGGGACAAGCCACTTCACATGCTCAGTGCAGGATCAGTCTCTGCACTGAAACTCCCACCAGCCACATCTGACTATGTACAATAGTTAATTTTTCCCTCCCTGGACCTAGACATTTAAGAGGCTTTAACTTCAGACTTTGGCATCGGACAAGAGGAAAAGTACCGCTTGCTCTTTTGGGGAACCTCAAGGCTCCCGGTTTTTCAAGCTCCGTGTAGGGCAGAGCAAACTGTCCCCCAAACCACGGCAGTATTTCCCTGCTCCCCTTCCAGCCCAGCCCAGCCACGGTTCTGCCTGAAGCCTCGGCCCTCCCTGAGCATCTGCTGAGCCCGCCACCTCCGCCAGCGCAGCGGCACGTTAGCTCCATGTGGCAGGAGCACTCGATCCATTGTAATATTGAGTTTCACCACGTGGCCTTCAGCTATGTGACCCGGAATATTTGACCTGATGTCAGAGGGGGCCTAGGCCTACTGAGATATTTCCCGGGGCAGCCTGCCCTTTTTCTACCGAAGGAATCTGATCCAGCGACAGGAAAGAGTGAGAATTTTCAGCTGTCCTTATCCCTGTGAAACTATCTGTGCTCCATGTGCTGAATGTAAGGTGTCTGTTAGCCACTTGCCTTCTCCTCTTTTCCTCTGTAGGTATGAATTCTGCACTAATTCCTGCTAACAGTCACATCAGTTACTGTGATCATTAAATCTCTGCAAATACAAAATATTGTGTTTTATTTTTTTCACGGCATCTTTTACATCCCACACCCCACACAGGCTCCAGACCTGCAAAGTGCTAAACAGCTGATAACTCCGTTCTCCACCAAAATCAAGGTTAGCCAGTGTTTTGCCAGTTTTGTGCGGTATTTTGCAGAATCAGACTGCTTTTGTGGAATTTGCTTCATCCTTCATGACAATGCAGACACCTCCAGGAGCAGAGAAAGGCAGACATTTAACAGAAATAAACCACGAAATTTTAGGAGAGTCAGTGTCAGCTCACAGGCACCCCTCACCAGCTCCAGGGCTTTCCAACTTCACCATCTGACTGCTGATGTCCTCTCCGAGTCCCTCAGCCCCCACGAGAGCCACCACTCGTTATACCCATTGCTTCCTGCGTGACTCCTGCGTGAGCACTGCGATGTCTGTGCCCTCTTAACGTCCACTTGGGTTCCCACCAAGACCTACATGTGAAACAGGGAGGTTATTTCCAGTACCAAAACTCATGGCAGATGGGAGTTGATCTCCCCACGCCCGTATCCGTTACCTTTGTGTTTCCTAACTACAAAGCACAAAGCCCAGAACTCAGCCTGAATGCTGAGGATTGACCCAGGATCTCCTCTGTTCTGATCCCAGTTCCAGCTGGGATGCCGCGCTTGATTTGGGGTAAAACCTTTCGCCTCTCCACTTCCATTCCCCCAACTTATAAAAGGCAAAAGCGGCAACAACCTTCACCCCGCTCCAGCTTTGTGAGAATGAAGGTTTGAAGAGTGTGCTGAAGATTAAAACCAGCCCCAACACACACCCCAAAAAGTCACAGTTGCTTAAAACTGAATGGAATAACAGAGATAAGTACAGGCACAGAGTCATTTGGAAAGTCCAGATAATAAGCCCATCAATCAAGGCTGCTTCCTAAGGCAGCCACCTAAATAAATGCTAATGAAGTCATTTACAACCCCCCCCAACCAGCGGAGGGGCAGTACTTCGAAGCAATAACAGCAGCTAGAACAGACTGTCCGTTAAACAACAAAACAGAGCGCTGAAAAGCCAAAAGAGAAAGCAACAGTTTGTGCATTTCAGAGCTCTGAGAAACACCGTACCTTTCAGCCAGGCTTTTGTTCAGATGAAGGCTTTTCCCTTTCAGCCCCCCCCCCTTTTACTTTCCCTGCCCGCTTTATCATTCACGCCTTTCCCTTGCCACGTACCCAGATGCCACAAGAAAGGGCAGGCTGCGGGCCCAGCTGACGGCTGCTGACATCAAAAGGCTCCCGTTGACTTCAACGGGCACCGGAGCTAACCCTCCATAAATCACTGGGGTCAGCGATTAAACAGCCACCCCCCCCCCCGAATAGGGGAGAGGCCGAAATAACGCCCCCAAGCTGGGTTCCTGTCTGAGCTCCAGCCCCACGCGCCCTGCGGCAGCTCCGTGCCTGCTTCATCTCACCAGCACCGTGCCGAGGGCGTTTCAGAGAGAAATGGTCGCTCTCCAAGCCTGGGGAGCGCTTTGGCAACGCTGCTAATATTTGGGGAGTTAGGTCGGCTGTGCTGGATTTGCCTTTCGCTGGCCGAGAGCCCTGCAGGGGGGAGCAGGGCCCATTTCGGCAGCAGAGCCAGCGGTGGCATCCTCACCCGGCCCCTGGTGCAGACCTCGTTCTGCACCAAGGTTCCTGGAAGCCTGAGGATGGCTTCAAGGAACCCGGGGCTGGGGTTACGTGAGGTCCGTAACACGCTCTCTGCCTCCTCAACCTCCCTCGTTAACACAAATAACTAATTGACCAGCTGGCTCCTGGACCAGCTCACAGAGCCCAGCACGCTGCTCACCCGCGTGCGCCTGCGAGTGGAAGGGATCGACAAGCAGCACTGAGGCACACCCCAGCTCTCTGGGGCTGAGATGTGATCAATTCTGTACCTCGTGCACATGTTGTGGGTATGTTTGAACATGCCACTCGCCCAAGAAGTCCCTGCCCTCCTGCAGCCCCCCTGAGCCCGCAGGGACGCCACCTCTCACCCATCTGTTAACAGCTCCCAGCCAGGCACTGCTTCTTCTTCCTCCTGCCCTGGGCTGACAGCTCTTATGATCTACAGATGATGCTCAGCCTTGACTCGTAAGCCAGAGAGCTTCAGGAAATGTTATACCACTGGAAGGGCAAAATGCTCAGCTCGCTAACGGGACACACAACTACTCCCAACCCATTCCAGAGTCACCTCCTCTGTGTGCTTGCAGATAAAGCATTTTTTAAAACAAAGTGAAAGTCCTGGGGGCACTGAGAAATATACATGTAATACCTGAAAGATCTTTTGGGAAGGGAAAAAATCCCCTAAATGATGAAAAAAGTAAGGCAAAAGATCTACTGACTCATGCTAGAGTGGCTCCAAGACCCTCTCGTGAATGGAAAGCTCAGACTTTTTGTCCCTGCTCCATCCTGCTGCACCCTTTCTCATTGTAAGGAACACTTCTTACAAGCTCTGCAGCACATTGTACCAGAAGAATCCAGTCTGGTTGGACTTGTCAGCATTAATTTGGTCCTTAAGATGGATGAGGATTTTGCTCTCCTCTTCCCGGTTACATCTGGTTTGCAAAAAGCAAAGGGGGAAACTCAGTTTTAGCACCAGGGCCAGGCGGAGATGAATCAGTGAAGTCCCTGTCAAGGAAGGAGAGTCAAAGCCTGCCCGAAACTAGGTGAGGGCTTGGACTCACCATCCAGAGCAAGATTTAAGCTCCTGAAAGCATTCCTGCCAGCTATTAAATTTTGTAAATGCCCCACGTACGGTGTTCTGCCCTTCTCCAAGACCTGAAATTGTGCCCTTAGCTCAAGGTGCCCTTTTAAATGTATTATTAGCACAGCCAGAGCCTCCTGTGAGGTCTAACAGACACTTGGCACTTGCCTAAGCAAAAGACACATCTGCAAAGCAGCACCAGCTCTGCCCAGTAACCACCTCCACACCTTGCTCAGGCCAGGTCTTGTCCTCATAACTCTCAAGAGCCTCAGCCAGCAAAACCTGGCACGGTTTGGTCTTTGCTGTGCTGATGTTTCTGCTGCTTTTCACCACCAGCAGCGGCTGCTCCTGTGCCGCCAGCGGGTGCCCTGCTCAGCCAAGTCCCCCGATGCTCCCGAGGTCCCTCCTGCCCTGCCCTACAGACGAGCAGCCCCAAAAGCTCCCCTTTCCCCGGCACGGCCATGCCCCTAGGTGTCTGCCCAGCACGGCAGCGAGAGCCAGCCCAGACAGTGTGACGGGAATGCAGGAGATTATGCCTGTATTAGATTTCGGCCTTCCAGACATCCATATGAAGCGGCTTCTTCCGCTTCAGCTAATTTCCTTTCAACTTTTTCAGCCAAGGGCTGTGTCCAGACTGTGACCAATACACCACTGCACGTATTTAATGCACTGGCTTAGAAAGAAGCCACATTCAGAGCTGACGTTCACGGGCAGAGCGGCACAGCCACGTCTTTCGTGTCCTCCAGAAGCCGAGCCCACGGCTAGATTTTTGTCCCAGCTCCCTGCCCGTGCCTTCAGCCCAAACACTGCAGAGCACCTCCACACCGTCCCTCCTGGTCCTCTCCACGCTGTCGTCCTCACTACCAGAGCCAAGAGTTTTGAAGTTTGGCTCATTCTTTCTCTACTTTTATTTTTAATCCATTTCCTGCTCACGCAGTTTGATTTAGCTGACTCTTATCCTGCTCCTTCTGTCTCCTCACCACCTTTCACGTTTCCCCCAGTTCAGTACTGGCTGCAAGTTGAATTATTGTGGTGCTTGGCCATCTCTGTGCATCACTGAGAAAGAGGGCAAACAAAATGAGGTCTAACGTTTTAGGGTAAAAGCAAGGAGAAATCTCACCTCCTGACTCAAATCACTTGATTTTCTGTGTGTTCTGAAGCTCTTAAAACCAAAAACCCACAGAACAACTTTGTTATTCTCCATGAAAAGTTCCAGAAGGTCCAGCTTTCCTGCTGCATTTGTACCTGCCATCAGAGCTGAAGAGCTTCTATAAAAAGGAACAACATTTGGGGTGAGGGATTGATGAAAAAAAAAGTATTTTAAAATTGCCCTTTTAAAGTCAAAAAGGTATTTTCCTTTTTAAAAAAAAGGACATAAGCAGATTCATGGCTGAAGAGAGGGGAGATGAAGAGAGGCCTACCTCACCTACCCAGTCCAACCCCTACAAACGAAAAATCCCCACAGCAGCTCCTATTCCCAGCCCAGCACATCCCAGTGCTGCTGCAACCCCAGTGCGGCCGCCAGCAACAGCAGAGCTCCGTGGGCTTTCACCGAGGAAGAGGGGCAACAAAACCCAGACCTCTGCAGGCACCCTGCTGGTGGAGCATCCCTTCGCCCCCTTAAACTGCTGGGCTGCAGGGTGTCCCCCTCCGAGAACAGCGAGGCTCAGCAGCACCAGGAGCTGCAGAGACTTCCAGTTCCACCAGCCTGAAAACCTTTCAGGCCAACCCTCCCATCTTTCCTTCCCTCGGGCAGGGAGAGGTGGCTGGAGACCACACAGCATGCCAGCAGGGCAGAGGACAAGCTACTGCCATCGATTTAATACTCTTTTTTTTTTTTTCTGGCATCCTTTGTGTGCTGCAGCGAGAAAGCCACCCCGCCAGAAAAGCTTTTATCACAAGGACAAATTCCTCCCCCAGCTGTACACAAGCAGCTTAACACCTAAGGATTCAGGGGACAAAAATAGAAGGGAGAATTTGTTTCAGGTGTGACAGCCTCTGAATCTTTCCCTCCCTTGTCCAACCAATGCTATTTGTTCTGCTACCAGGGCAAACTATACGCAAGCATGCAGCAGTGAGCTCTCTCCAGAGGGCATCTTTAAAAGCTCAGCTATTTTAATATCTTGTCTAGGGTTTGGGAACAGCAAATCTCCTGACCACCGTCTGCACCAGCCCCTGTGCTCCGTGCAGACCCGGCTGCTGCTCCTGCCCGGTGTTTGGTGACTCCTGGTGAGTGCAGCTGCCTTCACTGCCCTCCTTCCAAGCCCGTAGAGGTCAGGAAACACCAAGCAGGGACTCCTCCTGCAACTTTTCCTGGTATTTTTCACAGTAGGTAAAAAACACACAGTTTCTCTCAAGCCCATGGGAGCTCAACCCCGGATAACGCAGTTGGGACCCACGAAAGCACAGCAGGTCCCTCAGCTCAGGAGCGCTGCAGAGCATCACATGAAGAACACACGCTGTTCTTTCCCAGCGCCAAGGGAAAACAGTTACATCCTGGTTATCTGATGATTAAGGAGAAAAAATACTTGGAAAAGCCCTGGGAAGAGCCTTTCCGTCGGAGCAGAAGCCTCCCAGCCCTGCCACGCCACCAGCTGCTTCGACCAAACACGGCTCGAGCGCGGGGCGGCACAAGGTGCCGTGCGACCGGCCCCGCTGTTTCTGTACCTTTGGCAACTTTGAAATTGGGAGCAGCTGCTAGCGAGCTAGCCGGGATGTTTTATAGCTTGCTGACAATGCCAGATCCTGCAGATATTACAGTCCGTACTCAGTGGCATCTCAGCAGTATTCTGTTTTTACAAGCGTTTCCCAACACACCCCGAGGAACGCACCAGCCCTGCTCCCATTTCCACCACCGGGGAGCGGGGGTGGATCATCTGCATCCCTTGTCCCCTTCCCCTGTCCCTATCCCTTGTCCCCTGTCCCCTGTCCCTCCGGAGCAGTCCCCGAGCTGCAGCCAGTCCTCGGGGTCCACACCAGGGGGTTAGGAGGCCACGGAGAGGTAGCTGGTGGTACGGGGTGCCATCAGAGCGGGTTTTCCCACACTTGAGCAGCTCTTTGTCTCCCCAGAGGACACTTTGCTCCTTTGGAGATTACAGCATTAATCTCCCAGGAGAGACGGGAGGCCGCATCACTCGTTACTTAAGCAACTGAAGGCTTTTACTTGGATAAGGCCAAATAAGTGTAAAATTATAGCGGGGATTAAGACAGATTAAGGGGTGCCTGTTAGTCAGAAGGGACTCCTGGTGGGCTGGGAATTTTTCCAAGAGGCTGAACATAACCTGACTTGCAACACCACGGAGCAAGTGTCTCGTGCTACCTCATCACACCCCGCAATCTGCCGCCCGGGTCTGCATCCGATGTCAGCTTTAGCGACCGCACTCCGCTGGCTCTGGAAGCGAGACCTCAATTAAATGAGAGACCTTGCTTATTTTTTGCATCAATACGGAAAAATATCATGCTCTAGAATATTTCGGAGGTCCTGGGACTACTGGTTGTCTAACAACCAAGCCTTCTCTTGAGTCATTACACTCTGCTTGTTCCCATTTGCTTTCACACCCATGACATTACCTTCCTGCACCAGCGGGTGGGGAGATCCTATCTGCTTTATAATCCCCCGTAACGCTGCTGTTCCTTGCCTCAAATATTTTCTGCCCTCTGTCGCTCGACGCTGCACAGTCACCGTCCTTGGTAGGGCGTATCGTAGGCCAGCCTTCAAGACATGATCAGTGGTGCCTTTTTGAGCCTCAACACTGAAAACGTAATCTTTGTCTCCTTACTGCGACAGCCACGTTTCTGGCTAGTGTGAGGGAATCAGACCAGGAGGGACGGGATGGGCACGAGGACGGGGCAGCTTATTCTCTTCATTGTGCTTTCTCCTGGTCTCAGAAGAACTCTTCTCCCCAGGCCGTGTCTCACAACCACACAAAAAAAAGTTTGAAAGGTCTGGGAGCTGGGTGCTGCCCTGTGGATCTCTTTCCAGAGCCCTACGGCACTGCACACCTACTGGGGGCAAAGCCAAACGCTTCCTTTGGAGGCACGAGCTCAGCTTGCAGGTGGCACTCAGCCACTTTGGGAGCCCCATTTCGTGTCCCAAGGCCCTGCCCGGTGCCAGTGCAGTGAGGGTGGTTTGTCTGGGACAACCGAGAACCTGTGCCGACAGAAATCAGAAAGGAGGGGGCCCGGCGGTGCTCCCTGATGTGCCCTCTTGCTCTCAGTGCTGCAGCCCTGGCCATCCCCACCCAGAAAGGTTCCTGCTTTTCAGGTCATGGAACAGCACCAGCCCCTTGCTCTCCTGCAACTCCACAGCTCAGTTTCAGCTCCCTCAGGACCATCCTGCACTCACCAGATGAGAACACGAGGCGAAGTCACAGCTCATAGCCCAAACGTGTATTCTTGTACACAGAGGAACAGGTACTGTAAGAATTGTTGTACGGGTCAATACCCATCAAGAAACTGGATAGCAAGGTCATGTTCCTCATTAAATCACCCACAGTACGAGCACCAATGTATTTTATTAGCTTGGTGGTGCTAGAAGATGCTCCTCACCCCTTTTCTTACCCCGGAAATAGCCTGTGATTGCAAACTGAAGGAGAGGGGTTAGAAGTGATGATATTGACACAGAGGCCGATAAACTGGTACGAAAATTGATGGGAAAATAAAAGAAGACCTTAAAACTAGCCCTGTAGCTCTCCCACGACTGGAAGTTTGCATACCTGCAAGATTAAGCGTTTGAGGTCAGAAGCAGCCATCTGATGACTCTCACTTGATCCTTTTTCTGACCTGTTTGGATGGTTTCCCAGAACGTATCTGTCTCATATACACTTCTTGTTTCCTCTGATAATCCTCTCAGGCTTGTCCAGATGTGTCTGTTTAGCTGTCCCTGGAAATCAGCAGGAATTGACTGACCCTCACCCCGTACGCACCCGGGGCTCACACACAAACACACTTTGACGGCGTTAACCCTTTTCGCCAAAGCTCCTGCCAGGACGCACGAGTGCCTTTGCAGATGTTTGCCGTGCCACTGGCTGTGTTAAAACACGCATCATTTCAGCTTCCCAGGCTATTGGGACTATTCCACCCACAGCCCTAACCTCACGGCTGCCAATCCTTCTGCACCTTCTGGGCTCACCGTATCCCACCAGGAGAGGTTGTGCTGGTGCCCCGAACCTTTGGCTCCCCCCTGCACCCAGCACATCCCAGCCCCATTCCCCAGCTGCCTCACCCACTGCGTGCCTGCTTTGGAAGCTAAACCAGAGGAAAGCCGTGCGAAAAAAACTAATTGATGCCACCCAGTAAGAGCTAATTAACAATTTCCCCAAGGAGACAGCTCACAGGGGACCCGGGATGGTACAGATAATAGGGAGGAACAAATGGCAAGCCCTAGTTCAGCCCGCAGCATTCATGCCAAGACAGCCCCAGCATTTACACTGGCTCCCATCAAGCCCCTTTGGCTCTTGGCACTAAACAAGCAGTAGCCCCGGGCCCTTTTGAATTTCGGGCTAGATCACCATGTACTGAGGGAGCTGTGCCACCCAGCTAATCCCACTGAAAGGACCCTACGAGGAAGGACCCCTGCTAAGGACTGGGAACTTTATACTAAGCAGGAGGCTCTCCAACGGGGCTGTTATGTCCTGGTGGGAAGCAGGAGAGCACACATGGGACTGCTGCGGGCTTCGTGCTGCCTGCTCGGTACTTGGAGTCCCACGTTCATGTTTTTGTAATTACCAGACAATGCATAACGCCATGCGAGCGAGCAGACATCAGCTCTGTGCAGAGCCAAGCAGAGGGAGGGCAGGCACCACATGCTCTCTTTTGTGTTTTTTTCCACAGCTATGGTAAGAATGTATTGCTGGACCGAGCAGCCAGACACCTGCCCGTCTTCCCTGCCCCACTTTCCTCCCCGCTCTCAACTGCGGTGTCCTTTGGGGGCTCCAGCCTCCCTCTCCTGAGGGCCTCTCCCCGTTCACCCCTCTGAACCCCTGCTCCTCCCTCCAGGATCTTCTGGCCTGCAGACCCCAGAAGGTCTCGGGGTCTCCACGGTGTGCTGAGGGACAACGGGGGAACCAGGCTTGGGTGGAGGCCAGGAGCACCCCTCAACCCACCCCACTCTTACAGAAGACACTGGTTGTCAGTCATTCCTCCCTATGGCACCTGGACATCGCTTGAAAAGCCCCAAGAAAATTCCCAGAAATGAGAAATAAGCTTTTCCTATCCTTATGGGACCTTGCTCAAGCTGTTCACGGAGTGAGGGCAGGATCCCAGCCCAGCCCCACAACCAGAGCTCCAACGGGAAGCTGGATCCAGGCTCACCGCAGGGGACAGTGGCTCCATCCCCATGCAGAGTCTGTGCTCTGCTCCCCCTGCTCGGCGAGGCTCCAGCTCTGCTCCAGCATCCTAACCCTGGCATGGTCACATCACCAGGTCCCTTCACACAGCGGTCACAGCTACATTTTCCCATGTTAAAAGTGCACAGATCCACATTTCAACCTCATACTTGCTCCCAACAAGTCAACCTTTGGTCTGCTATCAGAGCTGGTTGCCTGGAGGTCACTCTGGGAAAGCAAAGCCTGCAGCACTACGGGATCAAGTTTAGCCATGGCTGGCAAAAGGCAGTAACACTGAGAGATTTTGTGGCAGAAACTCTTGAGAAGGACAGAAGTTATCCTGAAGACAGAGCTTTTTCCACAACTGCATGGAAATATCTTTGGTTTTTAGAATCAAAAAACATGGGGTTTGTTTTTGTTTGTTTGTTTGTTTGTTTGAGTGCTGTGGGACAGGGAGGAACAAGAGGAGGAAATAAAGCATATTTTTTTTCCCTGCTATAGGAAAATGTTATACGAGTAACCAGCTGCACTGGCAGGGGGGCTCTTCCAGAAGCACCGCCATGCTCTGCTGTTACCAGACTAAATAGTTGCTTGGGCTTCTCCATCCTTAAAAAAAAAAAAAAAAAAAAAAAAAAAAAAGGCAGTACAAAGTAAATATATTCCTCCTAAAGCCAAAACCCTTCTAAGTGCCAGCTTTCAGCTCGGAGCAGATGTCCACGCTCGGGCTGCAAAGCCCAGGGGCTTTGCTCCGACCAGGTGTCCCCGTCTGTGGCGCGCACCCTGCGGCAGCGCGGGCTGCAGGCAGCTGCTGGTGTCAGACAGCAGCACGCCGCCCGACTGGGCAGCACCGGGGGGAAATTCCTCGCTGGGGAGACAGGAATACAGCCACCACGCCATCAGGGGCGTTTCAGGCACTTAGCGTGAAGCCAGCGAGTTGCTGCGTAACCATGGGTAAGCGGCTCGTGGTTTTGAGGCAGGATGGAGCAGGGCAAAGGTTGAGGCCGAGTTAGGATCTCCTCCTCCCTCGCCACATGGGAATCGATGGAGGCTGGTGTAGGAAATTTGTTTCTCCCTGTTCCTGAGCTCCTCCAATGCAGCTCGCCAAGCACTCTGCGCTACCCAGGGCTGCAGCACAAATGCCAAAGCAGCGGTCTCTAACTTCGGGGAACCCAAGTTTTTACATGATCCTGAGCGGGGAGCGAGCTGTCAGGAAACCCATCCCGATGCAGATGGAACAAGAGGCCAGTTCACTCGCAGGACATGCACGAAGTGAGAAAGCCAGCAGTCTGCACACCCATCTCCTTTCCGCTGCTTTTCCAAAACTTGCAGCGTCAGGCAAAATCGGGGCATTAACCCACCGGCAATGAAATTGCCTTTCACAAAGAGCTCTGCCTGCATCTGAACTCTGCCTGCATCTGGCGACTGAGAACCCTGCCAAGGCTTTAACCCTCTGATATTAACAGAAAGAGATATTGATGAGTGTCCCTCCGGCGAAGGAAACCAAATGGTGTTTTTAACTTCAGCGGATTCTTTACAGATTTCCAATTCTTTAGCGAGGCTGTTGCTCCAGACTGGAGTGTAATTGAGATGCATTAGCCACTCACTCAGAAACTTTCCCAGGAACACATGTGCACACACACAGACTATGCATTCAGATATAAATACATACCGTACCTGCACATGCATTAAGCCGCTGTTCATGGGCTGTCTGGACATTTCCGCTGCCAGCTTGGCTGCTTGGTCAATTGCTGCACTCAGCGCTGCCAGCTCGACATAACAAATAAAGTAAACACAGCAAAACAGCTCATCGTCGCTGGGTATCTGACCACAAAGAGCAAAAGAGGGTCTTTTAAGGACCGGTCCTCGTGAGAGACAAGGACACTGGGTGCTTTCACCCCAAAAACGATGGTGAACCTCTTAAACGCAGGCCACGCTCTCATACCAGCGAGCGCAGCGCCTTGCCGATGAGCCACCCCACCTCTTCTTCCCGTCCCGTCTCCTCCCGGGAACAAGCCCCCATCTGTGCCCAGCACAGTGGAAAATCTCCCTCCGGAATCTTCCAGCCTCCTTTATTATATAAATCTTGACAAAAGGCCAAATTCCCTAAGTGTAGAGTGGTCCTATTCATAGCGTAGCGTCTGGGGGGGGTGAAGGACGCATAGCCTTGGAGGGGTTGGGTTGCAGAAGACCTGAAGCCGTCCCGTTGATCTGAGCACACCTGAGCTCTGAAAGGCTGGCGCCTCTCCAGGAGCAGCTTTTCCACCTCTGATTAATTGTGGGTTGCAAGGCACGGACCTCGCTCTAAAAACGGCCGCTCCGTGCAAGCAGGGGTTTCTCACAGACTGGAGGACACGACGCTCAGCTCTCCTGGAGACTTTTTAACGTAGCATTCAAGGCCAGCTCCAGTCTTTCTTCTAGCCTAGGTAGCGTAAATGGATTGCACCACAGGTCTATAGTGAGAGGCTGTAAACTGATCTCCGTCAGGGTAAGACAAAGTATATCCTCCTCTGATGAAAGAGAGAATATAGCCCAAGGTGTGCCAAGGATTACGTCTGCCTTGGAAAGAAGCATCCATCAATGAATCCTATCGCACCCGATGAGAGCTGGGCACCTACACCACGCAGTACCCACCTCTGTCCAGCTGCAGGGGAGAACCGACTCACAGAAATGGAAACTGAGGCACAAAAGCTTATGGTTAGTGTCTGCAAACATAATTCTGTAGCTAAACTGGTATAGCAACCTGATTGCTTGTGTGCAAAGAAGGTGTCTTCAGCAGAAGAAATGGCACCCTTTCCTGGAGCAAAGGGCAAAGACTCCTTAAGGGAATCAGAAACTTCAGGGCATGCAAATAAACTATTTACAACTTAGCATTGACAAAAACTGACAAATCTAAATGCAGAAGCTGGTGAAAAGACTGTGGAAACAGTACAAATGATAAAATAGGGAAATCTATCAGCTTTGCACAACAGTGGCCAAAATGTTAGTCCAGACTTTTAAATGTTTATCTGAAACATCCTTAGAGGTCCTCAGGATTCTTCTGCCTGTCAGTTTGAGGACCATCCTTTTATTTTGTCTACATTATACACATACACGTCCTTTTTAGTGAATTGATAGTGTTGTTTTTTACTTTGGCACAAGAAGATGAAGTCTTACATGGCCAAATGTCTGTAGAAGTCTATACCCAGCTTCATCTGAAGGTGATTTATCTGGACATTCAGCCACCAAATTAGCTGGTCTTCAAAGAGGAGAAAAACTGGAGGCTGAACTTTCCAGGAGAGGAAATAGCTTATTCTGGAGCAGCCAGTGAAGTGACAACTTTGATTACCTTGATGCAGAATAACAGGATCTGACCCAAGATTTATTCTTCCACCAAGCATTTCAACAATCCAAGGAGAGGAGAAGTTGTATCAGCCTGGGATAACTACCAGCTCATCAGGCATCTTTCTCTTGCAGGGCTCCGAAGTACCATAGTCTTGGAAGAGCCCTGTGCAGGCAGGGCAGCTGCCTGCACCCTGCCTGATTTGCACATGCTGTGCTAGCCTCAGGCACCGTACAAGGGAGGGAAGAAACTCATCTTTCATAGGAAATATCAGGGGAATGAAGAATGAGGTTGAAAAACCGCAGAAGTCATCTTCTCTCAGTTTTCAGGGGTTTTACTTTAGCCACTAGCTGCTGTTTCTCCACACAGAGCACCTGCTCCCTGTGTGTCTTCGAGTCAGAGATGGAGGATTTCCCAACAAAAAGCAAAACTGCCGTGTGTTGTCTCCCCCAGGAGCCAGTATAACCCCAGAGAGGTCACCAGTTGGTTTTCCTCCCCGCATTCCCCCAGGATCTCTGCTCTTACCTGGGACCAGACACCACAGCTACTCTGAACTTCCCAGTGCTGCTCACCAAGAGCTCGGCCCTGCCTGCTCCCCAAAGCCACCCCTGCCCCTCTGTGGCACAGCTGAGCCCCCTTGCCTCCAGCACAACAGAGCCTGAGCACTTCAGACCACATCCCACAGGGGACAGCGATACTTCTACCCGCTGCTTAGGTGCGTTTGTTACCGGAGGCAATGGTAAAGCGGCTAAATCTGATGAAATTAGAAAAGAAGGAAAACCTCAGAAGTCAAGAGTCACTTGTGCGATCCTGCCTTTTGCAGTCAGAGCACTGCAGACGCGGTGCGTGCAGCGAAACGCCCCCTCCCCTCCAGAAGCTGAATCAGCATCACAGCGGGAAGGGAGTAGGAGTGTGGACAGTCTGACTTCCACTAAGCTTGGGAAACCTGAGAAGATCTCCGGGGATTAGTCACTGGGTAACACAAAACCCCAAAGCCACAATTACCAGCCAGCAGCAGGCACTCTGTCCAAATTGCTCTCAGCCATCCCAGCCATTGTGTTTGTGGGAACAGCGAGCGGGGAGCACCTGATCCCTCCTGCGACCCCAGGCACAGCTCCTGGCTCTGCCCAGGGTGGGGAACCCAAGGGCTTTCAGCACTGACATCTCTTGAAATACGTGTCCAAAGCCCTCGGGGTGGGCAGTGGAGAAAGGTGGGAGAGCGACTGACATACAGAGTGAAAAACCTTTACTGAAGGGAAGGGAAACCAGCCCACGTTTGTGTCTATTCCTGGATATTAAAGAGCCTTTTAGGCATCGGAGATATTAGGCATCACACTTGCTTGATGCACAAGAGATGCTTTGAAACAGCTACAGCCTTTTTATTCACTTAAGCTCCCTCTGAGTTGCCTTTTCTTCTCGCTGGGCAGAAGTTTGCACCAAGGTTTTATTTGGCTTCAGGGCAAACACGATGCTTTGCAGGAAAGCACTGTCAAGCAGACCCCTCTCCCAGACGAGTAATTAGGGGAACAAACAGCTCCTTCTTAACCCGCGGGGGAGCCTGCCAACCCCTCTCTGCTATTCTCGGCTTCCTGGGGTGTAAAGGGTTACGTGCAACCTAAATGACTGGCTTGTCCTTTCCTGGCTGGCTGCAACTGCTCAACACATTTCAGCTGGCAGCAGCGCTGGAGCCGCTGGGGATGCTCGCTGCAGGTTACCCGGTGGTGGTAACAGGAGACATCCTATGCCTGAACCCTAAGGCAAGTGGACTGCAGCACTGCAGAGCAGGTTGAGATGTGTCAGGTGCTCCGCAGGAAAAAATAAATAAATAAATAAATGAAAAAGAAGAAATAAGAAAAAAAAAAGAAAAAAAAAAAAAAGGAAAAAAAAAAAAAAAGGAAAAAAAAAAAGAAGGAAAAAAAGGAAAAAAGAGGCAGTTCTTGCCCTGAAGATCCTACAGACTGAATGTAAGGTGATGCTACAGGCAGAGATAAAAGTGCAGACGTTTTTACATACAGGAATAAAAACCTGGGCAGGATGCTGTAAGCTAGAGCTTATAGCCATGCCAGAGCTGGGTGCAGTGGTCTGAGGGTGGGGAAGCAGTGGGAGCAGAGAAAGCCACTTCAGTGAAATGAACAGGATGGGGAGAACGTGTCCTTCCTAACACCATCTTCATTCAGTGCTGCGTGAGAGGCCTTCCTCTGGGTACAAATTTGGGGTGTTACATTGCTGTACAGATGGGCAGCTCCCCGACTCCACAATCCCTGACTGCACCCAGCATTAGTTCTGAGCAGTAGCACTGAAATAAAGGATGGTTCTTATGAAATACAGGAAACCTGATGTCAGGACATCTATCAAAGCCTGTCTCTTTGCCTTTATTGGCTGTCAAGAGAGAAAAGGACGTGCTGATGTTCAAAGAGGGCATCCTGGATTCAGTGCAGAAGAGAATAAATCATGCAGCAACTGCTTAAAAGGTTTCCCCAGAACTGTATGACTCCTCAGAGAGCAAATGGGAATGATTACAGGTTCTCAGATGCATTTGACAAGTTCTCTATTTTTGTGCACTTTGCTTTCCAACTCTGCTACCTGGAATGCCCTGGACGCTGAGAGACAGCGGGTGAAGAAACAAGGGCTCATTTCAGGGAAGCATCCCTCAGTTCAGCTGTTCCTCGTGATGCACCTCAGCTTTCAGGACTTCATCCAACCATGCCTGGAGCGTTCAGCACAGGACCACCAGGATGTGTGTTCCCAGCCTGGTCACAGCGGTTCATCCTCAGCCATCGGCTTCATGTTTGAAACCTGATGTATATGCCAAAGACTCTTCTGAGACTTCAGGTTGGTCTTCTGACAAAATATCTCGAGAACGTCTCTTCCCGTGACATCTGAAGCTTCTCACCGAGCATCCCTGTGTGTGTGGCCTTGTGCTGCAGAACAGTGCTCAGTAGAAAAGATGTGAGCAGGGACAGGGCCATCTTCAGATCAAAGGTATAACAGAGAGGTAGCAGGATGAACGTGAACGAGGGAGAGGACTTGGTGTACTCAGCTGCAGCTGTAAGGCTGGACACTAGGAAAAAAAATAAAGGGGGAGATTTCTCCTTTTGTTTTGCATTCAGGTAGTTGAGAACTTGGGGACAAAGCCTTTGACCTTCCAAGATGCAGTTTGCAAACCCCATCTCCATCTGAGGAGCGCTGGATGGGTAAATGTTAGCAATGATCTCTCTGCTCTGGCTGGAGGAAAATGAAGAGGTGGGAGGACAAAATGAGCTCTTGCGGTGAAATCATGGAACAGTTTTGCCTCTGCCTTGCAATTCGCACACCTTGGCATGCACACAGCACCCAGACAAGGACTCTCGCTCCCCATTCTCTTCCTGACGAGACCACCCATGGGCAGCGGAGGAGGCTGGATTTAGGAGGAGGATGGAGGGGGACACTGGCCATACACCTCATCTCCATCGCTGGAAAGAGCTCATCACACGGAAAAAACAAGAACACGTTCCACTGGTGCAATCAAAAAAACATTGACCTCATTGGGACCTAACATTGGTGTTATTATGATGTTGGGGTGAGAAGTGTCTATTTATCCTCCTTTCATTTCTTGTTAAAAAGCATAGCCCATGTCAGGGCTGAGGAGAGCTGCAGCACAGAGGAGACATTATTCTCAGATTTGGATTAAGATCAGTATTTTAATGAAAGCACTTATTAGCCCCAGCTGGGGCTCAATTTTCCAGTGAGTTGGGAAAAAAAAAAAAAATATTGCCCTGGCCATTCTTCTCTGGGGACCGTGCAGAGACATCTGAGAGTATCAATTACTGATCATAATACTCTATTGGAAACCAACAGCTGGGAAAAAGCCGCTGGCTGGAAATGAGTGGATTGCTTTACATTTTAAAGTATAGTTCTTGGCTATACAGTGTCCACTTTTTCCCACTCTGGGATCCCAACTGCTCTCAACAGGCTGTGATAATAGTGGCCTTGCCACCTCTCACACCAGTGCCACCTCACCTACCATCAGAGGAGGCTCAGCTCTGCAGAGAGCACTGCTGGCTGACACTTGTGGCTGAGCACAGCCTCAGGTGTCCTCCTGTGCCACCCAAACCCTCTGCCTTAAGGGGAGATGCTCCATGTGCCCTGTCTCCTGAAAGCAAGAGCAACCAAAAACCACGTGCCAGTGCAGGTCACAGCCCAGCCTGGAAGTGTGGGAGGTG
The DNA here is from genome assembly GCF_963932015.1 of Anas acuta. Taxonomy (NCBI): domain Eukaryota; kingdom Metazoa; phylum Chordata; class Aves; order Anseriformes; family Anatidae; genus Anas; species Anas acuta. The sequence continues at coordinate 10,573,088 of NC_088992.1, forward strand.
TGCGGGTGTGATTCCTGCCTTCAGAGCTCTCCCAGAGCCTGAACTCTGAGTTCATGTTCATCACCCGAAGGAGGAGGGAGCTCTGCCCAGGGGTAAAACCAGCCTGGTGCTGCCCAAATGGGGCCACACAAGTGTCCCGGGCAGGGCAAGGGTGACAAAAGGAGCTTACCGCCATGTCAGTAATTTGGTTTTGGCAAAGTTACCCCATGGGAAGGGAAACGTTATTCATCCTGCCGAGTATTTAGGTCTCCTCCAGCAGCCGTGGGACAGAGAAATGACTACACAGCAGGTTACTCCTGGAGAATGCAGATGCTAACGTGCCCTCTCCGATTGCTTGTGCCATCAAAAGCAATAGTCTGGGGAAGAATTGTGCTTTAATGCGGTGGGAAAAGGAAGGTGGGTGGGCAGTGATTGCAGAAAGCAGAGCGTGGAGATCTGTGTGTGAAGTTATACTCACAAAAGAGCTGGCACGAGAGTAAGGTCAGTGGAGGTGGGTGTGATGTGCACAGAGCCACCAGCTTTTCCCTCGCGGTCCCCAAGGGTGGAGAGGTGGCAGCACGGCTCCCCTGCCCTGAGGGATCAAGCAAGGGGCAGAGGGAGAGACATCCCCAGCCATCCACCAGCAATTTCTGGAAGAGGTTAAAGCTGTCTTCATGTGAACAGCTGCACTGAACTGTAATGGATGGTCACTCTCAAAGGCAAACTGCAAATTTCCCAACAGAACAGACTGTGAGCGAGGGAGGGAGTGGGTGAGTGTGTGTGTGTGTGTGTCACATTTTTTTGGTTGTAGTGGCTGGAGTTTTCTCCACTTGGAATCTCAGATCTGGGTGGCTTTTATCAGAATACAGAATCTGTAAGGTGCTCTACCTGGGAACCTGTCCTCTAAATGCTGTTGAAAAAAAAAACACTCGGATTTGAGGAGCTGACCCCCAGCTAGCTGAGGAGTTTCAAGAGGAAGCAAAAGCAAAGGGAACCACAGGTGTGTTGGCCTCGAGAACTGGGCTGCCCCTTGAGATTTGCTGAACTTTTTTACTCCCCTCACCGTCCCCACAACCAGTTCACCCCTCCTGAACTGGCAGCCTAATTCAGGTTGCAGAACAGAAACATGTGAAAGGCGAACCTGGAGGGCCTTTACCACCTTTAAAAAGAGCAGCACAGCCTCACTCCTAGCTCTGCGCTATTTTCACAGCCCTGCGGCCCCTGTGATAACACCGGGGCTGAGGAGGCACCTCCTCTGACCCAAACTCCAGGCAAGTCTTACATGACAAATTGCATCTCCCACAAGCATCCTCCAGCCAGGAACACAACCCAGTGTCCACAGCTGCTCTAAGCCCAAAGGCAGATGCTAATCATCATCCTGTGGAAACAGGCAAGGAGCACCTGAAAAGAAATCCAGCCCGAGCATCACACAGACCAGCCATTCAGCTCAGGCCAGTCCCATTAGATTTGGTTGACAAAAGAATCCAGAGTGCACATTTATAATTTGCCAGAAAAGAAGAAAAAAAAAAAAAAGGGAGAAGGAAAAAAAAAAAAAGCTTTCCTTTCTGAATGGAGAGTTTCTGTGGCCCAGCCTCCCTCCTCGTCAGCAGACAGGGTGGAATTCCCAGGCTACAGGGGAGATCTCCTGGGGCTGCTCATGTTCTTAAAGGCATGTTCCCAATCAAGGAGGCTGGGATGAGGCAGAATAATTGCATAGGTTTCCTGAGAACTGGCTTCGTATCCCTCAAGACTGATTTAACCTAGTTTTTCATTCTGCTTTCACGTTACAAAAAAATAATTAAAAAAATAGCTCTCTATCTTGATACACTGCAAATCAGGAAATGGAGGCGTATGGTATATCTCATCCTCCCCTGCCTGCAGCTCTCCGAGGCACGCTGCCAAGGCAGAGCCGCCTTTGCTGTTGCAGACACTTCCATTGTGTCAGCAAAGCTGTTCCGATTAACACTGGTGAGAAAAAGAAACCAGTGGCGTGTTAAAGGTCTGAGAGTCAGGAGCTATCTAATCCTCTGCTGGCATGGACTTTCATGTCCTTGAAATTCGCAGATAATAATTAGTATCATTAGGAGCCGGCATTACACACCTACTGGTCTGTAAAGACAAATGAGGATGGAAAGCTTTTATAGGCTCGGGGCCATAGCTAAATATAATTATCGTTAACACAAGGATAATGGAAATCGTGCCTGTATTGTTGGACAAGTGCCAACCCTGAACTTACCTTTCAGGAGTTTGGAGCACCTTGAGCCATTCCCGGCATCCAGAGGTGCACAAATGGCATTTTCCTTTCAGGTTGAGCTCAGGCTATCGACCTTCCAACAGGCAACCCCAAAAGGTGTTAGGGAAGACCCCAGCCCACTGGGTCTGTCTGTGGTTGTACATGTGCTGTCGCTGCAAGTCCAGATGGGAGACACAGAGCTCACCAGCACCAAGTCGGCATCCACGCTGCTACGGGTGCTCTAAAGCAGAGGGCAGCCCCCCAGCTCCATCCTCGGGGACCACGTCTGGGTAAATCCCAGGAAGCACCCAGAGATAAGGAATGCAGACTGGCCGCAAAGGCAACATAGACTCAGACACACTAATCTGGCTTCTCTGCAGAAACACCGGGCTTTTCTGCTCCACATGTACAAGGCAAACCTTTTCTGTAGGAGCAGCCACCAGCCCCAGCTCTGACACTAGCACAGAACATGCTGGACTCGTGTCAGAAGTGAGGTGGTTGCAGCAAAGATATCTTTAGACTGTGCAACACACGATTATAGAGAGACTGTAATTGTAACTGGCTCTCTTCATCACAAGTGCTTTTGATCCTGTAATAAATGAACGTGCCGCAGACCAAGACATAATTGTTTCACACTGAATACTGCCAGTTTGCACTCGATTCCAGCTGTAAAAATACAGATCTCTAACAGGGGAGGAAGAATCTAGCTCTGACGTCCATAATGCCACATCCCTTATAACTGGAGTGCGAATGTATCCTAAACATTGTGCAGTGTCATGGTACGATATACTTGGGAGGCTCCATCATTAATACTGCTCGGAATGGCACACGTCTGTGGGACAACTGGGTAAGTCGTGTGATGCCACATGTCCGTAGCACAACAGGACATTTACAAAGCCCAAACTGTAAATCTTGTCAAAAGCAGCAATAACAAAAAGGAGGTGAATTAGAGTTGGGGCTTAGGGTCATTAGTTGCACCTCTGAGCCACCCTATACCAGTGCTTGCCAGCCACCATGAACTCATATGAAGCTGCACCTTGTCTGGCTCAAACAGCCAGATGAGCCCCAAACTATCCTTGGGTACCCCAGATCCAAAGTGGGAGGAAACAACAGTCCCTTAAACCATTCGGGACCAATTCCCAGGTTTCTTACCCCTCCCGGGCTCAGCCCTCACTCCCACTGTCTCCTCTAGAGGTTGCTGCCTCCAGCGAGAAATCGCCGCCGTTCAGCTTCCAGCAGCTTTCCAGGGGCTTCGTGCTGCTGGAACCATTCCCTGCTCCGACGCAGGGCTGCATCCCTCTGCCCGCCACAGCTCTCACCAAGACAGGGCAACATAAGACAAAACAGGCAGCTCCCATCAGTCTCTTAAGCAGATGTGGGTGAGCACGGGCTTCGCTACAGAAACTCCGCAGGCCACATTTTTGGCAGATCCCGGGCTATATAAACAAACAGGCAACATGACCTGAGCTCCCATAAATTTCCTGAAAATCCTTAATGACTTCAAAGACTTAATAAAGTGTTTCACAGCAGAGGCAGCAGCCAGTAATTATGGTTTTGGAATCTGTGAAGTAGCGAGCAGAAGTCCAGCTATGTGACTGGAAAGGCGAGCAGTAATAACAGCTCTTTCAGAGCACAACTTCTTTCGCCATCCTATACCCTGCTCTGTGAGCTGCTGCGGCCCTTGCCAAGCGTGCTGCCAGCAGAAGCTGTAACCAAAGGACGAGATATATTAAATATGAGATAAATTCTTGTGGATGGAGTGTGAAGCTTTGTGAAAGTGTGAACTGAATGTTGGAAGGCAACAACATTTAGCAAATATTGTAAGGGGGCAGCTACAGACTCTAAGCCCAGAAGGCTTCCAGTCTCCTGCCAGAATTAGGGCTTGCAGGAAGGTTTGAGACCTGCCATCAAGTGGGAGGGTGTCACTGCTGTCCCCCGCTCCAGGAATCCACACCAGAGCACCACCACCACGTCTGCATGCAGGAGGATTTCACATTACCTGGAGTTAAGCTGAGCTAGAAGAGGGGAGCAGCAGGGAGAGGTCCCAGCACCGCAGCCTCCCCTCCAGGTTCAAGGGCAGCCACTGTCTCCTGCTGAGGGAGGCAGCACTGCTCGTCATGGCTCTGGGAAGGGCACTCCCTGTCATTAAACCTCCAAAAACACAGCCTCACACGCAGCTTGCAGAGGCTGCCAGTCCCGATGCACTCATCTATCACAGCGCTCTGACTGCAGTTAAAATGCTTTTCATCAGCACTTCGGTCATCTTTCACCCTTCTACGTGGTGCCGTTAGCAAAGCCCCTCTTCAAAGCCTACCGAAGGATTTCTAAAGAAAGCAGGCCTGTTAGTTTTTCCTTCCACCCGTCATTACACAAGAGTAGTGCTTGAGATCCAAGTTTCTATTAAAAAGAGGACTAAGTTAAGCTCTTGCTTGATGTCTCTAGAGATGCATCCGTCAGTGCTTCCTTACACTTTCCCTGGTCCAGCAGCAGGAAAGGCTGGATACCGACCTACCTACAGGTATTCGACTGTAAAATCCCTTACAACTCCATCCACCCACAAAACCAAACTCCTTACAATTTCTCCAGTTCGGCAGCAGAGAAGAGGCCCAACACCTTCACCGTGTAGTTGGAGGCCACCACCGAGCAGTATCGCTGGTGGCAGCAGGAGGGCCCACACCACATGGGGGTGAAGAAGAAAAGTCAAGGCAAAGGGAACTTGAAGGAGACAAGAACTGAAATGCTCAGTGAGCCCTATAACATCACCAAGTGTGCTAGACCACTTCTGCTGAGTGTCCAGTTTCATAGGTCATTACAGAATGTGTTAGTTTCTCCAAAATTATTTGTAAAAATCTCTCATATTCCTACTGCAATCAGTTATGCTCCAAAGCAAGGAAGTACCACAGCTGTTAATGTTTCAGAGATCTTTCCATTCCAGTGGTTCAATCTGTAGAGCAAGAATGTAAATAGCTTTAGATTACTTATCTCTTTAGAGAAAAAAAAAAAAGAAAGACCTCTCAATGTTGCAGCGATACAGCCCACAGCATGTACAGCCAGCCCTGGGATCCTAGTGAATAACACAACCCTCAGTTCTTCTTCAGCAAAACAGATGAGGTTTTTGCTTGTTCATCTCTTACTGTTTTTGGAAAATACAGAAAGGGAAAAAACTGTCAGAAAAAACAGTCTGTGTGTCACTTCAGACCAACCACTGGGGACCTGGACTCCCGGCCCATTGAAGTCAGTGGAAAGATTCCTCTCGACCTCCACAGGGTTTGGCCCAGCCCCACACCAAAGTGCTCCTTGCAGGTGTAAGTTTACACGTTCCGTGTTAAATTGCCTGAACAAAGACTGCCCTAAGAACCACCTTACCCACAGCAGCATTTACCTATAACAGGGAGCTTCCACCAAGCCTTCAGCAACATTCCCCATCCAGGGCCAGGTCCCCAAGCCAGCCCATCCCTCTGTCTTCATCTCCAAACCCGTTGTGTTTGTGTGGCCAACATTTCTAAGTGGCCTGACACAGTTTTTGTCTCTGTGGCTAACACCACTGCCACCCAAGCACTGTGTAAACCATCAGAGGTCATCTGCTGGTCCATCTCCTCGCACACAACCAGCTCAGATCACCCATCCGCATGGCAGAAGCAACCCAGGAGCTTGTCGTGCACGGCAAAAATGTTATTCACTTGTCCCCCATCAAACTCTGCTCCTTTCCTTTATACAGGGGCAAATCCCAGCCTTGGGAGCTACCTGAACAGCTTTGAGCTCCACGTGGGGGCAAGGAAATGATGCCAGGTAGCTCACAGCACACACTCATTTCTAGAGCTCCTCCCATTTTATCCTTTTAGTTAGTCCCCAGCTAACTGCCTTCTGAATTTGTCACTTCGTATTCCAGAATACTGAATGAGAAACTGGGGGTTTTATTCCAGCTCTAGGTAAAAGAGCCAATTATTCTTACTTATTAGCTTCCTTTAGCTGGAACCTAGCTCCAACTGTATCAGACTCGGTGCCTAGAAGGCTTCGCTATGTAACACAGAGATGAGCAGCGACCAAGAGGTAAGGTAACCTCCTGCTGGCAGCTCTGGAGTTTGGTGCAGGAGGAAGAGGTGCCCGTACCAGCAGCAGGCAGGCGAACCAAACAGAAAGTGAAATCAGCGTTAACCTTGCCTAAATAAGTCACTTATCTGCTTGGGTTTCCCCCTCCTCCCCAGAGCTCCAAAAGGTCTTTGAACATTTAGAGCTCTTCAAGTCACCGAAGGGACAATTACACACTCCACTAAGCACAAAAACAAAACTTGCATAATGTCGTGCTGAATTCAGAGGGTTAAAGGACACCCCTGGGAGCAGCAGCAGCGACAAATAAGCATGGTGAATGTTCCTTCACCTTTCTGATTGCTCATTAAGCTTTGGCGTGGTTCCATGTATGAACTCATTGCACCAAAACAGGCTTACTCCACGCTGCTGGGTTTAAATGTACAACGCAAACAAGGCCTGGGACAGGCAAGCACAAGGGATCCAAACGTGCAAAAGGTAAGCCAGACCCTGAAATCCGCTGTACTGCAGCAGGCTGTGGCTCTTCGCACGCTGAAAATGAACACGAAATGTGCCAGGTACAGCACATGCAGGGATTTATTAATTTTGCCAGAAGTGAAATGGCACACACCTCCAATATTTGGGCACGGGACGAGGAATAGGGAGAGACTGGCTCTCTGCCTGGTTTTGCTGCTCCTTCATGCGCCGACACACTGCCGCTTTCAACACTGAACATCTCCCCTGCCTCAGTTTCCCCATCCATCTTCTGCAGGTCTGCAGATCAAAGCTGCTGCATGTATTTTATAAAGAAAGGAGTGCTGAAAGGAAAAATGAAGTAGGGGAGGAAGGAATGGAAAGGTACATCCTTGCAGTGTCAGTCAGCCCATCCTATGCCTGAGTAAGAACCATGGGAGAGGCAGAAGTAGAAGGAACGATGAAGGCTGGAAGCCCTGCGTTTCAGACAAGCCCACCACGACAATTGTGCCCCTTTAGTGGAGGGGACGGTTCAAATCAGCAGCCCTAAGCTTGATCCTGCTGGGCTTTGCTCCCTGCCAACAGCATTCAATGTACTGCTTTGTCTTTCAGAAAGAACATGTAATTGCTATCGTTCATTATTTACAGATGTGCAGATATCTGAATCTACTCAACAACCATACTGCGCTGCCGGCCAGAGCCAAGAAGTGAGGTTCACAAGAGGCTTAGGAAGACTATCCTGAGAGATGAGAATTGGGTTTCTGCTGTTCAATTCAAGCCATTTGCTCCTTGAAAACACCTGCTGCTTTCTTCCCTTGCACTCACAGGGAAGCAAAAGACAATTTCATGCTACTCCTTATCTGCCTCCTCTGTATCCTTTTGTCAGTTCCCACCAGCGGCTTCCCTATCAGTTGTCCCATCTGGGAGGGATATAAAGCTGACAGGCAGGGGGATGCCTGCCAGCCAGCTCAGATTAACCACTTCCATGCTTTCCCCTGGGTAAACCTGGGAAAGTCGCGCTGGTGAGTGGTAGGTAAATAACTGGAGACTCTGGAGGCTCTCCCCCAGCTTGGGGCAGTACCAACAGGCACGATGCCATCCCCGCCAAAGCTAACATTAAGGGTGTGTTGACTTTAGCACTCTTGCAAAGCAGTAGTGACACAACGCTGTGATATTCCCCAGATTGGCTCCCTTCAGAGCTGAGCCCTAGGGAAGACGAAGAAGCCTCCACCTCTGCAGGAGCTCACCAAGCGTGCTGGGGAGGGAGGGAGGGAGCAGGACCCAGCTGACCACAGAGCAAGGTGTAGCACAGTGAGAGGAGCTGGGACAAGGCGAGCACCTCACTTTCCCTTTGAAGCATTGGTCTTTAGAAGACGGACTGACAGTCGTGCAGCACATCAGCCCATTTTTGAGAAGAGGGGGATCACGATGCTCAAGGACAAAAAAAGCTCGCTAGGGAAGACTGAACAGTTCAACGGCCATGAAGCCAGAGCGGGTCCCAGCTGCCTGGCAGGGGGCTGGCAGGGACCAGCCATACGTGATGGACAGCATTTGCAAAACACGATGGTTAAAATAAAATAAAATTAAATTAATAATAATAATACAACCAACAAGCTAAGAAATTTGGGGCATCCCCATATTTCTATGCATTTACCAAACACTTGTCAGAAAAATTCCTCTTTTACATACTAGTACCTAAGACACAAAAGCAAAGTGACTTTCAGGAGATCTCTGGAAACAAGGTGGACTTGGAAAAGGAAAAAAGGAGGAAAAAAAAAGAAAAAAGAAAGTTTTCCCAGCTCCTGGGCTAAAACCTCAACTTCTTAAAGCACAAGGCAGCTAAGACACTGGCTGAGTTATAATAGTATGGGGTAAAAGATAACAGGATTTATAGGGCTAGGTTTAACAGGATTGAAGGTTAACAGGATTTTAAGATTAGGGTTTAAAATAAAACAGTAAAAATGGAAATCCACAGTCAGGAGGAACAATCTGTATCGTTCCAGGCTTTCTCCCTGGATCTGCACAGACTGTAAATCAACCCAGATCAGGAAACATCACCAGCGCGTGCTATCCTCCCCAGCCCAGAGCACCAGACAGGCGCTCAGGACACGGGGGGGTTATTTCCAGGACTCTGACACTGAGCTGTTACGTGACTCCTGAAAAGTCACATCACATTTCTGCTCCTTCCCCCACCAGCTGTTGGTTTAGGTTATTATTCTTATTACTATTATTATTGCTGCTGCTGCTGCTATAGGCACTACCACAGGAACCCCCATCAGGTACCAGGACCTCATTGTGCAAATCGCTCTGTGCACGCAATTCTCTTTAAGAAATAAAGAAAAAAAGAAACCTCAAACCTCATCTCCTGGGGGAAATTTATGCCCTAAAACACAGAAACAGGTGGAAACAGCCAGACAGGAGAGCGTTGGCTCCAGGGAGGCAGCGCTGCCCCCGTCACTGCGGGCTTCGCAGAGCGTCTTGGCTGAAAGGGCCGGTCTCTTTTCGGGTTACTAATCATCACCATGGCATCAGCAATACACAATTTATGTGCACAAAGCTCCTGGGATGCACACAGGGGATTAAAGCACAGGGAACCAGATCCTAAACCACCAGAAGAAAATGTTCAATTCACGCCTTTCGTCTTTTCTAACAACTGCACTTCTGCGTACTTGAGCCACTCTCCGAATATCGCTGGTTACAAGTATTTGACACGAGGCGATGCCAGGAAGCACTTTTGCTGGGTTTTGTTTTTCTGTGGATGCAGAGCGCTGCCTAAAAAAATCCCCAGCGAGAAATACTTGACTGTCGTGGCCGCGCGGCCTGGATTTTTCTTCCAGCACCATGAGATTTCAGACGGGTGTGCTTCTTGGTGTGCTATGCCTGGTATGTACTGGATTTGATTATAGGTTTTCTTGCACTTCTATCTTCATTAGTTCTACATCACAGAGAGTGTGGAATGTACGCATTGCCAGCCCAAGAAAATTAAGATGTGACATTGCTTTTCAAGGGCATGTGCTCGGGGTATATGTTTTTCCCTACTTGTCCTCTATCAATGCATAAATCCCAAATGGAACTATCAACAAAAATACAGAGAACAGTGCTGACCCACTTTAGGTTTTGATTTTTTTTTCTTTCATTCTTTCGCTTTTCAAGGCCAGAGACGGAACAGAGGCCACAAGCAGAGTTGCCAAAACACATGTGCTTGTTGGACGTTTTTGTCTAAAGACACTATGAAGTGCTAAAATATTAAAGATGTCAAGCAAAAAGGTTTCCTCTGGCCTTTGGAAGAGTTCTGCAAACAGCAATAAAAATGTAAAAGAAGAATGCTGAATAATCAAATGTGGTTTCTTTTTCTGAATGTAAATAGTAGAGGCTGAGCATTAGGGAGCTGAGGCTGAGTCCTGGAGACCACACGCCTGTGAGCAGACCCAGCCCTGGACAGAGGCAGGATGCGGCTCCTCAGCCCCGATGCAGCAGTGCCCTGTGGAGGGATCATTTCTGGGGGTAAGGGACATGCAGGGTCGGTAGTGAGCATCCTCCGTTGTCAGCTTCTGGACCGGATATATTTGGATCCCAGATTTTTTGTACCATCCAATCCAGACTCTGAGATTTAGAATAAACTTGGCCTTTTGGTCGCCCCTTTAATGCTCCCATTTGTTTCAGAACCAGGCTTTGGATTTGGGGCTGCTTTCCAGCCCTAACAATCTGCTCGGATCTTGACCTCTCTGGCAGGACTGCCAGGAGGGAGAGGATGCAGAGAGGATGTTTGAAAAAGCAAACGCTCGCCTTACATGAACTCGGCAGTGACCCCCCAATTCAGCCCCCAAAGGTCAGTAAACAGGCGCTGAATGGCAGTGACAAACACTGCTGAGGACTTCGGGGACGAGCCAGGACAAAAAGTCCACTCGCAGTGCCCAAGCAGCAGCGTGCCGCGCTACTTATCCCCACGGCCACCCTTCGGCAGCAGGGACCACACTTCCACCCTCGTCCCCGTGGTACCAAAGAGAGGGGCAGAGAGACAGCAAGGACCTGGGCTTGGAACGCAGTCCCTAAGCTGTGTTGGTGGCACTTTTTTGTCTTTATTATTATTTTTGTCTGCAAAACCCGCTGAAGTAAATACCAAGCAATTATGGTGTTCTGAAGTGACCTTCTGGAGCATGTGCTCGAGTCCGTGGACCTCGGCCAAAGCTACTATTGTGGATTTCATGCCAAGGCTTGGGAGAACCCTGGCTCCCTCCCATTGTTTTCTTTGGCCGGGCTCTATGGATTCTCAGCCTGGCAAGAAAGCCCCATTTTAAAAGTACTGGCAAACATTGTGCAGTTTGTCACACCACGGCTTATGATTTAGGACCTTGATTTAGGCTCAACACTGGGCTCTTTTGTTTAGCTGTGTTTGTACATCATTTGCAACTTTGTATTAGTTAATAAACGTCAGTCTGCTAAGAGCATGGCATGTCCAGTATTGCGGTGAGGATTTTCCCTTGAATATACAATCCTCAGTGAGAATGACTGAGGGAAATTGAAACATCTCTATCCGTCAGCCGGGGGCTTAGGCTCATTTCTTAGCCAGGAGCTAAGAAACAAGGTTTTCTAATACAATGGATGCTTCAGTGATACAACGGTATTGCATACCTGGGTAAACCCAGAGCTGGAGAAGAAGGATTTGCACTTCTCATTTTTCTTTAATAGAAACTCTTTTGTTCATGGCTCACCCTCAGAAACACAGGAGAAATTCAAGGGGTTAGGGGAAAAAAAAAAACACACCACCTCTCTGGCTCCACAAACCCACCTTACAGTTCCCCCGGGCTTTGCTAGTACATAGTTATAAGCAAAAAATGACTCTGCAAAAAAACAGCCTTTTGGTAAAAACCAGCTCATGCACATTTTGTGTATTTTGGAAGCCATATTCAATCATCATTTTACTGGCTAAGGATTGCAAAAACCAGATGCTGAGATTCAGACTCCTCCAAACCCTGTGTGCATGGGGAGGAGAGAAGGCAGAGTGAATATGTGAGATCAAACTAGTGTGAAGGAGAAAAGTCTTTTAGAAAGAGTCAACAACTCTGCACCTTTGTGACTGACCCTACTGAAAGTCAAACAAAAAAAACAGCCCTCTATGCTCCTTACTGATTAGCAGTGAATGAGCCAGCCAGCTGACTTCTCCCTGAAATAACTGACACTTTTCTGCTGTTGAACTAATCAAGGCTAACAGAATACAGTTATTAAATCACGGATAAAAATGCAAATGAGCTAGTAAATGCAGCTAATTAACAACCATACTGGATCAAATCTCCAGTGACTGAGTCAGCCAAAAATACAGCAGACGTGAGGCTTAGAGCAGGGTCAGTTACTATAAACACCGAGCCTGGAAAATTGAGCATGTGGTTGGTGTCACCTCTCAGCCCCTGAAGCCATTACTGATTCCTCCAGGGTCCAAATAGGCAAGGAAATGCTTCATTCCCTCCCAGTGTACCTACCTTTGATATTTAACAGTCAGTAACTGTAAGGTCTGCTGGATTTGAGGAAGGATTGCTGAGAAATGGGGTTAGGAACAGACAAACAGTGCAATTCTAATGCATCTATCTGTAAATAAAGGCTATGAATTCCAACTCTTACTTTCACTTTAACACTTCGGAGGTATAGGTGAAAAATATGCAAGGGAACTGCCAACCAGTGTACTTTCTACAGTGACAAAACAGGGGAAAAAAGGGAATAACATGACTTCATGACAAACAATAGAGACAAGCTTGACATGACACACTGGAGCGTAATGGCATCAGAGTTTGGTGATGTCACTTCTAATCTATATCTCACATCAAGAGGTTTCTCTGCACTCCTGATTGATCAGTTTGACCCAGAACAGACATGTTTTTTCTCCTTTTACATGCGCTGTCTTGGAAAGCCCAAAAGTCATCCTTGTTTTGTGGTGCAACATTGGAAGTATGGGAGCATGACCCTATTCTGTTCATACCTAACCTTGGTTACAAGTCCATATTGCTCCATTCTCTGGAACTTCTCCAGAACATTTCTAACCAAACCAGGTCAGCAAAAGCCAACCCTGATTGACAAGCAGCAAAGCGGAGCCCTGAGCAGCTTGGAAAGTCCCTCTTTTTATATTGGTGGGTCTTTCACAATGTGTTAGAACAGCCACAAGAAAAGTAAGGTCCAAAAAGCATGGGATAAACCAGAGCCAACTGCAAGAAAGGCATCTTAGCACCCACGTGGCTCAGCCTCAACATATTTATGGACATAATTCATAACCTGATGAGCTGCTGCGGTTTCTTACTCACACGTCTTAATTCTCACGGCTTTTCTTAAAATACACCTTGAGGTTTCTTTGCAACCAATTGGACGTAGATAAAACAACCAATTTTGGATTAACAAGGTAAAGGGTCAACTTTCAGCCACAAGACCCAGTGTCAGACCTGTGCTACAGCTCATTGGTACAAATCCCACTTAAGCTAAAGGAAACTAAAGTGTGTACGCCCAAACCCACTCTTCTATGTACATTTCACATGAGCCCGTGTGATTTCTGGTCACAAGCTCACACCCAGACAGGAAAGGGACTATTTTTTGCTTCAGGTGTGACTGAAATCTCACTCAACTCACCATGCTCATGAGAATTCAAGGCTGGATCTCACTGAACAGCTGACCTGACTTCAGCCTTGCTATATGAGGCCAAATCCTAACAGAAACCACCTGTGGTATTTCAATAATATTAAATCCAAGCTGAATTCAGCCTTGTACCTGACTCACATCCAGCATCAATTTCCTTGGCCCACTTCTAGTCTCTTGCTGTCAGCACTCCAGGACTGAGAGTCATGGAAGAATAAGCTGCATTCTGTTAAACCTCATGGCCTATGCTGCCAGCTGAAGTGTTATCCCTGTTATCCGTACTGGGGATGGTGATGGGGTACGGAACAGAATAGTTTGTTTTCCAGATCTGATGCAAGGTTTCAGTTATTCAGTTTTCAGTTTTGACTACAAAATGGTTAGCCAACCCCAACAACATATGGATCTGGTTCATGGTACTAGCTGTTTCCTATAGAATCTGGGAAGGTCTGAGGCACGACTCTCTTACTGCAGCACTTGGAACTGTCTGTGATGCGCTGGAGGAGGAATTCCTAGGAAAGGCCGAATTCCTAGGAAAGGCCAGGTCCTCTCCAAGAATGGTCCCCAGTTCTGGCCTTCACTCCCTCAGTAGTATACCAGCTCAAGAGTGCAATATTGCAAGGTTTGTTTGTTCAGCCAGCATCTAGCTGGCTACATGACATCAGTGTTTGTTAGAGACCCAGTAGGAAAACTCATTTTTCTTTAGCACTTTTGGTCATATTTATGTAAGTATTTCTAATCTTTCAGCTTCTCTCTACTGGACAGCAACAGAACTTGTGCTATATTGGCATTTCAGACCTATGAACCACATATCAGCTGAATTCTGCTGAGAGGAAACTGTATAAATGGAAGACATGCAGGGCCATTTCAACCACAGTACATAATTGAAGCCCCAGACCATACTGATTATGGAATTTAAACAGTAAACAGCCCACTGATTTGCTGCCTTAAATATGTAATTTTTCATCTCCATCTTCCCCAGATCCTGGAGAGGCTTTTAAGTTTATCCTCAAGGCCAAATAATATCTAATAAGCTTTTGCAATTCCACTCTTCTGTTCTCCTCCCATACTCCTCTTGTGAACCTGAATTGTTTCCAGTGGCCACGTCCGGCAGCCAGAAAATGAGAATTTGGATGTGTGGTGCAAGCTTATCTCAACAGTTCAGGTATAAACAAGCAGAAAAGCGAACATTAACCAGAATTGTTTACAATTTGTACACTGACCTGGCATCTGCCACTTCATCAGCTATGTCTGTTAGAAGAGAGATCCTCATCTCTATTTTCCACTAGGACAGAGGAAGTTCCTTCAACTACTTGCGTGCTTGTGCCAAAAATGTAACTGCAGTGATGATCATGTGCATCAAAACGAGAGAGGGCCAGCAGAGGACAGCAACTTCATCCTTGTTCAGAAAAGATGAACTGAAATGAAGATAACAAAAGCATGAAGATGAATAGAAGATCAAAGGAGAACATACTGCTTTTTTCCCTCAAGGGTCTGATACTCCAACCATTAAATCAATGTCAAAACTCCCACTGCATTTAGAAAAGAATTTATATTTTTTTGAAAAAATATATATTTTGTACAAAATGTCATTTGTGTCGAAAGAATGTTTGGACAAGAAAGGAGTAACTATTATTATTGGCATTATCACAGAACTAAGGCTCCAGTTGTCCTTTCTTAGAAGAGTTAAATTTCTCCTATTATGAAACAGGAAAACAATGTCTGTAAGGAAAAATTTTCCAGCCAATGCCCATCCAAAACTCCAGGTCATCAGCAAATACATCCAAATACACAATAAGGTCACACAAAGAAGTACAGAGAACAGCCCTTTGTCTAGAATATTAAGTACTGGAACAAATAACAGCAACATCTTTATGAGTTGTTCACATTTTTCCCAGCATGGCTCTTTCACGCTGAGGGCTGCTTTTTCTTTCTATCACACTGTATGGATTTTTCTCTTCCATTATCTTTTTCCCACTCTATTACAAGTAAAGCAAATAGCAGGTCTTCTTCTGTAGTCACCTACTAGAGCACCTCTGGAGCTTGTAGATAGATACCAGTAGCCCAAGTAGAAGCTACTTTCTTTAGTGTTTTGTTGTTTCTTTGTTTTGTTTTTGTTTAATGAAGGTGAACACGACAAATAACCCTTCTCTCATTCCTGTCCGTGCAATTTCTTTTGTACCAGAAATGGCCAGGTTTTAACTATAAGCCTTGTCAAGGAAACTAAGAGTACACACAGGTCAGACCACAAGTCTGTCATACCAGCCTTTAGAGGGGAAGACATAGGTTCAGAGATCAGAACTCCTTTACCTACCATTCAAAGCAAATACAGAAATTATGTAGCTAAATCATAGTTCACTCAGTCAGTTCATACAAGTGCAGTATAGATGTATCTTAATGGTTCCCTTGAATACTCCACTGTCTTTAAAATCCTTCCAATTTCAGCTCTTCGAATCATAGAATATCCTGAGTTGGAAGGGACCCACAAGGAACATTAAGTCCCACTCCTGGCTCCACACAGGACCACCCCACAATCAGACCCCATGTCTGAGTGCCATCCAAACACTTCTTGAACTCCAGCGGGCTCAGGGCTGTGCCCACTGCCCTGGGGAGCCTGTCCCAGTGCCTGACCACCCTCTAGGTGCAGAACCTTTCCCTAATACTCAGCCTGACCCTCTCCTGTCCCAGCTCCATGCCATTCCCTTGAGTCCTATCACTGTCACAGGGGAGCAGAGCTCAGTGCCTGCCCCTCCGCTCCCCTGGTGAGGGAGCTGCAGGCCGCCATGAGGCCTCCCCTCGGCCTGCTCTGCTCTGGGCTCAACAAACCGAGGGACTTACCTCAAGATTTTCAATAACTACTACAGTTTCTTACTCAATCCTAATACCACACTTCTGCCTATACTAAAAAATATTTTCTAACACTGCAAAGCCACCTTGATATTATTTTTCGAGCAAATCACGTTCAGCTTTGGTACATGTGGGCCTAATTCAGGATAGCGAAGCCTCTAATACTCACACATCCAATCTGATAAGTAAGATCCTTTTTGGAAATATGCACACAAAGAAAAGTAAGATTTAAAAATTTAAGCCCACATGAATGAGTAATGCATAAACAGCATCTCCAAGCTTAGACCATGACAGTTTGGGGAAGCTCTCAATGCTGCAAGACTTCTTTTCGCAATAGCGATTTTAGCCAGAGGGGTCCTAACAGCTTAACAGGTTTTTAACAAATGTTTTCTATACTGCTGTGGCAAGATGGGGAATAAAAGAAACTCAAAAAGGTTGTGTGCACAGAATTTCTTAGTTGTACTTCTCTCCTCCTTCCTTAACTGGTATAGAGAGTGAGAACCCATTGAACCAAGGTCTGTTTGCTCAGTCCAAACATTACTAATGATATGAATTCCAAATAATTTGTTCTTTTCTTTCTCCCCTTGGTTCCTGTGTTCTGCACAACTTCTCAACAAAAAGATCAAGCACTATCTCCTTTCAAAGTGCCTCTAACCAGGTTATTACTGGGAGCATAAAATACACACGTTTATTGCTATTGAACCTACCACAAACTGAGGCCAGCCAATGTTCAGAGTTCACTCCTACTGGCGGCTGATAGTTATTTTGCCCTCCTAAAATCTCTTATACATAAAGGAGAAAAATGCCTCCAGTGTCCATCATGATTGAGTTACATGACTGACCCTTTCTTGAACAAACTTTAGAAACCACGAGTATCCACATCTGAGCAGAAACAGAGATTAAATCCAGTTGTTTGTAGAACTTTTTCCTGCAGAATTTCTCAAAGTTCTTGTCCAAAAAAATCTCCCTCCCATCCCACAGACATGCTGTGCTGGGTCAATAGCTCACTGCCCGGCCATATCTCAACCCACGCCAGGGACAGAGGGAACATTTTGTTCCATTAGTGGCTCCTCGAAGCCAGAACTCCTATTGCTGCAGTGGTTCCCCAGCAGCAGTCACAAGCCTCCTCATACAGTCCTACCAAAACCAACCATTTCTGGGGGTGATCCCTCCAAATTGGAGTGGTTCTCCATGGTCTTCATTTGTGCATCTCAGTCAAGTGAAATTATCCAGCCTCTGGTACCAGAATAACAAAGTGATCACAGAATCACAGAATTGTAGGGGTTGGAAAGGACCTCCACAGATCACTGGGTCTAACCCCCCTGCCAAATCCAAAAGGTTGTCTGAGGGTTTCTGCCACTGCCTAGGGAAAGAGGCTGGGAGATGGAACCAAACAAAATCACTTGGTGAAGTAAAAGAAAACGTGGTGGCAGGCTGGCTGGACGTATACTGATTCTAGCAAATTATTTCAACTGAAAAACATACATCCCAAAGAGGGCATGGGGGATCAAAGCATTTAGATTTTGTAAATCAATACTACTGGTAATTTTTAAAAATTACTTCACTATGTTTTTAAAACATTCTACAGTTTGAACAAAATAGACCATCTGAGTTAAACAACATGTTCTGTTTGACCTGAAGTGAAATCATTTCCATTCTGCAGTTAGTTTTGTTGTTGTTGTGTGTTTTTAAATATCCTGCTTGTTTGACTCACAATCGAGACTTTTTTCTTCTGAATTTTCAGATCAGCTAAGCAAGATATGAAAAATGGACTAGCAGCACAAGTCTATTCATGAATTATCTGAGATCCTTGTGTGAGAAGCTTTCTCAGCTATTTGGACTTCTTCTTCCCCCAGAGTTTCTATACACAAGGAAAGGGAAGGTTGAGGTTTGCAATTCATTCATGACCATGGGAACCAACCTAGAGCTCTGAAAGCAACAATTCACAGGTTGTGTCTCCCTAATATACAGTCATCACTAACTCAGATTGTATTGTCAACTTCTGCTTGGGCTTAGCTTCAAGACTAATATTAAACTGCGTTGCTGCATAATTCTGTGGCCATTTCCTTAGCCATGATGCAGGCTAATAGGTCAACCTTGGCTTTTGGTAAGTCATAAAATGGAAAAACTCAGTTATAGGAACTTTAGAATTCTTACTAGACAGCACACTGTTATTCTTGTTTCTGAGTCATACTGCAATAGCTTTTTATAATATCTTGTGTTTGCTCTCAGAGAAAATGATTACACTTCTGTGCTCTTCCCTGGCTATCCAAAAAGAATCTGAGATTCTCGGTGCAGTGAGAAATGAATGTGCTGCAGGGAACACTCTCACAGGCAGCACGTGTTGGAACTGCAAACCCTGAAGTGCACGAGAACTATTTACATCAATACATGCTGTGTCCAGGGAAGAAATATCATTACATGCCTTACTCAGTGTGGATGTAGGAATGCATTTTGTTACCTTTTAGGGTACATATACCATTGACATCAGGGATATGATTCAGAAAGCATCCACTGAGCTTCTGTGTTCCCAGCACAGGCTGCCAAGGGCAAGCAGAACTGACTTGTAGCTGACGAAGGAACATCTTTCCCAAGAGAGGACCTATCAAAGCAATCTCACTCACAGATATATTCAAAATGTACCATGCTGTTACTATTGAAGTTCCATTTTTAAATGTGACCCAGGTCATAAGCAGAACTACTTGCGCTCCCATCGCATCTAGTTGGTACTAAAATGATCCAGTAGTGTCACGTTTGACACTACAGCAGAAAGTGCTCACCTAATAGTGTTTGCAGTTGAGTTCTATCAGCAAGCTATAAGTGCACTGCACGTATTAAATCTTTCTACAATATGTAAGGCAAAAAAGCATCACAGATTTTTCCAGTTCATTGTATGTTTGGATATGTAAAGCAGAAGACAGATCTTAAACTCTTTGTCCTTTGTATTAGCCACAAGAACATCCATCCCAGACACCTCACCAGACACTTTGCACTAGAAATCCCATACAGTGACTGCACAGAACCTTCACGGATTTTACTGAAAGTAACTGTATGTAGACCTTAATGGTCAGGAACAAAGGACTGACCTTTTCTTGAGTCATTTTTCATCCCCTTTCGATATTGAGAACATGGATTATTTTGAAAAAGAATGTAAAATGACTTAGCAGAAAGCCAGACCCTTTTGTGCAAGTGAGACTGGTGAAACACATCTGTTGTTTTGGAAGGCATCAGCACCCACGCTGCTCATTCAGTCATGGCCTGGTGACCATTCTGGAAAAGAAAGAGTCACACAAAGGCAGGGAGTGTCACTGCTCACAGCAGTGCACATCACGCAACAAGCCTGGCAAACACCTGTTTTGAGGAGGAGGAATCAAAGCAGTGTCTTGCAGAGAAGGATGATCCAACATGGCAAGTACTGAGAACTATCCAAATTCCAGACATTTCCACACACCCTGTTACCCTGCTGTTTGTGAATACTCACTCTAACGGATGTTTTTCAGAGTAATTGCCATTCTTCTTACCAACAACTTGATCTGTGGGTCATGAAGGGAGTTGACAGTTGAAACAGAATCCCTATTATTCACTATTTCCTACTCTCCTGCTTAAATAATAATAATAAATAAATAAATAAGTCATCTTGTCTTGGAGCAGAAACAATGACTAGCAAATTTTCAAGGGGACAACTTGTGAACAGTTCTGAGGCTGAAATCTGTTTGTATCAACCATCTGTCCAATTGCAGTTCCATGATACTCAAAGGGAAAACACAGCCTGCATCCCTGTTTTGGCACCTCAGTAAAACAGCTTGCTTTCAGAAGCACTCAGTATCCAACGGCCCTCATGGAAGAGGACATGGGCTGCAGATAGCAACACTGGTTTGGACAGATAATAAGCATGGGAACGAGGTGACCCTTGCTACATCTGCCTTCACCAGTCTGAACACTGATTCGCTCCCTCACATCCACACTACAGGAAAGGCAAAGCCAGCAGGAGGGGAAAAAAACAGAACACAGCATCCTAAAAAAATCCCTCAAGATTTTTCTAACATATTCCTGGGGGCAAAGGTGGCTGTGGAGACTTAAGGTGTGCATAAAAAATCCTACATTTCCCCACAGCTGGGGTTTGTTATCAGCTTTGTATATCTGTATTGCTCTAAATCTAGCATTTAACAGACATACTTCTAGTAACCGTTTCTAAATTAATAACATTTAAAGGCTGAATATGGGCAGCCTGCAGCTATGTGTGCTGTAGAAGCAGATCTTGCAAGCCTGACTCATAGCAGTAATGGCTTCAGTATCAGCTTCTTAATTATGATGGAAATTACTGAAGCAAATTACCATAAAGGTTTAGGAACATTCAGTCCATTCTGACCCTTCCGGGTCTGTTGCAATATGTATTTGCTTTTTCTTCATAAATGTCAAAATGCCTTCCTTTTTTCACCAGCCTTCTTCTCTTGGGAACATGGAAAGAAACTTCTTTTCACTATGGCAAGGTACCAAGAAGACAGGTGGCTTCATGCGTAAACAATGATAATTGGGAAAGAGGTGATAGAAATTCCACTCTGCACAATTCCAAGTCTAGCACACAAGTCCTCCACAGTGTATGATGTTGCTTGAGGCAGAGAGAGGTTACCCACTTCACTAAATCTTAACTCACAATCATGAATAGGTCTTCGACACATCTATGGTCCTTCACTTGCTCCAATTCAGAGCAACTATTCCAGAATTTCAGAATCACGTACACTTAGATGGGGAGAAAAAAAGAAAAAGAAAAAGAAAAAAAAAGAAAAAACAAACAAACAAACAAAAAACTATACTAGCTGAAAAAAAAAAAAAAAACAATCTTTTGCACAGAAGTAGCCTTTACAGCCTGACCAAGGGAGGCAAAACCTTATACTAATGTTTGCAAGTGACAAATTTCAGGAAAAATAAGAGTCTGCATAATGCATAACAATTCTCTGGGAAAGAGCTAAAACACTATCAATTTAACTTCATGTCTTTGCTTCAGCAAATGCAGTTTTTAAAGGAGCCCTAGTGTTGAAAATTATCATTTTCCTGCTCTTAGAGAACTGCCATTGTAAGATAAGTCAGAACAAATTCAAGGAATTAGCCCATTTTCAGTAGGGAATTCCTGCAGATTGGATTAACCAAGATTTACTTGGTTTGCTTAGGTTCTTATGTTCTGTCTGCTCGTGTTGTCTTTGTATAAGTTCCAGTGAGCTCCTCTGGAATTAACGTACTGATAGGGTCATGCCAGGGTAGCCTCATCTGAGATGAACCAGATTTTCACTGGCACTTACTGGATCTTAATAGCACATTTGAACTCGTGTGTACTTACATATATAGGCTGAGAGAGGGGGGCTGCAGGACCAGCAAACTGGCCTTCAGCGGCTCACGTGAACTTGTGTGGCGTGATCAGTCACCACAGCTTTTGTCCCAGAAACAAGCACTTCCCCCTGTGTTCTCATACCTCCATGGACTGGGAACAGAGTGTTCCTTCCCATGCTCCGACCAGGAGGACGACGAGGGGCTGGCCCCAAGGGGTGATAATGAAAATGCCTTGGTAATGAACCCATCTGGTGATGTCCTCATTGGCCTGGCTTTCACTGCCAAGAAACTCAGCAGGGGTCACCCACTCTTTAGAGCAAACATATGTACAATACGTACGGATTTTACTTTCCCTGAGATTTTCACCCCACCCCCCTCTGCTAATGTTTTAAATACTTTCCCTGAAAATAGTTCTCTGTAAGAACGGCTGCTAAGCAGATCTCCGAATTCGCTGCTATGCAATGTAGCGACCCGACCTTTTCAAGGGAAGAGTTTTCCAAACGAAGCCAAGCACTTGACGTGACAGGGCCCTCGCTTCCCAAACACCACAAGTTGATGAATTTCAAGGCAATGCTTAAATTGTGAATCTGTAAAGGCTAGGACCTGCTTTCTGGTGCTGGGGCTGAGTGACTTGTCCCCAGAGCTAGATGTCATTCCACATGAAAAAAGTGCATCATGGCAAAAAATGAAAACAGCCTTTGTCCATACCAGCTCCAAGCATATTTGGGCATCATCTGATGGAGCAACAACTGGGCCAGGCCATAAGCTTGCCACCAGGGTACTAACACCATAACAGTTGGTTGTATGGCAGCCCTCAAGCTTGTACCCTGGTCTTATCCCATTGTTACAGAGCCATCCCAGGACACTGGCTAGGCCAGACACCTCCTAAAGGACCAGCTCCTGGCACCCAGGGCCTGACACTGAGGCACCAAGGCCTTCATCTGCACCCAAACTCTGCAGCACAGGTCCATCGTCCTCCATAGACAAAGCACTGGGTCTTCTTACATCCTAACAGACACAATGACAACTGACAAACCAACAGGATAAAAGGTCTGAAACGGACAGAAGCCCACCAACACCTGTGTCAAGGGCTGACACTGATCCAAGCCTACTACCAGAGGATTTGGAGGAAATGTCCAACAAACAGAACTAATGGGACAAGCAGCACCTTCGGCCCCAGTGGCCTGGAGAAGGTCTCCCATAGCTCAAAAGTGCCCTCCTCTGGCTGATTTTGACAGAATCATCTATAATTACATGGATAACACTTTCTGTGGGAAGCAATGATTAAAAGCCAGCTGTAAAGTGACCACTGAAGGGCAATTTACCCTGCAGGAGGAGGTTTTTCAAAATGGTATGAGAGATGGGCTAACTGCACCATGACTTCCATGACAGTCAATGCTCAGGAAGCAACTCTTACCCTCTGATGAAGTCCTCAGTAAGGGTTTTCACTTCAGACCAGCTTGTGCTTTTGAAGCCTCATGCTTTATGGCTCTCAAGATAGGCACTGAAAAGAACTACTTTTTATAACCAAGTTCAGAGTTACAGAAGAAAAATTTCTGGCTCACAAGTTTCCATACTGCTAAGTCATCTCTGGACTACCATCTCCAAGCAGTTGCCTGACATATCCCAGATGTCTATTTTAGAAGACGACAAATCATGCCCTAGAAACGCCTGTTTTCTCTTCGCTGACTGTAACGGCAGTCTAGACAGTGAGCACAGATGGAGATCTCAGTATTTGCTCAGGTGAATCACACCCCCGTAGACTTAAAGTTTCAAAACTTTACCCTTCACCCAAGCTTAAAAGTTGCTGTACTAACGAAATTAATGATGAAAACTATCTACAGATATCTTAGGAATTTCTGACTTACCTATTTGTCACTGCATGTGTATTCCATCTAGGTATGTCACAGCATTTTTTTTCTTCATTTTATTTTAATACCATGGGGAAGTTCCCCACCTTCATGAGAAGATTCCCCACTTTCCACGAACTAGTAAGTCTTGGAGTTATTCTTGCTCATCCTGGTGTAACTTGGATATTTCCTGAAGTTGAGCTTGCATTTAAAGATATTTGCTACATAATCACCATTTATGCTTATATACTTTATCCATTCATTTAAATCAATTTAGAATCTCATTACTCAGTTGTCTTATGCCATATTTTTCAACTGAGCCTCCTTGATTAATTGATGTCAGGAGGGAGCTGACTAGAACTACAACTTTTGAGCCACTGTCCAAATATTTAGGAATGTTAAAAATGGTCTAAGAAAAATAAAAATAAAAACATAGCTTTATAAATCTTTAGAAGTATATGTGCAGGCAATCCTTAGGCAACTCTCAGTGGGATTCTTTTTACATGTCATTAACCTGATCTGCATGATACCGACACAAAGACATCACTTTTGTACCAATCCTGCATTTAATAGAAGAGGACATACTTTCAGAAATGAACTAGTGAAAGGCAACTGAGCTGTAACTTTGAGACTTCTGCAGTACAGAAGCTTATTGTGGAAAGCCCTAACAGGAGGGTCACCTTCTTCAAGGGCAAATTTCTGCCAGCATGAGTTAAGGCTGACTTCCCTCATCACAGCTTGGGATTTGCCTTCCTAAAGTCTCCTCCAGTTTGACAGCACCATTCATATCACCATCCTTCTGGCTAAAAACACTTTCCACTTGATTACAGATCATTCCTTGATAGTTTGCCTCTCCACATGGTAGGGAGTAGTCCTGTTTTCAGTTGGGAGGGCTGTCTGGCATGACATGCAAACCACCTAAGATGTTTGCTTCAATTCCCAGCAGCCAGGACAGAGTGTATTTGAACTTCTTGGAACATGCCAGACTTTGGGGTTTCTTGCTTGTAATGGTAATTGAGTTTCCTCGCTTTGATTTCTGCACCAAGCCATGGGTGACAGAAATACTCTTCATTTTTCACTTACATAGATAGCTCCACTCTTAGATATACTTGCATAAGTTTATTTGGTCAACTCAGCCACTTTGTTCTGCTAACATCTCTGCCCCCACCTGTCCTCTTCAGTTTGTGACTTGGCTTGGAGATTTCTATGCAGATTATGAAAGATTTATTAAGTCTAGCCTCTCAAAAAGAATATAAATGGTATTATTTAAAAAATAATAAATCATATTTTTTTCTTTTCCAGTTTGGTGATATTAGAGCTACACCAGCCTGCCTACCCTCCCTTCCAGTCCAAAGGCTGTCTGGGTGGAACCGATGCTACAACTTGGCGCAGGGGCTCTGTTACCACTGGCTACTGCAGAGGAGGATGCAAGCCAGCTATAGCTGAGAAAAGTCAAGTCTTCTTGCCTTACCATTAACACTGGAAGCTTTATTATTATGAAATGTTTTTAAAACAGCACTGTCAAAAGGCCAAGAACAGGGCTCTTTGGGCACTATACAGCTACAAGGAGGTAGACAGTCACTGCCTGGCTTGTAATTTAGAGAAGAGAAAAGCAAACAAAAACAAAGCAAGCAAACAAAACCAAAAACAAAACACACACAGGGCAGGAGAAGGGGTGTTCCGGCTCTAATTCTGAGATGATGTCTTCTGTTTGTGAACTCCCTTTCCCCATGAATGTTACTTTTGAATAGCTGCTATGGGAGATATCTATGTCTGTGCTTCTGCTGGTCCACTGTGGTTAATACTAATTAAGCAAATTTTAAATAGAAGATAAGAGTAAATTTCTCAGAATCCCTGCCAGAAAATTGGGTAGTTTGGCTTGGCAGACTGGAAAAAAAGCCTGACATATTGTGTCAATATCACAGGATCTGCCTTTCTTTAAATATATAAAATCTCTCGTGGTTACAGTTTAACATATAACCATTCTCTCTTAAATTCTGCTTTCAGTAGTTTCTCAGCACCAAGATTCAGCTTCGTCTATTCCAGTCCTTTTCACAGCAGCCAAATCTAGAAATAGATTTTAACACTTCACATTTTCACAATCACTTTAATCAAAACTTTGAAGAGCTCTGCAAACATTTATTAACACTTGAACAACTCCCCAGGTCTGTTGTAGGGGTTTCTCAAATTATCCCTAATGTATAGACAGAGTAACTAAGGTAACAGTAGGCAAAAAGTATTTGACTTCCCACTTCCAAGCTGTAGTGTGTTAGCTATTAGATAATTCTTCTACTGAGAACAGCTTAATTATGCAGTGTACAAATATTGACTGCTTGTGCTCAAGGATCACTCTCAAAACCTCCTTCAAACGTAGCTGCATCAATCTCGTTTCACACAGAAATTACAGCCTGTTTGCTAAGTTCACACAGGAATATTGGCTGGCAGAAACCTGGACTGAAAGTTTCAGTGCAGACCCCGTCCCAAAGCAGCCCTCAGCTTTGAAGTTCAAGTAGAAGACCTCCCTAATTAGAAATGAGGGACCCTACATAAATAACCTGTTCTCCTCCCGAGTTACATGGCTGCAAAGCAGGGCATGCAGGGCTGGCGCTCGGGTCCCTGTCACCAACCACCCGTAGCAAAGGCCAGTCCTTGCTATGACACAGCCAGTGGGGCCAGCCCCAGCCTCAATCCACCTCCACCCACTCACATGCATTTGGAAGCACGTTTTTCTGACAATAGAGAGAAAATAAATAAATAAATGCACCTTTTCCAGGCTTGGAAAATGTCCTGAACTGTTGCCTCCCTTCCACCCCATTACTAATCACTGGAAACAGCTGTTCTTTTTTTTTTTTTTTTTTTTTTTTTAAATATTATTCTGATCAACTGTTTCTGGCAAAGGAAGACAGAATAGGAAGGAAGCAAAAAAAAATCTATATATCCCTCCACACAGCTGAAAAAGGTAAAGGCAGCTATTTGATAAAAACCTTCAGCTCCCTAGAAATTGGGCTGAGACACCTTAAATTCTTCCTGTGTAAGCCATCAATTAAGATTTCTCCGTACTCTAAGTTACATCAGTACCCAAGAAAGGAAAATCTATTTTTCATTTCCACTCCTCTGTCCCATCCAGGTCTCATGAACAGCTAATGAAGCAATAGGTTCAGATTTTGCCAGTACCTGCTAGGGTAGGTCAACCTAGAACAGCTTGAAGCTATTAAAATGGTTCTATATATTTCTGTGAACAAATGTATCATAAAGTCAAAATGATGAAGTGCCTGGTACAAATAGGTTTTGAAAACAGTCAAGAACTGTTTGTTCCCAGCCCTGGAGGAGTTACGGATCCCTGAGATGGACCATAGCTGCCAAAGGAATCTAGAGATAAGGGCCTTTAACATTCATCCCCTTCAAGGTTTCAGGGGGGAGGGATGGAAGCCCATTATGTTGTGTCCATAAAACCTTCAAAGCTGAAGGTGATGCGACTTGTACACTGTTTAAAAAAAGTCACCACAGAGATGGCAAAATAAATGCAGAAAGGAAGAGCCAAGTGTGAACTTCTATGCAGACAGGCGAGCTCCTCAGCTGCTAGGAACAAGCCCAGTTTACACTAGCTGGCAGCCTGATTCCTTGGGTTTGTGCCCTGTTGTTTTGGTGAGTTCTGTTTGTCTCCTAAAGACGATAATAAAGCTGTTCAGGGGTATTTTTCTCCCCCATTTCCATTCTCATCTTCCCCCAGATCCAGCTCCCAAAAAGCTGAACAGACCCCCATGGCCTCAGCAGAAGAGATGGGGCATTACACCTGTTGGTGGCAGCTGAATTCTGTGGTGAGGAGCAGGTTAGGGCAGCAGGACCACAGGTCTGCCCCTCCATGGTCTTCAGCAGCCTCATCACCACGGCAATAGAGAAGGAACATCACTTGGAGGAAAGCCTGGGGCAATAACATCGAGAAGAGATTCAACCTGGGAACACTGAGATAGGGCGCATCTGACCCAAATCCTCTGTTGCAGGTAACCCATTCCTGATGAGCTCCTGTACGAGTTTCAGAGGTGACAGAAGATGAGCATCTATCAGCCACCACTACTCCCAGTGGGCCACACTGAGCCGAGCACTACACACAAGACTCTTCAGCAGGTGGGGGCATCTTTGTTTTTTTGAAAGCTCTCCCTATTGCTTTTCTAAGTAGTGGAGGAAGATGGTAAAAGGGCTAAGCTCTCCTAATTATTTTGCCACAACAAAACCCTGATGGGTTCAGCCACAGCAGTCTGTGCCCCTGAGTGGACTCCTAGGTTGGTTTTGTCCTGGTTAACATCAACAGTACCTAGGGAAAACTACTACAGGCTGAACCCATCCTAAGTGCACTCTTCAGTCGGCCAATATTGGCTTATGGTGATTTGATATTTCAACATAGCTACAGGGAAAGGAATGAAGCAAAACCACATTGCTTTAAATCAGGTTTTAAATGACTTGGTCAGGTTGGTACATTGGCCAAGACAAGGAAGAGAATTATTCAAAGAAGGAACTGTGAGACTTGATAGAAAAACAATGACATCCAGTCTCTCTACATGAATATATTTATTAGCACAGCACCATCGGTGACAGCAGTGATGAAAAACTTTGGAAAAAAAAAAAAAGAAAACCTACTACAAGCAAGTAATAAATATGCTTAAGCAATAAATATAGCCCAACTCTCAGTTTTGATCAGGCAGGACTCGCACAACTACAGGTCAGCCCTGGAACATAAAAACCCTCCTGTCATCGAGCCAAACAGCCTTCCAAATATCACTCCTCCTCCCACCGCCTTCTGGGTTTTGCAGGAATTGTTTCTTGATGGTCAACCCTCAGCTCCATCTGTTGCATCGTGACGACCCTTTGCATGCAAGAACAGAAGAGCAGGGATTGTTGCTGAGCTGATAAAGGAATGTGGCAATTAAGAAAAAAAAAAAATGAGATTCAACAGCAGGCCTTGCAGTCAGGGGCACTTGAAAATTAAAAAAAAAAAGGAGCAGAGCTCCTGAGGGTCTCTTGTATTATTTTTTTTTTGCACTGAGCAAGGAACAGGTGTTCAGCTATTCCATAGCCAGGAGCATCATTCCAGTCAGAGATGCCTCTCCAGCGTCAAGGGTTTTCCAGGAACACATTTGCACTCATTAGCAGTTATTGCCACAACGGAACAAGTCAGCACAAGCTTGGGGTGCTGGCACAAATATAAACTTGGTTGCTGTCCAGAAAAGCATATTAAGTTTGTTTGAATGAGGCGAAGGGAGCCATAGGGAAACAAAGCATCCTCTAGGTACATTTAGCTAATCATGAAAAAGTAGAGGAAAAGGGAAACAAAAGTAGTTGTGTGTTGACTTGCATGTCCAAATATCATCATAAAGATACTTTGCCAGGCCCGATGCTCACACTTACACATTAGACTTGCCTATTCAAGCACTGGGACTATGGGTATACACCAGGTAATGTTCAGGAAAATGCACCTAATTAACTTTTTGCACATATCTCCTCATTACGTGCTCAGAAATAATTCTGCCAGTTGTGCACCCCAGACCGTTTGAATGTCTGGGCCTGCATTTTCACTGGGTTTGACATTTATTCAATAACCCAGGAACTCGCAGGCAGCCAGCACTTCACATTTCCACAGCCTCTGCAGACAGAAGTCAGCTTTCAATGAGGATCTGAAGGCATCGGCTTATATCACTTCTCAGACACAGCACGCAATTTTAACTAGGTTCTGTCTAATTTTATTTAGGCATTAACTCATTACATGAACAAATCTGATCCATGGCAGTAATTGCTCTAACAGCCACTGTCTGGCCACCCTCGGCTCTACATCTCCTCGGCAGCAGCCTCGTGGGAGAGGCTCTGGTCCTGATGGACATCAGAACCAAGCCTCCCTTTCCTGCCAAGAAGTAGCTTTCATTCACGTCTGCCAGCTCAGAGCTAGGCCAGGAACTACAGCCTCGCGTGGAATATCAGAAGCAACCAGACTTCCTTGAACACTTTTCAAAGAGGATGCAAAGCCTGTGTTCTGGATAAATGAATAAACTACTTGTGCACAATCTACTGGTCAAGAGCATTAACTCTACATTACCTGCAGTACATACTCCCATTTTCAGCCTACCTGCTCTCTCTGAGCTTTACCACAGGGACAGAAGCAGCTGCATCTCTCACCTTCCTCAGCTTTTGGGCAGGCAGCTTGCTTTTTCCCTTCCCTCTGTGACCCAGGAATCCCAAACCCTGATAGCACAACACAGAGCAAATCTGTCCTCGGAGCTTGTATCCAGAGAGAAGCACCTTGTCAGTAAGTCTGCTTGCTGCTTCAGTTAAGTGCCTGAAGGTCTCATGGGATTTGCTGGAAGCTGAGTAGGGTGCACCAAAGCATCCGCACTCTTAATTCAGATTTTGATGACAGAGAGACATGGAACAGCACCAACTTCAAACAGAGGGTGCTCATGGGGAACACGAAGGTAGGGAAGAAATATCTTGTTCAGAAGCTCGGCAGCTTCCTGCAAAGAGTTGGGATGGGGGAAGAGAAGCGAGACCTCCAGGCCACGGTTTGACAACACACTGGATCTGCTTCGTTGCCTGACCAAGAGCACCACAGCCACATGGGCACAATGCTGAATGGCTACAAGCTGTGTTGGCTCAAATTTGTTCAAAACATTTCAACATGTTAACTTTGTACCAGCAGGCTTTCCGCCAGGTCAAATATCACCTGCCTGCACCACACTAGCTGTATGCTGGTTCAAGTATTCCCCTGTCCTCTTGCCACCAGCGTAAAGCTGAAATAAAACAGCAAAGCTGGTGTGAATCCTGCATCTTGTGCTTGAAGTGAAGGTAACTGTGTTCCCATCCCTGACCTACATCGCTTTAGTTCCTCTGGATGCACCAATCTGGTAGGGTACAACCACAGCCAGTAATTACACAACCATTTTCTCCAGGAAGAAATGGAGTTGGAGAAGTTCTCACTTTCCTCCTGACCCAGGTTTCCTGTTCCCACCCCTGCACCTCAATTTACCTCCTGCTTGGTCATGCTGATGCAACTGGTGGCGGGGCTATGAGCTAAACTGGGTCAGGCAGTTCTTTTGGAGAGCAGGGCGATTTGGTTTTGTGGGTTTTGGTGGTCTTTTTTTTTATTTTTAATTTTGGTTCATCTCATGTCTCCGCAAAGAGCTATCTCAGCACAGCTGAGGGGGCAATGAAGCGTGCGGTTTAGCGCCAGCAGCAAGTGGCCAAAGGTGGGGCAGAGCTTTTAAATTGCCTCTGCTGCTGGGGAAAACGTTCATGAAACTGCACCCTGGGTAAAGCAGCTGCCAACCTCCCGAGCAAGCTATCGGCACAGCATTTGCATTTGAACCGAGAGAAAAATCCCCAAGGAGCAAGTCTAGGCAGGTGGCTAGTCTGGAGTTGGTCAGAGGTGGGATGGAAGGAGGGCATTCTTCATGAAAGCTGGGTAAACAGTTCCCCAGGCTGCTGCACTCCACGAGGATTTTAGGTTGTTTCCCAAACGTTTACCTATCTATCTGTACCTTTGCCTTAAGCTTTAATAAACAAAGCTTCCCTCAGCTCTGCTACGAAACCCGTCTAGGGTCATGGGACCAGACTCTGCACACTGGGAAAGTTCATCTAGCTAATTAATTACCGCTCCTGCCTCCCTCAGCATCAGAGAACCAAGCCAGGTCCTTCGGCTCCAACTGCATGAACTAATAGGAAGGCCCTTTTAATTACAGTTAGGGACTGCATCCTCTGTAGTTTGCAGCCATCAAGCCCGGTCCCCAGCAGGGAATTTTCCCTGTTGCAGCTTGCAGAAAACCAACGGGAGCCACAAGCGTGGGCCAGGCTGCGGGAAGCCTCAGCTCCTAAATTGATGCTGAGTCTTGCTGAGGGTGCTAATGGCACAAACCCTTCCAGCGCCACACCTGCTGCCAGCCACTCGGCGTAACCCCATCCTCGACGCTGCACGCTGCAGGATTTTTATCTGCTTGCCCATTTCGGAGGGGGGAAAGAGTGAGAAAGAAAGGGGGAGGCGAGGGTGGTAGCGGGATTACCACATATAGTCATTATAATCATTAACCACAGAGCACTAAATGAATCATTAAGCATCACAACAGATCCACACATGCTTTGCTTCTTAAAGCTTCCTGACTTGCCTCTGTTTTCTGTACAAATGCCCAGTGATTGTTTCAAGAAACCAAGCACATTTCCAGTGTTAGTGCTGCAGCTCCTTCCAAAAAAATAGCTAAACAGATGAAGCTCTGCTGAAGGAACAGATCTGTTTATAGAACATACTTTTCTTTCACTAGACCAAATATATTCAGCCCTCTCAAATAAATATGTACGTTAAAAACTTGATAACTGGCTAAATCGGAAAAAAATGGAATAGCAAATGGGAAATTATGTAACTAAGAGCGAGTTCAATGAGAACATGCATTTAAAATACTTTATTCATGCTCTTTCAAGGTTAAATCTGGGCTTTTTTAAATCAAAATTTTAATGACTTAATAAATGCTTCCATTAGAGACAGAAACAAAACACGTGAAGGAAAAGGATTTTTTTTAAAGCCTTCAATTTTTAATATTTATAACCTAAACTTTGCCTTATACTGAAACATAAGTTTATGAAAATGAATCAAACTAAATAGAGCAAACTTGTTCGCTAAAAACAAACAAAAACCACCAAAACCAAAACGAAATACTATAAATCTTTTTTGTTGTTGTTGCTGCTTTTTTTTCCTCCAGATTCTATTGTTCCTGTTACTCAAGCAGCTATTTCCACAGTCAGATGCTTGCGACAGTACCTGGCAGCAGCCTCACTAAGTGAGCCGAGTTATTACAAAACGCCTTCACGACGGCAGACAGAACCGCTCCATTCAGCCCTCCTCGACTGAGCTGCTTTTGGCTTCTGCTCCGAATCACCCCCCCCAAACAGCCCTCCCCATATCACGGGGCTCCCGAGACCACGCCAACAGAATCAAAACCCCGGGAAAGCACAACAGGATTAAAAAATACGGAGGAAAGACGCCAACCAGCAGTTTATCCGCAGACATTAATAAAATGTAAAGCTGTAAACACACCACCATAATCTCCCAACCTTTACTCAGGTATAAAGGTACGGACCCTGGCTTCACACACGCTTGCACAGCACAGAACCGGCTGAAAGCAGCAAGTAATAATAATTAGGCAAGGAACAGTTGCCTTCATTGATTCAGCTCCTTCAAATAAAGGTTGCAGGAGCAGACGCAAGATTATGCACGATATCTTTCTAATCCTTCAGCTTTATGCCAGTCTAACAGAGGATGTGTGCTCCATCCATCAGCGGAGCCCTGAGTACACAGGTAATCCAGCAATAATCACCGCAGCTCTATTGGTCCTGATAATATCGGCTTATCTATCAGCCGCCTCTGCAGTTTATACGAGCTGCTTATCTCCAAGAGCTATTAGGTCTGAACTTTAGTTCAGTCTTTTGTTTGATCTTGTTTCTCCTGCATTCATTTGAAGCTCCGCATATTGTGCTTTTAATTTCGTATCGAAACGCATCAGAGCCTTTAATATTATTCCTGCTACTGATGCAACACGGTCCTAGCAACAATGAGAACAGGGAGCGAGTCATGAAAATAATAAACCATGCTAGGTCTGGAGGCTATGAAATCAGTTCAAACATACTGCGGGGAGCTGTGCTGCCTGCACTGAGACACATGGCTTTCCATGGGCACCAGCCCATTTATGAGTCATGAAACATAATGGAGTATTGTTGAAAGCTTTGGGACCATGAGAAATTATCTACTGCCCGGCATGGGGAATGGTATAAACTGGCAAGGAACTGGAGTTACATTCTTTTACAGAAATGAAATCAGACAGCCTTGGCCTGCTTTCCAGTATACAAAACCACAAATCATGAGGATAACTCCTTAATTAGGATTATTTTTTTATTATTTTCTCTTAGTTGCCACTGCACCAACCAACCAGGAAAGCCAACATTTTTCTGTCCCTCGCAGAGTTATAATAATGCATAGGACATAAAGACAAAAAGGAAGGGGGTAGATGAAACCAGTGTCTCAGCATGAGCTAGAAAAGCAAACTCACCTTTTTCTCCCCTGCAGCATGTGACGTTCCGTCATGCTGAGGATTTGGTACACATGGGCAAGTAGAACAAAAACCATTTGCTTAATGCTATGGTGTGATAATGACACGGTGCCATAGGTGTGCATCTCTGCACAGAGGAGAGCTGTCAGTGTGGGAGGCAGCATGTTCTGCAGGGGAGAGCACAAGTCTGGAAGTCACTTTGATCTAAACCTCATCATCCTTCTGGTTCCTGTGCCTTTAGAGTAAAAAAAAATTGAAATGGTCCCCCAACTGAGAAAGCAAAAATCCCTGTTTTAAAATGAATGTTGAAGCACTTGGGAAACTGCACAACTGTAGGAACGCAGAACACGTGTAGGAACACATCCTTCATGGATGGAGGGAGTCCAGAGGATAGTCAGATTTTCCTCAGTGGTATCCCAAGAAAGGGCAAAGAGCAATGGACACATTAAAAGACAGGAAACTGCATTTAACCATAAGAAACAAAGCTATTTTACCATGAGAACACAGCAACAAGTTTTGCAAAGAGGTCGTGGAGTCTCTGTCCATGCAGATATTCAATGCAGCCCTGAACAACCTGCGTTAGTCATCCCTTCCTTGAGCTGGGTGAGGAGAAGGGACTGGAGTGGGTGACCTTCAGAGGTCCCTGCCAACCTCAGCAGTGCTGGGGCTGTGGGGAGCACTCCCTCCATTCTGTGTGCCCAGGACACTGCACTAGAACTGGAAACACGGCAGTAAGGGGTCAGCACAACCTGCCCAGGTCAGCTGCCTCCATGAAAGCACACAAGCATAAAGCCAGGCTACAATGGGCATCTAGATCAGATACTCAGTTATCATCCTAATCAAGAGAAATGCAGAAATCCAGAAGAGCTAAACAGAGATAATGGGAATGTTCGTTTGAATATTTTTACAGATTTATCCCTTCCACACTCACACCTCTTGCATTAGCTTGCCATGAGCTTTGGAAAGAACAGATTTTACTGGCACAAGCACCTATGGAAAGCAAAGTTTACTGTTGTGTTTGCTTTGGAAGTGCTTACACACTCATCCAGATGGGGAGACAATAACAATATTGTGTGTATTCTCTCACTAATTCAGGTAACTGATATAATCTAGGTATTGATTTTATTATTTGGTATTCAGTAAGCCCAGAAAGGTGAAAAAAAGCCCAAAGACTCACAGCTGTTAAATCAGTTGCTAACCTGGACTTAAACACATTACAGGAAATTATGGTCAGTGTACCAGTGGTGAGCAAGCAAAAAAAGGACAGTACTGTACGGATATTCACTGGGAATCATTCAGTCTACACATGCAGCCTTATTTTCCATGTGCAGCAGTTGCATCATGTTACAGAACCAAAAATAAATCAGGAGCTCATTTCCACCCCCAGCTATGGATTATCTGAGGTGGGTCCAAGACAACCTCCCTTCTCTTTCCTTCCACATGGAAATCTCAAATTGGTCAAAAGCATAGATACTGAATGAAGCACGTGATTAAATTTGAAAATGACATTTTTGCTTAAGTTCAAGAAGACATCAGCAGCCCTTACAGACCTCAGTCTGGCTCAAAATTTACAAATCCCCATGAGCTGTAAAGGCACAACACATCTACCAGACTTCAAAACAGAGGGCCTGGTTTGCAGAGAGAATGGGTAGGCACAACTCTGGAAGCTGAGGGCAGACAGCATTTCCAAATTATTCTCCTTAATATGACAACAGAAGTGGGTGCATCTCACTGCTGGCACCCAGGTTTTTAAAAGCTGGGTTTGAGCTACTGTTTCAGCAGAATGTTGTTCTGAAAGAAAATTAAGGTCTCGCTAGAAGTGAGAAGGAAACAACCATGGTCAGAGCACTTCACTGGGATTCAAGAGACCTGGGCTTGGTTCCTAGCTCAACCCACAGCTGCCCGTGAGTCCCTGGGCCAGTTGTTTCAGTCAGCCTGTAAAAACAGACTCCATGCTCTGCACCAAAGAAGTATCAGGACAATACGCCTAAAATAGTGAGAGAGGCACTCGGGTGATGGTCCCAGAGAGGTGGATAGGAGGGGAGATGTTATCTAACGCAACACCTGAAAAGAATCTAGCAAGAGATAGAACAGAAACCCTTATGGATGGCTTCAGCATAAAGCTGAGGCACTGGCATTTCTTTTAAATCAAGAAAAAATATAGAAGGATATTTATAATCTCTGGAGAAGAGAGTACGTTTTCTGCATACTTCCCTGTTACTGGAAGCAGTGCAGCTTTGATCCTAGCTGCAGGAACTTCTGAGGACGCATTTACAGTACAATTCGGTACTAATGCCACTATTTTAGACATCTCCAAGGTAGTCAGCATAAAAGTATGTCTGACAGCAGTGGGAGGTTCAGCATGTTTGCCTGAGACATTGGGAAGATATTTGGCACCTAGACCTCTGCCAGTGCGGTTACTCGGTTGTTGGTATGGGTACACGAGGTGGAGCAGTCACACCTTCAGCTGGGTGGCACACGTACTCCGAGAGACAGAGTAAGAGCTGGAGAACCAGCAATCAGGCAACTGTGAAAGACAAAAGGAGACTGTGAGTTTGGGGAGGCCTTAGGCAAACTCTTTGGACTGGTGAGTGTCTGAGTTTCACTCCAAGAATGAGATATCTTTCCTTTTATTGGAAGCCACCGCTACATAAAGTTTTATATTCTCCCCATGCACGTAGCTAATGCGAAATGAGAACTCTTGCACTTTACTGTTGTTCCTGGATAACCAAAATGTCACCTCCATACCTACTCGTGGGTTGCAGTTCCACCTCACACACTACAAGCTCAGCTGGTCCCTTACAGAAATGAAAAGCTCAATGTTTGACAATCCCATCTACCTTAATGTCTTCCAGGTTCTTGGCTGGGATGATGCATCCTCGTAACACAGCAAAAGAAAATGCCCTCTTTCATACAAACGAGACTTTTGTTTTCCACAAAGCTCATCCAAGCCCTGGATGCATGGTCATAGTAAATTCAGCCTCTGACTCTACTTTCTCTGATCCAGCAATAACTGGGAGGCTAGACTGAGCCTGAGTTTAAAACCACGTCACCACCAACCATCTTTGGAGAAAGGCTAAGAGAGGAACCAGAAAGGATTTGATCTCCAACCTACCAAGGAGGCTTGCGGAAATAAAATCTGAAGTCCTAGAACTTTGTGAATTTGAATAAGTGGTGATCTTTGGCCAAGGAAAGCAATGAAGGTGAAAGCAGGACTTCAAAACAAATATTTTCCTGCATTCCTAAAAGGCCTTCAGTTTAAAAAAAGCATTTGTAATAAAAACTAAAACAAGTTCTAAAAACTTCAGAAGCCAAGGGCACAAAGAAGTTCCAAGGCAGTCAGAAGAGCTGTATCATTGCATAAACCGTAGGGAG
Organism: Anas acuta; assembly: GCF_963932015.1. Classification (NCBI taxonomy): domain Eukaryota; kingdom Metazoa; phylum Chordata; class Aves; order Anseriformes; family Anatidae; genus Anas; species Anas acuta. The sequence continues at coordinate 10,609,885 of NC_088992.1, forward strand.
AAAAAAAATATTAACTTAATGACATTGGTTAAAAAAGAAAGCAGAAAATCGGGGTGGATTTATTTATTAAAGACACTCATTCTAAAGTGTTTTTTCTTCTTCCCCTTCTTTTTAATGTCTACCTTCTTTTCCTCTGGCTATTTTGTGCCACTGATTATTCTGGAACAAAATTCCACCTCGCTGAATTGCAGCAGTTTTATAAGTTATGCAACTTAGGAAGTAATAGCTCAGTAATTGTCAATATTCAGCCCATCTTGTGGGAAACCAAAGAAAAATGATAAAAGTGAGGGCAACTTATGAAAAGAATGTCCATTGCATCAGCCAGCCCATCTGTGAAGCTTTGTTCATTATGTAGATTATACCACTGACATATGGAAGAGACATTTCAGCGTTGTAGCCTAGATGAAAGGAGTTCAGAGTGTTTTATTTCTCAACCAGAAAATCATATGGAGTGCCTCACAAGTTTACAAGGGCCACTAATATGTTTTGCCTTTGTCCTTTTGTGTACACTTTTCCTTTTCTCAATCTGTAGACTAATTAGAGTGATAAAACAGCCCACGTAAGACGTGACTCATGCAGCCCTTAAGAGAACAATACAGCACTACCCTCAGACAGGGGAACAGCTCAGCTCACAACAGGCAATAAATTCAGACCCAGGGATCATTCCCACGGATTCTTAGATATCAAGCTTACTTGCAAGGTCAGGTAAGGTAAGTCTATTTTTAGTCCAATTTTCTACCCACACGACTAAGTCTTTGTACTTGGAAACTGCGAATAAAGATGGCTAGCTTCAGATTTTACATTTGCACATATACATCCCTGGAAAAACCCACTCCTGGTGATTTTGAGACAATTCTGACCCTGGGCGTGGCTGCCCAATGCCTTCTGTGTGGAATTTGCCCAGAGATATCACCCAGACAAGATGCAGCTCACTCATTTCTTAGAAGAGGAACACAGACTATGTACACATTGACACGCGTATAATAAAGATAGAGCAAGCTGGCCTTGTTGAAATAAAGATCAAAACAGGCTAACAGCTTAATGAGCGATAAAACTCAACTGCAAGCATTAAAAGCATTTCTAAGAAAATCTCCAGTCTGCTTATCCAAGCCATTCTCCCGTCAAGTCACAGCAGGACAACTTTTCCAGCGTATTGAACCACCTCCAACTTCAGGACCATGCTGAACCACCCAATGCTGAACTTTGTGGTCACTCCCCACGAAGACTGAGGGATACACAAAGTACCCCAGGCCTTGGCATACTCCTTTTGTTAGCATCCAGCTCCTCACCTTGTGGCTGTTACTCCTGCACTAGCATCGTAGCACCCTCATTTGCACGTGATGTGCCAAGTGCACCTGCTGACTCTTTTTCTTGATGATAAATCCACAGGGAAGTTTGTCTGCATGACTGTGGAAGGGCAGAGGTAAGCAAAGTGTGCAATTGTACCGGGGAATAGGAGGCGATGAAGAAAAAATGAGATGGTGTTGAAATAAGCTCAATATGCTGTGAAGCAAGTCGTGCTAAGTTACAGTATTCCAAACCCTATTGTTCCCTTTGCTCTGAGCCATCAGATGACAGCTCGCTCCATGCCCCCCACCCCCAATTCCCATCCCAGCTGTTGAACCGCCCACTTGCTGTCCTTATGTTCTGACTGTGACATGCACAGCAGATGCCAACGGTCCCACATCATAAAAGATTTCAACCTATGCAGAGCCTGAGCGTTCCCTGCTCAGCTGTCACAGCCGTAGTTTGTTCTGAGATGAACTATAGATTGCTTTTTCAGAAATGCTGCATTTCACCCAGTGCCTAAAAGAGCATTCGTCACCCTCTCAGGAAGAAGCAACTGGGCTAAGACAAACCCACACTTCTTTGCACATGCATTTATCCAGCTAATGTGAAATGAGGAATGCCTGACTGTATGCAAAGTCAAATTCCTCTGGAGATCAAGTATGCTTAGATCTAGCCATGAGAGTAACTAATAATATGCAAGTATTACAAACTATTTACAGGCTTAACCCAACTGCAATAAAGTCAATGGTTTAACTCTCCCTGCTTCAAAGGGAAAGGGATTTTGGTGCATACTTGCAGCACAGCTCACTGCTAGACTGGCTGATCTCCCTGAGATGAGTTTAGGAGCTGTGTCCTGCACAGAAAACACCTCCAAGCTATACCTCCTTCTTGCTGCAGCACATTCTGACAGTTCTCTGCTTCCCCCACTCTAAATGCTACTGTTTGAAAGAGAGGTATTGATCTCTACTACTGGGTACACACATACACACTTAGGAGGAACAGATGGACTGGAGATTATGAACCTTGTCTGGATCAACACGAAAGGTGGAGGCTCTGCCCGTATTGTTAACCAAGCAGGAGTCATACTAAAACATCTTACAAGCTCTCTAGACACCACCATAAAGAACAGTGAACAAGAAATAACTCTGCAGCACTGTGCTTTGAGTAGATGCAGTTGAGATGCTTTTGAATCTCTGCTGCATGCATGAGCTCCTTCTATGCAAGAACAAATTTAATTCAGCAGTCAGGGCACGGGAATGGAATCCAGAACTCCTGAGCTTTGCCAACCATTTGTCCCATTTGTTCAACCATCTTGCAGAAGCCACTTAATCCATTTTTATTTTTTTTTCAAGCTGGTTACCTGAAATAGGGCCTGATCCAATCACCAGAAAGGCAAATGTGAAATTTCCAGTCCACTTCAATGGTGCCCACGGGCTCATAGGCCTCTACACATCTATATTTAGGCATTTAAATATAGAAATGCCTGGGTTTCAGAGGTTACTGAGCCCACAGCTGTCACTGATCTCAGAGGGGGGAAGCGAAGAACAAATCTCCAGTTCAAAATGTTCCTCAGTTGCAGACTATTGCAGGCTAGGAAGGTAACATCAAGGGAAGTACCACGTGTTATAGATTCCTCCTTACACAGCTGCTGTGACCCAAACCAGACACAAGCTAGGACTACTTGCACTTCTGGGATGACTCAGTACAGCTCTTCGTCTGTTCTTTCCCACAGACTGAAGTCCTAAGGATTGCAAGTCATCACAAAAGCACTGCAGTACTCTGATAACTGCTCTCATCATCGTGCAGGCTTAGAAAGTTTACCAGAGAGAAGCTAAGCAAATTCTCATATAAATGAAAGACTATTCTCTGAAAGCCATCCAGCCCAGTTCTGTCCAGTTAGACTGATGTTCTGCACAGCATCCCAGTCTGATCACCAAAAATGCAGAAGTCCATTGGTTTGATACTCCACAGCATTCAAATGCCAGGACCACATCCCCAATGCCAGGAACTTCAGTAGGCATAGCTGAGGAGAAAACGTAATGAACACGTGGCTGGCACCATTCCACTGTCACTAGAACCAGCAAAGCAGAAGAGCAACGTGCAGAGATTTGTAAAGAGAGGTCTCAGATTTGTTTCATTGTCCTATTCTTCATGTCAGAGAGAACATAACTTCCTTGCCCATGTTCTTTCATTTATGTCATCAGGAATTTCACTACACAGTTTTAATTAAGGAAATACAGCTTACCTTAACTTCCACATGGAACTCCTTGCTTCATTTTTAGGACAGCAAATGTGGAATGCATCTGCCATTTGTGCCTTGGGTGTGTTCTAGAAAAATAAAAAATGTCAAAGTTTGTATTGCTTCTTACTATCTTACTGTGCTTTCATTTGGGTTCATTACAGTCTTCAAGCTCAGTTTCAGACCTCTTCCTCGTTTCTGAATCTGCTGCCCAACTTCAGCAGCAAAAGAGTCCTGAATATCTGCCTGGTACTCTTCAACAGCTGCTTGTCAGACAGCTTAACTACCATGGACCTCTCCTTGGGTCCTCATGCTTACACTCAGACATACATTCATTCAAAACAATTTACAGGCATCAGTCCTGGAGTGGACCATGGAATTGTAATTACGGTAGGTAGAAATCACACCAGTAAGATATGTAAGTATTATACAAAGGGCACAACCCCAAAACTTGTCAAGAATCATTCCAGCATTATTTGTGCATCCAAGTCTGAAAGTAAATTGCAACCTCTTTTTCCATGTTTATTCTGTGTGTTCTATCTAAAATAGGAGTAGGCAGCATTTTGCAAATATGACATACAAATATCATGGCAGCAATAATAATGCCAGTTCATAAGCCTATATTGCCCTATGTACAGTGCAATTCTACAGGAACTCCTGTCTGAGTCCAGATGGATCTGTCTTCAGGAGGACACTGGGCACAGCAAATCCTCATTGCAACACCACATTTTACTCATGACACTTTAGGAAAAAAAAAAAGTCATCCAGAATCTTATTAGAAAGAAAATAGCAACGTGTTCCCTCCTGAGAGGGAATCTGGGAGTTGATGAACTTGGAAGATGAAGATCTAACTACTTTTTCTAAACTGTTTCCTCTGTTCTACCCCATGTCATTTCCACAGCCACTGCATCCCCAACAGCTAAAGGACAGCAGTCTGGTGGTACAGCATGACTTCTGGAGAGGGCTCCAAGGGGCTGAGAAAACTGCAGCAGCTCCTGCCCGAGTCTGCTGGCACCTGGCAGAGCACAGCAGCAGCTGGCTTTGACCGACCTCACGAGACAGGCAGCAGGCCAACTGCCTCCTGGCTGCAGTCACATCCCTGAGCCATCCCCTTCTCTGCTAGCAGGGGCAAAGCCTGCAATTCTGCTCCCTGGTTTAAGGGAAGAGGATGTCCCCACAGGGAAGAGAGGGCAGGGCAGCAAATCAGACCACTCGCCCATCTGGAACGTGACCCCTGCATAGTGGAAGATGGACTTCAGAGATTTCACCTTGTCTGATGTAACCCTGCCTTCCAGCTGGGATGAAAGGAACGACCTTGCGATAGCACTGCCTTTGTGATAGGCAGATTAGATTTCATCCTGACCTAGTTCTACTGAAGCAGCAAAAAAAAAAAAAAACATGAATGAAACAATGATTGATGTTCCATTATTGTACAAGAACTTTGATTGTCAGCTGTTCTGCCCTTTAGTTAAACACACCTTGGACATTAGGCCAAGGTGACCACCTGATTTTTTTCATTTACAAACAACAAGCAATCATCTGTATCACGATCTTTCAGCTCTTCTCGTGTTTTTCTCCCTCCCCCAAAAGCCAGGCTAGGGAAAGCCATACATAAACAAAAGCCTGAGGGGAGGGAGACGACCAGCAGCTCTCAAGGGCAGAGTGGAAGTCTGGACTTGTAAAAAATACTTGGGCAACGGTCCAAACAAATGGCCCGATTTTAGAACAACTAAACAAAGGAGAGCAGGGTCTTGTCCTGCATCAGGCTCCAGAGGAGAGTGAGAATATGCAGAACTGTGGTCCCAAAGCGTTCAGTATCGGAGGGTGTGAAGAAGGGCCTCCTCCAAGAAATTTGGGAGTTCTGCCCAAGAATCCACTTGGAGATGAAAGGAGAAAGTTAACAGATACACATCAGTAAATGCCAGCTTATTTTTAAACCTGTTCTACAATAACTGAAAGCTGAAATGCACCCAGCAGGCACAGGTAGCTCTGGGGCTTGGGTCACCGGCTGTGACTGTCTTCATGCATTATTTCCTTCCTACCAACAAGCTAGAAGATACACCTCCTTCATCTCTGTATGCTTAGTGCTCCAAGAAACCCCCCTGGCCATGATCAGATGTTCTAACCCCCGAGCTGGGCAGGGGAGAGTAGGGCCATACCCAACCATGGCTGTCAAGCTCTCATTTTTTGGTAACATGTGCTCAAAACACTGAGCCATTAACTTCCTTGGGTATTTATTTTTCCCTTAGGAGAATTATCTGGTTCTGTGAGCCCTATTCATTTTAAATTCAAGTCCCAGATTGTGCAATTTCCCTGACACACCTCCTTTTATAAACCAGAAAGGAGCTGAACACTGCGAGAACTACAGACACCGGTTTCCTCGTCTGCTCCTTGCAATCTCCCCAGCTGAGAACGTAACTAATGCTCTTTGCTAATTGTTTTTATACAACCAAATCAATATAGATCTATAAAACGCTCACAGGCAAATGATGGGACCATTAACGCTGCAGAGCCAACTGCAGCCAAGCACCAGGGAGCACCACGCAGTCTGAGCTCACCCTTCACCTCAAGTCCTTTACTCCTTCACCTCCTCTAGCACTAGCAGCATGTGCAGAGCTCTCGGTGGCTGTTACAAAAGGCACATCAACATCAACACAGACCCAATTCGAAAAATTTTGGTGTTCCTGAAGCATGGACACCACACAATTCCTTTGCACCATGAAATTCCAGGATCCCAGCCAGTCCCAAGGGTTTCTTTTCCCTACACACACATCTCCCTTCAACACCAAGCAGCTTTCTTGACCAGGAGCTGTACGTAGAGTGAAGCTGTTCCTTGCACAGGGTCTCACAAGCTGGAGAATACCCTGGGGCAAGGATCCCAGGAGTGTCCTTTTCCCCTACTCTGACCAACACTGACACATCACCCTTCCTGACAAAGGCAGGAAAGCAGCCACATGGCAGAGAACACCAGGAGGGGAGAACATTTTCAGGGAAGAGTTCTGCAAGCAGAGGGTCTCATAAGGCAAATGGAAAGCTGTCAGAAGCCTTCTCTATCCCATCAGTATGCCACAGCATGGACTGACTGCAGCGTCCTGAGAAGATTTAGATCTGATCTTCACTGCCAGATCTCATTGATGTCAGAACTGCACGTACAATATGAAGGATTTTATTGCTATGTCACAGTGGCAGCAGCCTCTTTTCTGTATTTATGCCTGCAAAGCGTTGCCCCATGGGATAAGAGAGGACCTCTGTACAATCCAGGCAATGGTGACAAGCCTCCTTTAAATACACTCCTATGTATTTTTAGGAATAAGACCAAGTAGTCAGCGAAACTTCCTCCTTGTTAAAAACTAAAATAAAAATGTAAGTGTCTGATGGGCTGGGAATGAAGAAAAAACTGAAGTGTTGATCAGCTCAACAGCTGGAAAAATGACTGCTGGTCCAAATAAAGTTTAAAAAATCCTGTTAATATTTTAAAGACCGTGTGGCTGGAAAAAAAAGGCAGCAACTTTTTCGTCACTGTTAGGGATTTATAGCTGCTGGAGAATCAGGTTTCCATGAACTCTATCTACTGTTTAATGCCACTAAGAGCCTGGAAAATTAACTTCTTGAATATTTAGCATTTATAGGTACTTACTCACTGGAAACCCAACAACTCTGTAAAGGAGATGTGATAGCTACAGCAGGGATTTTATTCATTTCAACGTAGGATGTTTGAGGAGGGTGGGGGGGGAAGGGGGAAAACAACTTGTTTCTCTTTGGAAAGAGAAAAGCACTCTTGTCCTTGACCCCAGATAGCTTCTGTTATTACCACCAGACAAGAGCAGGCTGCAAGACAAAGTGGAGGAGACCCAGGAAACTGTTAGTGCTGCTTCAGCCCTGACTGCCCTCACATCACCAGAGAGTACGTCAGGATGCTTTCATGCATCTCCGCCTTCCAAGTGTGCAGCCTAAGGGACAAAGCAGGCCTGGTTTTCCCTGACATCTTTCCTTTCCAGATGAAGCTGCAGATGCTCTGGGCACTTAAAGAGAGGTCCATGAAATCAGAGACCACTTCTGAAAAGGACTTCATTTCTCTGCATGTTCTCACAGAAGCAGGTAAGGTTTCTAGAGATTTGTTTCTAGAGATGTGGTTTAGAATTTTAAGTCATCTTAAGCAAAACTAAGTGTCACTTTTAATAAATTACCAAAACCTTCTCAATTCCAGCATCAACAGTTGGAACAAATGAGAATCAAAGCCTCCATTGCCAGCACAACTCATCCTTCATTTCTTCAGAGCAGCACAGCAAAGTTCTAACTTGGCTGTTCAGGTTTGGCTGCCTTCTTAGAAGGGATAAACAGCTGATCTGTTCTTCTGTTCATCTAGAAATGAATAAAAAGAGTCTGTGATGAACCCCCTACTTCTTTCCCAAAAGAATCACTACAGACAAAGCATTCTTCCTGAAATACTGCAACCTGCAGTTGAGAGCTATCTACTACTTTCCCTGGCTAGCATTTGACTCTGGTCAGAGAATCCAAGCAAAGAGTGGTCAGAAAATAAACAGCACAGCTCTTTTCGCCTGTGTCACTTGTGAAAGATTTATCTTGATGATGACCACGTAAAGCAAGAAAGGAAGCAGACCATTGCTCAGACACCACAGTGTTTGCAGCACCAGCAAATGTAAAAAAAGAAAAAATCATTTTCTTCACTTTTGAAATGAGCAAATTTATTCTGGGCTCCACACTGCAAAAATGAATGAAAGGAGAGGGAAGACGGATGCCAACTTTGCATGGGTCATTTCCAGATTCCAGCCTCCATTTAACATTGCTTTGCCTTTGATCCTCATATAAGTTCAAAAGTACATGTTTACATCAAGGTCATTACAGCTGACTCAATAATTTGGCAAGACAAAATGTTTAAAAGAAAATAAGTGGTTAAAGTAACTATTGAGGCTGTAGGGTTTTGTTATCAGTTTATGTCATGCCATAAAACAGAAAATGACCTTAAATATTGAAGGAAAAGACATGAATAAGAGATAAAACATAGACAGCCAAGAGCACCAGGATTCTGGATAACAATTTACAGCAGCAAATACTCTTGAACTGTTTAACTTTTACATGGTTTCCGAGCAGGAGAAAGTCTAACTCTGCAGCAGGCAGACTTTAACCCTAGGAAAAAAAACTTTTCAAAACCACGAGGCTCTTTCATCATCCCTTGCCAGAGGATTTTTTCAGGTCTTTTCTGTGTGACTTATGAAAAGTTTGAGGGTTGCTCTTTCCACTCCCCTTCACTTGAACTTTGCAGGCTATCTCATGGGCATAAATCTTCCAGTTTTGCTTGAAAATGAGTTAGTAGGTAAAAAATGATAAGCATCCTGTAACAGCTTCCTTTCCACAGGATTATTAAGCTCCGTGAGCTAGAGAATATACACATACATTGTCGTCCCCCCCCTCCCAAACCCACTGACAGGTTTAAGTGACCTGCCCTTGATGGCAGCGTCAGACCCTGACAAGGAACAGCGACCATTTCTAATGCATGGTTGGTGGCAGAGCCTCTGAGTTCACCTGGCATAAGAATAATAATAGGGATAGCAAAACCAAGAGAAATCAGGCTTATGTTGTCCTGGAGTAGGGAAACGGTGGGCTGCAGCTTATATCCCACAGGCACCACATTACAAGGCAGCCAAAGCCTGGATTGCCCCACGTCCAGCATCCCCGGCACTCAGAAGCTGAGGTCTTGGTAGGAAGCACCTTTGGGTCCCCTCCTCTGCTTGACATCAGCCAGTGGGCAAGCAAGAGCCAAGAGATGCCTGGTGGTAGCAGTCCCTTTGCCAGGTAGCTTCAACACTGGAACACGACAATAAAAATTGAAGATGTGTATTTATCCAGTCGGTGTGCAGTACTGATGAGGTGTATTTTTCCAGTTTCAAAGCATGGCACAGCTCTAGGATCTACAGAGATGAGGTCTCCTGAAAGTATAGGCACCTTGCGGGACACCTGCTTTGCTATGGGGGCAGAGCCTGACTCATTTCAGTGCAATACGGCACTGCTTGCATTGTGCTGGCAACTTGTACGATGTGACCGCATGCACACGTGCTCCTTCACCACGGGAAGGAAAGAATACAATCCCTGCTCTTAATTCTGAACAGATTTCCAAAAGCTGGGGAAAGTGAAAATAGAGGGCAGGTTTGAAAGCTGGCAGAACAATTCAGTGATTCATCAGAAACAAAAACTGCCACAAGAAAGGAACTTTCTCCAGTAAGTATCTGTTTCTCCAAAAACCCAGCCAGGGTGATGACCTTAGAGGTCTTTTCCAACCTAAACGATTCTATGATGTTAAAAAAAAAAAAAAGTCTCTCCAGCTCCAGATTTAACCTAGGCTTATGACCCTACTGCAATATAGTCTAAACACTTCCCACCTCCCATCCTGCAAGGCATATCCCTCCCACAGTCCCCATCCCTCCACAGGTTTTAACACTCCCCTAAGCCAGCAAACAACGAGCCCAAGGCAAACTCCCCCCGTGCACCATGCTGGAGCCCCATCCCAAGCCTCTCCCCACTGCAGGGGGTGACTTGGCTCCTGCTGATGCTCAGAGCTGAACCTCACTGCCTTGGATGGGGCCCCAGCCCTTCCTACTCCTATGGCCCAGCTTTAGCCTCCACATGCAGGCTTCTTCTTCCCTCTCCTGCTGTGTGCTTGTCACTGACAGGATGACACTTCCAGGAAGCTTCCCATCCAGCTTCAGAACTTCCTAGAATTGATTAAAAAAAGGCTCACTGGTCACAATAAGCTCCTAATTAATTGCTGTTGTGTGTATCAGAGTACTCAAATATGACAGGGAACCACCAACTACCAACTCAAATCTCCTCTGATCAACTCTTGAGCTGTCGCTGAGAAGAGTTACCTTACCTTAGGCCACCCTCACGACCACCTCATACCAGCACATTTGCCCACCTGATTTACCACCAGCTCCTCTGTTTTGAGACCTCCCCATCTGCTTCATGGGCTCCAACAATATAAATAACATTGTATGTTTCTATTAAACTCATCAAACTGTACTCCTCGTTAGACAGGAGTCCCCCTCCTCACAGGGCCTCGCAGGCCAGATTCCTGCAGTTCCCCCCAACCTCCGCATCTGCGGAGAGGACAACACTTGAGAGGAGAAAAGCAGCCACCAGACCACGAGACGTGGCAGGGGAGCAGCCTGCAAAGAGTGTGGCCACCCTGGCAGCACCTACAGAAACTGCTCTTAGGTGGAGATTTAAAGTCAGCCAGGTCTTGTGTCATCTTTCATCAGTCGTCTTGGCTTCCCTCTCTCTGAACAAATGACGAATATGACCTTCTTTGTTTGAGTTCTTGTGATGAAGCACTGTTTGCACAAGGCTCTTTTTTATTTATTTTTTTCCTGCGGCTTGTTGACTTTTATAAGACATTCATAAATTTGTTCTGAGTGCCAGTGAGATGCTTAATGGTGTTAAAGGGAAGGTATTAAGGATAGTCGACTCATGTTAGAACAAGCCACTTGAAAGTAGCTATAAATATTTGTCTGGATTTCATTATGCTAACAAACAGCTTTTCTTTTTCTGCCCCCACCCCTCCACCCCCCTTAAAGAGTTGATTTCATAAACAGAAGAATTTTTACATTAATATGAAAGCGTTCGTCTGGGTTTGTTTTTTTTAATAGAAACTTTCCTATTGGGGACATTCGAGTCCTTGTATTCTGCCTGCATGAAATCAGCTCCCTTTTCAGGAAAACCTTGGCAGCTTAAGACCTCCAGGGTGAGCTCATGTTCTTCCACGCTCCCTCAGACTCATCTCTACTCTTTCATTGCTCTGGCACCGGGTTTAGGCTAGACTAAGGGACGGCAGTGTCCTAGAATAAAGCCAGTAGCTACACATTCCTCCTTATCCTGCTCATATGCACGCTGGAGGTTTCTGGATTCCTTCAGGACTGTAGCTACCGGTCACGTACTTTGGAAACTCCACCCTCTGGTCCCATTGCTCTAAGGTCACACCAACACAGAAAAATGCAGAATATTTTGATCTTATTTGGTACCCAAGTCCCTCTCTTTGGGAAGCATTACCAGGAACTGGGGCCTACCGCTCGTGTAGCCATCCACCAGGGCCCCAGCAGAGACAGCTTCTGCACGAGGATGGGCCAAAGCTACTTCTTGGAATCAGCAGGCGTCAAAGACGAGGACATTTCCCTGCCTCTGGCTTTGGACAGGCTGAACCCTTGTCTTCCCAGAACAGTCTCTGCAGGCATTTCAGCCTGGAAAGTCCCGGAATTGTGTCGGGATGCAGTGGTCGGAGAACCTCCAAACAGCCCCAGCTGGGGCTCAGCCTGCAGGAGAGGAAAGGACATGGGGTGCCCAGAGCAGCCAGGTGGGCTGCAGAGGAAGCCCCCTGCTTAGGCAGGGATTAGGGATCCAAAAGGAACAGCACGGCTGGGAGGTGGAGGGCTGCTGAAGAAGGGATTTTTTTAAAAAAAAGCTGTGGTGAGAATGAGCAGTTGTGAATACGTCTTTTAGCTAATTTTCTTTGATTTCATCAACTATACCACAGCAGTCCAGAAAGTACCTGCAGGGAAATCTTGAACACTCAGCTCTCACAAGGCTGAGAGCAAGTTTTACCCTAGGAAGTACTACCAGCTTTGGTCCAAGCTGGCAAATCCACTAGCATTTTCAGCTTAAAATCACTTCTAAAAATACTCAAACCTAACAGCCCCTAGAGAAATTTTCCAGACAGCAGGAGAAATGTAGAGGAAAATAAGCTCCCTAGTGTCTAAGGTGTCCCTATTTTTTCTGGATATCTTTGGATTTTCTGGGTATATACACAGCTACATGCCAGTTCTCTCCCTTATAACACCGTGCTGCAAACCTCCAGCATGGTAAGAGCTAAGACCTGGCAGATGGTCCAGGCCAGCAGAGATAACAGTAAGCACACCACGTAGATAAGGCACCTGCCTGGGGGAGGATGCAGACTTACCTGCCAACATGCAGCTCACTGTTCCTTTTGTTCTCCTTCCCCACTTTTTTTTTAAACACATGTACATCATTCAATTAAGTTTTCCAGTCAATGAAAATGTTAATTGCCATGCTTTGAAACATTCTGTACCCCAGTAGAATTAAATGGCAAACCAGCCGTTCTGATGATATCGTGGTGAATGATTTATCCAGTGATATCGTGCATTCCTACAGTGTGCTTAAGCAATAAGGCACACCGGGGAGAACATCTGAGTTATTACTTTGCCTCTGGTGTGAGCTACAGTCAAAGGTTAATGACCCTGAGCACCCAAGAAGTTCAATTAATGTCTTGAAATGGACTACCTAGAGGGGCAGGCTGCTATTATTAAATGGAACATTAACGCAGGGAACACTATTTCATGCCTTTGCAAGGCTCTGTAAACACGGATAGCGTACTCCTCATATCCAAAGCATTCTAGCCATGTTTTTAAATTAGCAAGTGCCTGAAGAGCTATTTGTTGAGAGATGGGCCCCAACTGCATTACAAACCTCAGTTTCCACCACCACAAGTCCAGACTGTGGTGTGAGCAGGGTTTGAGTCCAGCCCCTGTGCTTTCACTACTCTTTCAGAAAAAAAATCTGAGACCTCAAAGCTCATAAATTGTGGTTTCCGATACTACCGGGATCAGGCAGCATGAAGTTTTATACTGCTTCTCCCATTTCTTCAGCCTCCATCCCCACCAGTGTTCAAAAGCCTGAAATAATATCAGCTGATGATACCAAGTCACTGCCTCTGACCCCTCAGAGCAGGGGAGCAGCCAGCTTGCCCAAGAGCCAGCAGGAGCCCATTTAAATGGTGGCACTAAGAAGAGGATGAGGAGCTCTGAAGAAACATCCAAGGACCATAGCTTGCACAGGAATTGTTCACTGCCTCAGTACCACTGAGGATGTACATGTGCTGCTCTGCCTCTAGTTGCCTGGTCCTCACTTCTTCCTCTACTGAAGACCAACATAACGCCCTTTCTCCACAGGCTTTCCATACATTTTTAGATCATTTAAAGACCTTAACCCACAAAGGTTAACCTTCCTGGCTAGGACCAAGCCAGTGATGACAAGGCAGGAGCATGCTGCAGTGCAGCCAGCCCAGGTTTGCTCTTCAGAGGCTCTGGGGCTGCCCCAGCCCAGCTGTAAAACTCCCTGCAAAAAAAACAAATTGGATTAAGCTCAAGTGAGATTGTGTGAGATCTAGGCTGCAGGGACTTCTCACTCCAACCTTTCCTCAGTAAGAACCCCACAGGCTCTGCATGACAATAGGACAAGAGAAAAAGGAGGGAGACTGAAGCCATGAAGAGAACTGGACTCCTGGGGAGAGGAGAACAAAAAGATAAAGTGCAAGGTAAATAAAAAGGGGTGAGGGCTTAGCTGTGACTTCAGAGAGAGAAAGGGAAGGGGGAAGGGTCAGATTTTACACTAAGCTTGCCTCAAACCCCAGATGTCTGCAACAGCCCCAAGTGATTGCAGCATGGGCAAAGCTGCAAGTGACAGGCAGGTCCGACCCATCTCCATCCTTTAAAGGATGAAGAAAGCAACAGAAGAGCGACAGTTCCACCTCCAGATCCCAGGCAGAGTTTGCTATGCTATAGCTCTAGCCTGAAAACCAAGTTTGATTTTGAATCTCTCCACAGCATCGCTTTAGTTTTTGTAAGAAAGAGCACTGAAAATGTGCACCTGCTCCCTGACACAAAGCACAGATGCACAAGCTGGGCTCAAAATACAGGAGCTCCTGTTAACCCAGCGTGACTACTCACAGCCTGAAATTATTAAGCATTTAAATACTAACCTTGATCAGAGTATGTCATGAGTATCTTCTAGCTGCACAACTAGCTGCAGCAGCACCCAGTTCTGAGAAGGGCAACGAAATACTACTGACAAAGGTAGAGGTCGTGCAGCAAGGCACAGATGTAGGAACTCTGAGGACTAATACACAAAACTGGATCTCCATGTCTTTGGACTACAGTGTATGGGAAGAGATATTGTATAGGTGTCTGTCCTGACTGGTTGATATAAAAATAGCAAGCCTCGTTTGGATGTTCTGGCAAGTAGAAACATAGGGCGACCGTCGTTTAATGCATATACTTGTTGGCTTGGACAGAATTCAAGTTCTTGGTGTACTAACATCGAAAAAGCATCACAGGAAAAGGTGCTTTCCTCAAACACAGAACAACCACCTTTATTCTAATGAAGAAAACCATCTCCACAGCACAAGTCTTTCCTCATTGTACCCCTCCTGAGCAGGGGAGCCCCAGAAACACTGGAGCCCCACAGAGCCTTTGCATTCGGAGGGATTTCTCATTGTTTGTGTAGAGCTATTACAAGTATACGTACACCTAGAATTACTGCGTCACAGGTTAACTTTGACATACATTTAACTTTGGCATACATTTCCCAGCACGATCTGCTGCCACTGAACTGTATCAACAGGTCTTTGGGAACCCTGCTTTTTCAAGCTTCTGTCCAGTGCTTTTACACCCCCCTTTTTTTCCTGCTACAGAATTTAAATAAGAATTTTGCAGGACTTGGGAAAGGCAAGGTCAGCTCTGCCAGCACCTAGCACGTTACAGTCTAATTAACAGTCACAACAGAAGAAAGAACAAAGCTGCGTTCCTGCTCTTTCACTATGAGAAATCAGCAATTGAGAATTCCTGCCTCCTGAAAAGGCTTTTGCTTCCCAGTCCAGTCTGAATTAGTTTAAGCCTGAGGCAGGCAAGCACGACGAGCCCCCAGGAATCCATAACCACCCTGATGCTTCTGGGTTGCAAAGCATCTCCACCACCATCTGTTTTCAGTCACTCCAAAATGAGTTCTGAAGAGTCAATTGTTTTCTTCTAGGAAAAATAAACATGCAAGCTGCTATTCTCCTGATTTCCAGCAATTTTCTGCTGTGGGTAAGTGTAGCTTCGGATTTTAGAACATAAGTCTCATTCTCATCCAAAGAATTTTGCAATATAATTACCTCATTTTTACTGACTTGGATAACTGCTGCCCTTAAGAAAAAAAAAGTGTGTGAAGTCTGCAAGACTAATCCCTCCTCCTGCCCCCTTTGTTATAAAATCTTGGAACAACTGATAGTGATTAATCTCACTCGATATTTCTTTGGTTCTCTATTTGTTGACTTAGGCGTTTGTTTTATGACTGATTGTTTTCAGTTGCTTGGACAGCTGTCAGATCTGTCCTGTGGTTTGATTTGGCTTTCAGGGAGCAAGATTATTATTTCGTATTTTACAGCAATACCACATTGTGGCTGACAGAGGTGGCCCTTCGAAAACCATACATGTGAAACCAAAGCTACCTCCAGACTGGGAGAAGACTTGCCTGAGATTCTGCAGGCAGATTCTACGTGCATGCAGGAGGCAATAACACGGTATTTTTTACTACTCCCAGCTGACACAATGAATGCACATACTCTTAAGTACATGCCCAAAATATCCATCCCTAGGTATAACAAGTATTTGCACCCTCCTTGTACCTTTATCTCACAGCTGTATCCTCTGGCTCCACTTGTCCTCACCCTTACTCAAATACCTCTTCTCTTTCCTCATGGACCATCCACAGACACCTACCTGTATGACCTCCCTGGCTCACCCTCGTGTCCTTCTGATTCCAGAAACCTCACCAGCCACTGCCTCAAAATCTGAATGGAGAAAGACCTGTTACCTCTCAAAGTCCCTCCCCTAAAACATGCAAAATAGAGTTTCTCTAAAGCAGAAATTTTTCATATTAGACAGTGTTTTCATTGCTTTCACATACAATGCTCACAAGTTTTGCTGGCTTTCAGAAAATACACAAATAAATCAGAATTTATTCTGGAACTTCAGGGTTCTCCATTACCACGCTTGATTTTTCTATGACTGCTGTGCTCATTTATACACAATTCCCATGCTAACAATTTAATTTAAAGCAGAGCTTACACCCAAGTTCAAGCATATTGCAAGAGCAATGACTATTGACTACGGCTTGCTAGAATTTAAGCACTTTTGCGTAAGAGAACACCCTTGGCATCTTACGGGACACATTATTTGATCTCCTTAACTTATCTTCATATTTGTCCCTGTCCAGTCACAGCCTCCTGCTCCGGTTTAAGCCAGCACTGGATGGTGGTGGTTTAGCAACACAGCAACAGCTCAGAGGCCACAGTTACTCCCTCTTTTTCTTTTTTTGTAACATTACTTCCACTGCCCAAAGTTAACTGCATATGAGAACAGAACAAGTGCTCTGAAAGATCATGAAACAAGGTCTAGGCATCGGTGTTTCAGCATGCCTCCACCTCCTACAAAGGAAGATGCCTCCAGTTCTCCCCACCAGCCTGAGACACCCTCTCCTTCCTGCCCACATTAGTCTCAGTCTGGCTACTGCTGCCCTTCCTAGTAGGCTGCGTTACTGTCAGCTCTTTAAAATTAATCTTTTCCCACTTGCCAGATCATTATTTACCCTTTCAGGCCAGCTGAACCATCTTAAATTATTTAGACAAGATGCCTCTCTGGTTCTCTTCAAGACTACAGCCCTGCTACTGTTTTCAAGCCTCACACTCATTTCTCTTGGGTTTTTACTTCTCTTCCTCCAGCCCCCTCCTCCACGACACACTGCAAGCAGTGGAAGTGAGCCCCATATTATGTATGCCCTAAGAGACTTCTTAAAACAATAGACTTGAGCTTGGTTTTGTACCAAAAATCACTCACACTGACATCTTCACTTCTTAGCTTTCTGAACCATGGCCATAAGTTGCTGGGAAACAGCACAGCAGTTGTATCTTCATCTCTACGCCCTCATCACCTTCTCTAATATATTGCTAGGGTGGCCCATTACGTCCACCAGCCAAGTCCAGCCATGCACGTTGCACAGATCTAGCACTGCAGGCTGCAGTCAGGCTTCCCCCAGCTCTTCCCCCATACCAATCTTTCAACCCAATCCCTTCCCAGTTCCAGGAATCCCACCACGCTCCTCTCCCCTCCATCCCTGGTCATCTTCAGGCTCCATCTTCCGCAGACACGTGTGGCACAGCTGCAGCAGGACTGTCTTCTCCCAAACCACTTGGATGCCGGACCAAGACTGTCCTTGAGCAAATCACCACGGTATTTCCATGCTCTTCTGCTTTCCACCACTCTGGTCTCACTTCCATGATCTGATTCTTCTTAATCCATGTTGCCCGTTCTCACACCACGTGTTGAAGGTGACAATGTCAGACACTTTTAAAGCCAGCTAGACCCCACTTGCAGCTTCAGCCACCAGCTTAGCTCACCGCTCTCCTTTTAAACAAACACAAACAACTACAGAAGAGCTAGCAACAACAGGAACAGGCGGCAGCAGGGCAGTACACGCTGAAACCCAGCATGGTCCCCCATTAGGGGGAAAATTTCAGGCGCTTTAATCATGACAAACAGCCTCTTGGTTGGTGCAATGCCAGCATCTTCCACAGGAGTTCGTCAGGCATGAATTGGCCCCATATGTGAAAACCCACTACAATTTGTCCAGTTTCTCCCATCCCTGCGGAACAACGTCTCCATATGTGAGATCCCACAGAGCTGTCAGCCAATGTCACATTTCAATAACAGCAAAAATAACTGGGGCTGCACAAACCAGCAAAGCAATCCCATTGCTCATAAACTGGCAAGTGACCTAGGTTGGCAGTGTTTTTGTTGATCACAACCCTTTCTGTGGAACAAAACATAGGAACTATCATGCCAGAACAGACTCAGTGATCCATCTTCTCCTTGTCTTCTGTCTCCGGCAGAGGCCAACGCCGATGCTTTAATGGAAAATTAGAAGTGGATACACAGAGCCTGCAAGGCACCTGGGTCAGTTGTGCAATATCCCTCCTTAACCCAGGACAGGGCTGTGCTACTTTTACCCACAACTGGGGCATGCCACACTGTAGCACCCCAGATATATTTCTTTATGACAGCACCCGCTGGTCAAGTCACAGGACCATCATTTCTTCTTCCTTATCATTTTCACTTAATGTAACTGCAAGTTCTCTGCAAGAGGATCAAATCTTTGGCCTCTCACTGCAGTCTGCACAAGTAGACTCTACAGACAAGTTCAACTTGGTGTCAAAGGGTGACTTTTTCTTAAGTATGTTAATGATTTTTCTTGTAGTAGGAGAAGTTCCATGGCATTCTCTTGACCCTCACCCTGTTTCAGGGCTCTAAACCCTTTCCTTCCCTTACCAAATTAATGGTGGTCGATTTGCTGTCTCTTCAGAGGTCCTCTAACCCCTGACTTTATGAGCTTTTATTCCACATTACTCTGGACAAGCTTTTTAAAGTTCAGCTACAGAAATACTTTGCTCTACCCTACACCAACATTGAATTCTCAGTTCCCACTATACAAACCAACAGATTAGGGGAAAAAAAGTAAAGATAGACTGAGACAATATCTTTTAGGCTGTTGTATATGAACTAGAGTTTAGGGAAGACACCATACTGATGGTGATGCACTGAAGTTCTTTCTAAACTGCAGCTATTTGCTTTCTGCATGAGCTGTTTCATTTCCAGAATGGAAATTGCAATCAGGAACTCTGACTTGCATGTTTTCTATTGCAAAACAAGAAAATCTGCAAATATTAAAGGAAAAGAAAATACAGCCTGGAATATTATTTCTTCTATTTTTCCTATCTCTTTGAAATAAGTGTTTTTAAATGCTGTGTCTGTGAGCCTGGCAGAATGTGTCAACATGATGGACTTCTAAAACCATAGTGGAAAAGAGTGTATAGACACTTTTGTTTTGAGCTACTGAAAATCAAAACGTTTGTCTCACTCAATTATTTATATATAATTAGCACTCACAACATCTTCTGATTATGGAGCTTGAACTACTGAGGGAAAATGCTTGCATCCATCCCTGAGCTCAATATTTTCTGAACTGGCATCTCTGACAGCCCCACCACCCCGGTAGGGGATGAGCTGCTGCTCACGCTCCCATTGTGTGCCTTGCCAAGCAGGCAGACTTCAGGCAGCCAAAGCCTCGCTTTGTCCAAACTGCACCCACCCTCTAGTGGGATGAGGAAAAAGTGCTTCTCCAGGCTGCTCTCCTATTTATACATTGTCTCCCAACACAGCACAATTTGCTATATTACTCAAAAAGCTTGTATATAGGATAGACATGCTAAGATTTTTCTCATTTTGTCTGCCTCTACCCACCACACATCACACGCAAGATATGCATTAATAAGACACTTGAGCTCTAAAACACTGTTATGGCCCTGATGAATTTCACCAAAAAACCTTAGAGACAAACTCTTCCTTCTAGTTTTCCTTGCACCCTTAAGAGTTTGGCACCATTTTAACCACAATTTCATAGCTGACTAAGCACTTATTAACACAGGGAACCAGTGGCTGTAGCTACATACATTTCTTTTACTACAAAGGAAAAAAAAAATACACAAGAACAACAAAACAAGCAAACTCCCTCCACCCCACCCCCCAATAAAAAATATAACCAGACCACTTTCCTTTATCTGTTAGATAGACAAATATCCTTGACTGCAGAACCAGGGATGTAGGCTTTTGCTGCTAACCAACAAGCGCTGCAGCTGTGGTAAAAGCTGCAAAAAGGCAGCAGAGCTGCAGACAAGTCACAAACCATGACCCAGGTCAACTGCACAAAACATTACAAGGGAGCCATGCTTGGAACAAACCAGTCTTGAAAGTATTCACAGCGACTGAAAGCCAGCTCTGGATTCCCACAGCCCTGCCAGGCAGGAGACACAGCAAGCTGTCCTGCAAGAGGGGGACAAACAGGACCAAGGGTGACCCCTCCACCAGCCAGGAACACAGTCCCCAGTACCTGGGCAAACGTTGAACAGGTCTGGTAGTCACAGCCAGGGTCAGCAACAGCCCAGTTCCTGAGGTGAATCCAAATGAAGCCAGGAGCAGGAGGCACAGCTCCCAGAGGGACCTCTGGGGATGAGAGACTCAGGTGGAGCAGCTTAGGGCACCCATCAGAGCTCATTAGCAGCCTGGCAAACATCTTTATAAACCCAGAGTAACAAGCCCAGGGAATTCAGGTGAGTCGAATTAAGTCCAAAAGAAATAAGTTAAGGACTTAATCTTGCAAAGTTAAAAACTGTTTGCATATTTATTTATTTATTATGTCCACAAATACAAAGCTGGAATTTGCAAATAAATGCGGTCTTTAGGCATAAACTCTGAAGAGGTAAAGAACTGAACCTACAAAGAGTGATGCCTTTTAGTGGTCTAACATGCATGACAGCATGCACACCCGTGCATCACTGGTCACTCGCATGGCAGCAAGGTGAAGGACAGAAGTAAGGCAGACGAGGCTGTTCAAAGTCAGAGAGGACCTGGAACAGCTGAGCAGGAGTGAGCAGAGCCCGATCCTTGCCCTGAAATGATGCAACCAGCAGTCTTCAGCAGCCTGCTAGGCAGACTCAGGTCTAGAATGGAAACAGCATGAAGCAAAGAAGGGGGGTGTGAAATAAAAATAAAGCTATCTTTCACAGATCACATGGTCCCACCAGGAAACACGGAAACCTCTGACTTGTCTGGCTTTCTGTCTCTCCCTCCCTTCGGGTCTTTTGCAGAAAGCACAGCCTGTGTGCCCAGGAGGTGATGAAATCCCTAATGCTGTATGGCACATGGGGAATTTGGGGGATTGCAAAACAGGATGTTTCTTGGAGGAAATACAGTCTCAGCAAGCAAAAGGTTCAAGTACGGTACATCTCACAATGATGTAAGAGTTTGATTATGCATCTCGCTTAAAGCCCAGCTTCGGGTTTTAGTTCTAGTAGAACTAATAGGCAACACCTGCTGCGATGAAAACAATTTCCGTCCCTGAACTCTAGCAGAAGTGTTTATCTTTTGAGTTAGAAAATGTTTCTCTAATGTCTGAACAAGACTCCAGGGACAGGAACATATGCCCAGAACTGACATTTCTGCGCAACAGATAGCTTATAAAAATAAGAATTAGAAAAACCTGGTATCATCAGACGTCTCGTCCAATAAAGTCATTAAATGGAAAGTACAGCAAGGTTCTCCTAGCGCTCCCTTCCCTGCCACTGTAGCCCTACTTGCTCTTTGTAGAGCAGAAACAAGAGACTACTGCAAAAGCTTGCTGGGGTAAAAGCTGAGTTCAATATTCAGGGCTTACCCAGAGCTGGCCCTGGCAAAACTCTCATAGGCTTCAATGGAAACACTACCCAAAAGTGGGCCTCAGGACTTGGGCCTCTTGGTTTTAGTTACTAATTTTATTATTAAAGGTTAAACAGAGCTGTTGACAGTACAAACGATTTTCTTACGTAAGCAGTGAAAGGGAGATTGTCAGATATGCAAGATAAAACAATACTGCCAAGTCAAGGCAATATAGGTTATGGGTGAACGTCCTTTCCCAGAACATGCTGCACCAAATCCTGAGTTTCCTCTTCTTCCTCAATCAAAACTCCCATTTAAATCAACTGGAGCTCAGCAGGATCACGAGGCAGAGTCAAACCAAAGGAAGGACCTCAGGGTTTGGCCATGGCCACTACAAGGAGTTTGAGAGACTGCAACTGTTGAATATGAAGAGCTCTCGTTTTACAGCACAAATTGTGTGAGCAGGGAAAGTTCATCACCACCACCAACAGAAAGGGAAAAAAAAAAAAAAAGAAAGAAAGAAAAAAAAAAAGAAAAAAAAAGAAAAGAAAAAAAAAGGAAAAAGCATGCTTTGCTTTGCACAGAGGAAAGAAAAGGCACAGGTTCCAGGCTCAATCAACAAAGCTGAGGGGTGAAGCATTGCTTCATTTTTGAACTTACAGAGACTGTTTGTCCTAATAATGTGCTGGAATGATAAGACAGACCTGACCGAGGGTACTCTCTTGCTGGGGTACCAAGAACAGATGCAAATGCTGAACAAATTCATCATTTAGTGCCAATTAAATACTACAGCTACAAAATAGGTGCTTCAGCCATTTGGTTACACACACACAACCCTTAACAGGAATATCAGGGAGGGCATACAGGGCTTTTCTCCCATACTTTCTGCTGTGATATTATTTATCTATTGCTTGGACACAAAGCAGAGCCTTGTTTTTCGTTCTTAACCAAAAATAATAACACCGAACGATGCGATGGTTAAAAATAATAATCATCCAGTCAAAAGCAAACTGTTCTCAGTTCAGCCTAACAGCTGCTTGTTGGTTTGGTGATTAGGTGGCAACCCATAAGTTAACTTCCTGGAAAATCGACTGGTTTTATAATGAAATTGCACTGTCAGAACCATACGATCGTTCTGTCTTTAATAACAATGCAACAGACGCTGCGGGAAATTCCTGTGGTCGTCTGTCCTCTTCAGATACAGCTATCATCCCATAGATCATCAGCTGCACAATAGTCAATGGTGTCGCAAAGTTTTTTGACACAGTTAACACATTAACACATTACACAAATGTAGGATTTGAGCCAATTCTCACCAAAGCCAATGGAAAAACTCCAACTGAGATGCGCTGGGCACTGGGATTCGGTCACACGTATTGTCATTCACACAGCAAACAAGACAATTGCAGCAGCCCTCTTCTGACATCAGCGTCTGCGTCTACTTGGGGCTTTGGCAGAACCTCATGAAAGGCTGAGTCTCAGTTCCTTTTAAACACCCTGAGAATCACTTGGGTTTGTTTGTTTGGCACAGAGCACTCAAAAGGATGTTGTCACAATTCGCAGAACTGGAATCAAAATTTTTGTCTTTTCTTCTTAAATTTCGGATGCTTTTAGAGAAGATTTGGTTTTTACCCTTATGCTATGCACAATACGTTTTAAAATAAAGAAGCAACAAACCCTTGTTTTGCAATCAACCCCACGATCATAAATCACAGGCCAGCTCCAATCGTGTACTGTTGAAGCATGGCCGTATCAGCAAACATGCCAGTATACCTAACCACAGAATGTATTTTCTGAGCAAATGTTTGGTAAGGCTCACATCATTTGCTGAGTAAGAGTTCATTGGGATTGATCTGCTTAGGAAAGGAACACCATGGATGAAAACGTACTGTGCCTTTACAGTCACAATACTAACACGGCAATAAACCCTATCTCAACTGAAAAATCAAGCTGACGACAACAAAATCCTTCTGCAAACGATGGGCTGAGATACCCAAACTTCCAATTTAAAATAAAAAGGTAAACAATAATGAAAGAGAAAGACTGGGTATTAATCGTTATGGCAGTGATCCCTGCTGGGCTGGGGACCCAAATGAGTGAGTGGGCAAGAGAACCTGATCTTGGGAATATGCTCACAGAGACACAAGCAGGGGCCTAAATCCAAGATCATTTTCCCTTTTTGTGAAATCAGGGCTTCAACAGCAGAGGGAAAAAAATGTACATTTTCCTATTAATATGGAAAAAGTACTAGCCCTGAAGAGGCAGAGACAGAACAGACAGTTTGTAGGGGTCAGCAAGGTCTGAAAGACCCCTGGGGACTGTCCCAGGAGTGGGTGCAGTGAGCAGGAACACGCTTACCCTCTCCAGGACACTTCCCTCAACAGATGCTTGCTGTGTTGCATCTGTTTCTGACAGAGATCTTAGCTTCTCACCCAATGCAGTACTTCAGCAGCACTTGCCGTTACGCTGAGAATACAGCCCATGCAAGCAGTAACTCAGGTTTGCCTAATGGAGGTTTCCAATCTCCTGTTTCAGACAGAGCCTTCAAAGGAAAATGGTTGGAAAAGACATTAAGGAAGTGACAGCCACCTCGTTGGTGAGGATCCATCAGGGTCACCCATATAACATCTGCATCCATTATCAAACTTTGCCCAACATCATAGCCTTAACCCCAAAATTTAAATTAGTGCAAAAATAAGAACTTTCAATAAGGCAGAAATGGGTTGTGAGGGACTTTTTTCTTTTTAATTTCCCTGCAAAGAACACAAACTATGAATCTTTTAGCTGAAAGTCATAGAAGACTGCTTGGTTTACTTGGGGAAACGGAGAACACATGGTCACTGTGGTGTGCCTGTAGAGGGAAAGAAATTACTTCTCCAAAAGGGTCAAGCTTAGGATTTCAGCCTGCACTTGAAGCAGGGGCTAAGATTAAAGTCCTGCCTGCTGGGATTGTGAAATCTCTGTAAGCAAGTTCACAAGTGAGAACTAGCACAGCCGGCAAGGTCTTCCAGCTGGGAAGGAGTGACTTGATGGCTGAAGAGATGCAGAAGGGTGCAGATGGACTGGAGAGTGCAAGAGCACATCAGGCTGCTCCTCTGTGCAGGCTGGAGGGCTGCTGAGAAGCCACTGCAGTATTTATGATGGATTTTAGTCCTTAAGCCTGTACCAATAGCTGTTAGTTTTTTTATTATTATTGTTCCCTGCTCCAGTTTTGCAGATAGCTTATGATGAGAACCTTTTGAAATACCAGACGGAGGCAGGAGCTGAACCTGGCACATCATGGGCAACGAGGAGACTGCTGTGGTAGGGCCTGATGGAGCACTCCAGCCAGGAGGTGAATTTGCAAGGCAGCTTGTACTGAGCTGAATGCAGAACTCGTGATGTGAAAAGATGCTTGTTCTCACAAGGGCTCCATAAAATAGCTCTAGTGAAAAGTCAGGTCATAAACAACCCAATGAAGGAACTTCCAAATCTGCACTGATGAAGAAAAAGAAGGTACTGAATGAGCCTAAATTAGACAGACTCCCCCAGGGAAGCAGAAATAGGGATCTTGTTAAGGCACCAGCTGTTAATTCCCATCTGTAAGTAATTTCCAGTCCTATCATCTGTACAGAATGAAGCCCTTCAGAAAAGGATCGTTAGTGAACTGGCTAAAAACTGGAGGTGGCCCAAGTGCGAGCTTGTGGTAGGTGTCCCACGGCTCGGAGGAGACCGTCTGTTTCCCACGTGGCTTTGAGGCTAGATGAATTTTTAGGCAGAATAGAGGCAAAGGTCGCCAGTGACAGGATTGCCCAAGTGTAGGGAAACCACATCAGGGAAAACCAGAAGTTGCTGAAGCAGCAGAGTCACCATCAGCCTCCCTTCCCAAGGCCCGTGTAAAACACTGGCCACACAGCTGCCGGTGAAGGTATGATGCTGACAGCCTGAAAGCCAGAAACATTTCTGAGCCATGGAAAACGGGCGCTGCTGAAGCCCATGGAAACTGCAAAAATTAAATAAGCTGTAATTATCAGCTCCATCAGACTACACGAGAAACCCAGCTCTTAGAGAAGTTCACATTTATAACTTGAGTGGATTTCTGATGAAACGATCACTATCTCTGGTGCTGCTGGGCTTTGAGGGACCTCCGCTTCAGCTACGTGTTGTGCTACCTGTGAAATGTAGCCAAATTAACTCCATAAGGTGCTGTTTTGGAGTGAGTTCATCCATCTGTTAACTGCACTAATATATTTTCTCCTGGACATTTTTCAGACACATCCAGCGGATGAGAGTAGAAGAAGTGCTGCCTCTGGGGGCAAATCACACTTCCCCAGCCATTCCTCCAGGGTGACAGAGATGAAGTGCTCCCCGTGCAGCCTCTGAGAAAAACTGTGATGAAATCAGCTTGTGATGCGGTGACGTCCCAAAGGATTCCCCATTTCTACGAGCTGGTGGGAAGCAGCTGTCCCGAGCTGGACCAGTCTGCACTGAGCAAAGCCCAAATTCTGCAGGAGAATGACACGAGTGAGCAGCAGGTGTGCCTGGTGGAAAATCACATCGCCGGGACAGAGGTCATTGTACCTGGTGTCACAAGAGATGAGGTTGGCTCCGAAACAGCTCGGTGAATTAAAGGCTGGCAGACGTGACAGGAGGAAAGAATGTGATAAGAAGAAACACGAGCCCGCTCTCCAGGGAGGAAGAAGGGAGGACCCTTGCCCTTCAGCCAACATCAGACGGCACTTTTAAACCAGAGGGAGCTCTCCAAGAGCTCCATCATCACAGCACTGGTCAGATGGCAATGAGAGAGAGACAAAGACACATCCTGGAGCACAGCCAGGGGCATCTGCCTAAATTGCCCTCGGCAGACCCAACAGCAGCAGTAAGAAATGCCAAAAGAGACTTGGTCAATGCATTGGCTATTGAAGCTTTCATTTGCAGACAAATCTACTGTTACCCATGTAGCAGACAATCAAAGAGGAATTCCAACCAAGAGTGCAATACATTCATAGTTTAGATATGGTGCCTCCAACACCATCAGCAGTGCCCAGGTACCCCAGCCTGCTGAATGTCATTCAAACCCATAAATGTTCAAGATAGATGGCAGGGAATGATACACGACCTAACCCAAGATGTGAGAAATGGAAATATCTTCACTTAGATTATGTCATTTGGATCCCTAAAACACGGAGGGAATATTTGGTAGGAGAGTAAGGAACTCCTAATCATTTTAATGGGATAAAGTTTAAATTTGCAGGGAGCAGACATCAATTCTAGAGAAATCATATCCTCCTGGTGGGACATTTAATCATCTGATTATTTTAGGAGACGCTTTGGCACACTAAAGTGATGCAGCTGTTAGCAGGCTTCAGGAAATCATACAGATTTGCTCAAAACTTCACAAAATAGGCACAGAACTATTATGTCAGCTAATTAATTGAGATTTTGACTGGAAAAAGGGGAATACTCAATGCATTTTAGACAAAATTACCAAAAAACAATCCAAAACCAAGCTGATCTCCAATCACTAATCCATCTCATCTCCCCTAAAACACCTTGAAGATGATACTGATCTGCATTTGAACCAGTCGAGGTACTTGGTAGGCAGTGATTGTACCACTTGAGGAATTTATACAGTTTTTGAGAGCAAAATCAGTATTCTACTGCTAACCAGGAGCCTGTGGTTACTGGTGAGTCCCTGAAGCTCTAATCAGCAAACAGCATATCTGTATGCATACTTTTTTTTTTTTTTTTTCCTTTCTGTGCTGCTATTCCCTGTGTCACCGCAGTATTTCCCCCCTTCACAGCATCCAACTTCTTCACTTTCTCGCTGCTGGGTCCATGCAGATGCAGGATGCCGTGCAGATACAGGAGCCCTGCTAGTTTTCAGCAGCCACACACCACCTCATAAACACGTCCCACATGAAATACCTAGCAGGGGCAATGAGTGAGGGACATTATAATGCCAAGATGCTCTATGTCAAGACCAGGAGTTAAGTCTGGAGTTCCCTGGGATGGGATCCATTTCCTCTTTTCCCCTCATTTCTTGCAGGGTGGCTAATACGCACGAGCTCAGCTGCGTTGAGCCTCCGGAGTTGCTTTTGTTCGGGCCGTAGATGCACAAAACACACGTCAGGCTCCCGCACTCGATCTTGCATAACACTGTCACAAGGCCAGTGTGAGTCTGTTCTCACTGTTCCGTAGCCAGCTGAGGACATCTGTACTGAATGTTGCTTTCCAGGCACACGGTGAGGAATGTATACACACACAGTATATATAGCCATGTTTCCCCCTGCATCTCCAAGGGTGCCCTGGATTGCACTGTGCAAGGAGCGCTCTGCTGTGGGTACACTGTGGCTTCTGTACCTAACGAATCTTACCCAGCAATGAAGGAGCTGAACAGCCTTTTTTTTTTTTTTTTTTTCAAGCGCAAAACCCAAGCTTTTGGCCTGTTCAGTACATCAAGACTGCCACACACGTTCATTGAAAGAAAGGCAAATGCTGAGGGAACTCCGTAACCCTCCCAGACAGATGCAGAAAAGAATTTGGAAATACCCCAGTGTGTTCCAACAGCCTATAATGGGAGACTGGCTGTGGAGGAAGAATTGCTGGTATGATCTCAGGACTCAACCCACTGCAGTCAGACAGTCTGCCCACAATGAGGGGCCCAGCCAAGACAATACAAGCTCTATGCTCACTGATAATCGAGACCCAAATACAAACAACGTCCCTGTGCCTGATGTGCTACACATGGAAACATAAAGCAGATAGGAGGCTACCTGGTCTCCTGGTTTCAAGACCGGGGAAATTTCCTTACTGTTTTCGAAAACTCCTAATGGGGCCAGTAGAAATGATGGATGTAAACAGCTCCTCCAGCCACAGGCAGTGCTGGATATTCCTACGAGCACTAAGCTCCTGTGTGCATTACACGGCTGCCTCTATTCAGGAGGCTAAAAAGAAGTTCAGTCCTGCTTGTATATGCTGGAATCATTACGTACAGTGTTCCCATAAATCATATAAATGAGTATTACTGTGTCACTAGTTAGGATGGTTGCTGTTATTATTGAAAAACCTTCTGGCAATCTAATCCTAGTGCCATCCAAGCCGAGGCTGACCTCAGCGCAATTTATACCAGTCTCGAGTCTGTTCTAAACTGTGCCCAGCAAACAGTTTCCCAAAAAGACTCTGGCAGCTAGAGGCACTCAGCGTTAACGCTGCTGTGCCCGTTCTCCAGCGTATTCCCCAGCCCGAGGGTGAGACAGGTTGACAAAGAGCTGTGTCACCAGCACATGGCACTGGGAGCTGTGCCCTCCTCCAGGCTGCTAGTGCTCCGCTCCCCAGGAGCGGGGGCTGCTCCACGGCCACCCCGTGTTCCAGCCAGAGGCAGCCTGTGTCCTTCCCACTGGGGACAAAAAACCCCGTGTGTCACAGGGGCTGGGGAGGACCAGCCCCCACCTGCCAGCTGGGGACGTTAAATGCACCGAGGAGCCCCAGCAGATGCTCTCAGGGAGCCCTGCAAAGCCGCTGGTGAAGGAAGACACAAAGGAGCAGACAGCATTTACCTCCTCCCGTGTGCATAAATTATCCGAACACAAACTTGACTGAACACAGGGATTTGAAAAGGCAGAGAAAAGAGGAGTCCTGGGAGACAGCAGAAGACCATGGACATGCTGTTTGTGGTCTCATTCTGCACATTCCAGCCTCCAGTCAGCTCTGGCTGAGCCATTTACCCAGAGTCCAATTTATTTCCTGTGGATTTTCAAGAAATATGAATCCTAAAACAAGATGTACTGAAAGCTTAGTACATGGTATTAAAGCTAGTATCCATCATGTCAGTTCTGTCTCTCCAATTTATTCATTCTGCTTGTTATTATCATCTGACTATAATCTGCTCATAAACAATACCCTTATGATTTTTTCCATGCCTATTTATTTCCTCAGTCATTGAGTTGGTTTCCTGAGGCGATCAAAAAAAAATATATAAATATTTATATAAACACATCTCTATTTTGACATGGTCTCTAACTACTTACAAATGCAATATGACATCAACCTAAAGGCAAAGCATATTTGGCACATGGGACCCTCTACTGGCTATGAAAACGGGTGTAGCTCAAACAGCCACAGAAAAGGACCCACCCAGTATATGTACAGAATGCATTTAAATAATTATAGGTTCCAGACTTCATCCGTAGAGCAGCAAAACTGCTAAGCAGGTGGGAGAAGAGCCACCTGAAGGGCAGCGCTGAGGGGCATCTATGCTCCAGCCAGACCTGCAGCTGCTGTTGTTCTGCAGCACCACGGCTTATTTGGGGTTGGATGGGCGAAAGGACTGAATCCCATTCACGGACACGTGTCCAGAATAAAATCTGATTACACTAAAGTAGAGAAGAAAGCAAAGATTATCTCTCAGGGTTTTCTTACGGAAAACAACATCCGGCAGTTCCTCTATTTTGGGGTATAGATTTAAAGTAACTTCAAATACGAATTAAAAACCTTCTGAAATAATTCCTCTGCAGACACGAGAAACCGCCGCGTAGGGTACCACGCCGATGAGCCCAGCTATAATCCAATCTTTGCTTTCTGCTGACTAGCTGAGCTCTCGTGGTTGATTATGTCAGTGGAACCCCTCAAAAGAATTATAGCCTTTTATTCAGCTCCGAACCATGTATTATTATGAATACTAAACCGGTTCAAAGAGTCTATTGGTCCTGTTATAACTTTAGACAAAGTCTTCAGTAATTAGCTATCTCTTTGAAGAACGTGTTTCCGCTGGTGTGGGATCCCACTGGAAGCAGGCGTGCGTGCTTGTGGATACACAGGGCACGATGTACCCGGAGCGAGCACACGGTGATGGATAAACAACAGCACAGAGCTCCTGCCACCACAGCCCAGCAAAGTAGAAGGTTTACACAGAAAGCAAAATCTAACCCTAATTAATCACAATAAAAACTCATTTAACGATGCTCAGAATAAATACAGGTACAGAAGATGCAGGCAACATGCACGTCATGGTGGCAAACTGTAAGTTATTTGTGGGAAGTAATAATTTAAGATGCTTCAAAGATCAATGCTAGCATCAGCCCTGCGAAAGGCTGGCCTCAGACAGGTCCCAGTGGAAGCAGCAGACCCCATGGCACAGCAGGGCTTTCCCTTGTGCTTTGAAAGTCGCCCGCTCCCATTTCAGTAGCTGCTCTTCTGAGAGCCACCAGCACCGTGACTGCCCGCTGCAGGGAGCCCTGGCTTTACTGGGAGCTGTCAGCAAGTCCTGCACAGAACTGATAACATTTGGGGAGTGGTTTTAGACCCGGCTGCCCACGTTTGACAAATAATTATTCACTGAACCATAATGTAATTACTTATTGTAATGTGAATTTCAATCCAATGTAGTTATAATTTGATGGGAAGAAAACGTGTAGGGTGGTCCCAAATGGACCATCACACACAATACCTCCAACCCAACTGGGTTTACAGGCTGTGTGCCGTGTGTCAGATCCTGTAAGAGGGACATGAGAGGTTGTTAGGCCACAGGAATGGCTACCAAGATACGGTTTAGTTCTTCTCTGAACTGTACTGAGAAGTCCCCAGGCTGGGGGAAGACCCCCTACATGTACAAGGAGAAATGGGGTTATGCAAAGCCATTGGGAGCCCAAGGTGGGACTGGGGATGTGTGTTTTTGCCCCGTGTACGCTCACTCGCTCTGCAGAATTGAATTCAATTTGTCAGGTCCAGCACAAAAACAAAAACCGGCCCTTAGCTTCAGCATCAGCTGCTGGCTGAAGGGAATCAGCGGAGAAAAAGCTGAGGGGAGGCAGGCGAAGCATCCATTCAGCTTGTGTTTGCTGGCAGCCGCACGGCCATTCACGGCAGAGGCGGATTCGCTTTCAATCTGAGGTCAATCAGAGCGAGAGCCAGGATTGGCGGGTCGGGAAATTCACGAGCATTATATTGTTTGGACTCTGATTCTGGAATCATTGTGCTCTGCAGAGAGTCGTACTTTGTGGGCGGTGACTACGGTGCTATAATTACCACTATAATTACACTGGCATGTTTCCTTCTTGGCGAGCCCCATGGAATTATAGTCCCGTTACCTGACCTGAGTTTCTGATAGTCCTAACACGATGGACAGCAGCATTTTACTTTATTTTTTTTGGCCTGGCTGCAAGTTGGTAGGGGTAATATGAGTTGGAAGGACAGAAATGCCAAAACAGTTTTTTTTCCAGAGGAAAAAAAAAAAATGTGGTCAATGTCCACTTCGATTGCAACTACGCAGTGCTGTTCGAATGTTTCCCGGCACTCTCACTTGTGGCTCCTTCAGGAGGTAAGGTGTTAGCAGGGTCAGGAAGGTGAATGGAAGAAAAGGGGCAAGAAAAACTGTATCAGGACACTCAATCCAGTGAAAAACGTGGAAATGCCACTGATGAAGCTGGGTCTTCATTGTGTGGAGAAAGCCCAAGGAACCAAAAAATAGGAAGAATCTGGCACTGCCAAGGAGAAGGACACCCTGGGATGAGCAAATCTCCCTCATCTTTAACTTCTGCCTCATATAACTGCATCATAAGCACACATAATTTGGGTGTGTCTGGTAGATACATCAGCCGTGACACTTCAGTAAGTCATTGCGCTAGGCTTTGGCATTAATATTGCAGTGCTAATTCTTCTATAGCTATTGCTTCAGGGCTTGGTGGGTTCAAAAATGCAGAATCTTGTACTGCAGGTGGAGGTTCAGCTCTAGGTTTTGATCCTGCCCACAGTGAAGCACGTTAACCTTAGAGGATGTAAAACCAAGATGCACTTCATATAACGGGTGGTCTTCCGATGGGGACCCAGAGAACTCTTCTTGTTTTATTTAAGTAAAAAAAAAAAAAAAAAAAAAAAAAAAAAAAAAGTTGCTTTCCTCAAACTTAAACATGATTTCTGCAGAAAAGACGTGATGAGTTTCCATGCTTTTCTGAGCAGGATCTGACACTGCAGCACTCGGTCAGGAGACAGCTCGCTGTGTCCCAGCAGCCCGTTGTCTGGATGAGACCGAGGACTCCGTGACAAATCTTTTGCAGACTCTTCTTTTCTTTGTAACACACAGGGGAATTCGGTTTTGGTGACTTCACCAAGCAATTCTCTGAATCCAAGCTTCTTCTCGAAACTGTTTTCTCTAGTTTCTGGTGTATTTTTCTCCCAGCCGACTTGGAGTCCGACCTGAGAAGATGGGTGTTACAGGATGTTCAGCACTTCTTTGCGTCAAGCCACAGATGACTGAGGTAGCCACTTCACTGGAGGAAATTATTTGAGGTTTTCTGAGAGCCTCTTGACAGTAGGTAAAGACTGTTTCAGCTTGTGGGAGTGCCAGCTAGAACCCTTTATAACCTGAATGACATGTAATGGCATAAAAACTCTTCCTCGAACTCACTCTGTCCTTTCAAGATGGCAGTCCTGACGTCAATGTCTGTCTCTTTAACCATCACAAAGCAGCTCAGCTGGGTAAGAACTGGCAAGTCCGAGATTGCCTACAAGAATCACATAACAAGAATCCCTTCCCTGTATTATATTACTTCAGAACATAAGTAACTCAGCATGCCTTACAGATCTCTTCCCCATTCTCTTAAGAAAAAAAAAAAAGGAAAGGAAAAAAAAAAAGTGCTACTGTGAGAAAAGGGGAGAAATAGATGCTTTTGGCCAATGCTCTTTATCTGGTGACTAAGCAGCCTGCAGCCTGATACGCGTCAGTCTGAGCAGCCACATTTTGATGACCCTTTCGCACATAATTACCAACAGAGCTCCCATTTTTCTTGAGCTAGTGCAGTAGTCACAGAAATCACGACTGTTTGGCATTACCTGCCTCATATTAGCTGTAATCACATCACATTTTTGTTTATATCCACAAGTAATAAAAAACATGCATATCTTTAGTTTGACTTGAAGAATAAAATAAATACATAATTCTGGCAAATTGTTTGGAATTATAGTTTAACAGCATCTGGTTCGTATATTCTGTAGTAAATTGTTGGCACCAACATTGCCACTTTTTTTTATTATTATTATTTGAATCAAAATGTTCTCAGAAACGTGTTTTTCATCCAGCTTCCATGTAATCCATTTTATGAAGGCCACAAAGCTTGCAAAGGTTGAAACTTAAACTACCTGGGCAGAAGGGATTGTTTCTGGACACCTATTACACAGCTGATTAACTAAGGAATAAACAATCCTGGCATGCAACCTAGCTTGTCTGTTGTTTTGGCTTTTTGTCTCAAGGAGTTGTCTTTCTCGAAATACCTCCCCAGGTACAATGTGTACATTCCACCCTGTTTTGCTCACAAATTACATACCTCTCTTTTATGTCAAGTCCAATATAGCTACACCAGGTTTTCTTATTCCACATAAAAAGTAACCAATTACTTGAGTAAATACCTGTTTTAAAAATATCGCAGAGTGGTTTCCTGCTGCTCTAAATACTAAAACGTTCGGCAGGATTTCTGACCCTTATAAATCTTTCAAATAGTTCATATTTTATCAAAGAAGCCAGACCGTCTTCAAACCTGCTGCGTAACTCACTGAGACCATTTCTCAAATACTCGATTTTTACACAAACAAACGGGAAAACAAGTCTGTATACTTTTTAATATGCTTAGCTCTCGATTTTTCTTGCATTTCGTTTTCTGTGGCTTTATTGTCAACTTCTGCTCATTCATCATAAAAACTCCGGTTGCCAGAGATTCAAAAACACTAAATCAGTGATAGATGGGGGGAAAGTGGCTTAAAATACAACCCTTTGAAGCTTCCCAACAGGCCTACGTTTACTGAGCCTAACAGGTTCTCCAGTGTCAAATCCCGTTTCAGTCACTGTCAGCAGCTTTATTCGCACCATCCGAGAACCAGCTTGTGGGAATTAAATCAACACATTCCCAGAGCAGGTCCCGCACCAGGATGAACGAGGTCCAAAAGGCAGCTTCCTCCGCTCTCCCGACCACTTTCCCAGCGATGCTTTGCAGCTCTGGGCTGGCTTCGTAATGATGTGTCATTTGCAAGTCAGCACCTTGCGCTAAGCCCCGAGGTGGGGAAATTACCCAGGAGAAGAGGCAACAATAAATTTCCCTGTCTTGCTTATTTTCTCAAGTCTGATGAAATCACACTGCGCTGCTTGGGCTGCACAGCACAGCTTACTCTAACTCTACTGTGAAATGCTTTTAGTCACAGATAAAATCCCAGAATCCAGACCTCGGCACACCTTCCCCACAGCATCCTCTTCCCTTTTTAAGTCATCGGCCTCTCCGTCCTTTGTAACAGGGTGTGCTCACTCTCTCCCCGTGTGCCAGGGCCTCTCACACAGCATTTCTCAACCTTCGCCGGTCTGAGAAGGCCTTGCAGGGACACAGCCCTGATAATAATCATGAAAGCACCTCTTCTCCCTAAAAACCCCAAACAATTAAACGCTTCCCATTTAAAGGTAGTTGCAAAATGCTTGTGCTCGGTCACATCATGTTTCGATCAAAGCATGAAATGCTATTATAAAGCAATGCCCACATGCGTTAGTCAAAGGGAACTCAAAAGTGTATTTCCAAAAGCGAACGGGCGTTCAAAACTGCTGGAATGCCTGGCCATCCTCTCTGAAGTGTCACTCCTCAAACGTCATCCAACGCCTCGCAACCGGACACCGCTCCGCAGTCAGATGCCTGCATCCACACAAGCTTCCTGCTGCTGGTGCAAATCTGCAGGCTCGGTGCCTTGGTGCCTCAGGATTCGGGCATCCCAAGTGTCCTGGAAACCAGCCCTGACGTCGCTGGGATTGATAACTATCCTATAAAATTATCTGGCACTCCTACTGGCAGTCGATCGTGCTGCCGGAGAGCGAGTCGCACTGCTCTCCAGAAGATGACAAAATTGCTGGAGCATGAATTGTGTCGCACGCGCAAATTTTCTGACAGCCCTCGCTTTTAAAATGCACAGCACCTCGATTTGCTAAGGAAGGGCCGGCTGGGAACAGATCCTCTAACCCCAGGAGCACCCCGAGGGGTGACCTCGGGAGAGAAAGGCAGGGAGAAATCGCACAGCTCCCAGTGCCACCCGCCGAGCAGCAACGTCTGCTGAGCAGAAAGAGATGGGAAACGCTCAACTTGCTGACAGCCGGCAGATTTCTGCACCAAATAGTGACACGAGGGGGTGCTATTTTAGGCACGGTTTTGGTAAGGAGGAGAGATGTGAAAATAACCTTGGATGGAGCAATTAATACAACGTGGGCTGAAGGGGAGGACAAGACGCGCTACAGGCAGCAGGGCTGCTCGGTTCAAAGGACAGACTTTGAGAAATGACGAGCCCCGACTAGAGAAGGCAACCAGAGGGAGGAACCCGGGGTCTGGTGGATGGAGGATGTGTGGAATTCCTTCAAGTCAAAAGGGCAAAGCCCATCCAAAACTGTATCTTTAAAAAGGGGAGAAAGGATTTGCGGGGGATGGCTGCAAGAGGGCATCAGACCTAACACATCAGTGAGAAGACAGAAGAGAGCACAATTTGTGAGGCATGAGGAAAAAAAAGTAAAAATATGTGGTATCTTATATAATACAAACTTTCCGGGTAGGAACAGTGACATTGGCTGTTACCTCCTCTGGCAGAGAGAAGCTGCTGTCCCTCGAATCCTCCTGCCTGTACTCCATCTGTGCTGCTCCTGAGTTCATTCAGCCCCTGGTCTTCGAAAGCTGGAGATGGGAATTGTTAAAGCCGAGTTAGTTGGACCTAGCAAAGGCAATTAAGGAGCAAAATTCTTCAGCAGTACAAACAGCAAGAGAGCAAGGACAAAAGAAGGGCCAAGAGGCACTCGGGCGAGGTAGAAATGAAAACAAACAAACAAACAAGCCAACAAAACCCCTCTCTGTTCCATTAACAGCCCCGACAAAAAGGGCAGAGCCTGTCCCAGGGGCATGGGCACAGCCAGCTCCCCGGAGAGCTGCGCGTCGCCTATTGATAACAGGGAATTTCCACGCGCGCTTGGCACGCCTCTTCGTAATTTCAGCCTCAAAAAGATGTTTAGAAGCCAGACCCTAAAGAGGGGTAAACAAACTCTGCGCAGCTCAGACCCAGCTAAAAAACCTCCCGGCCACAACCGGCCAAGGCCCGGGCTGGCGGTGCTGGCGGGGGTTGGGGGGGGGATGCTTTGGGGGCTGCCAGGAGGAGGCTGGGGGGGGTCGAAACGTGCCTGCTGGTGCTCAGCCATGGTCCTGCGGCGCGGTGTCACGTCCCGCTGAGGAGACCCTTGCTCGGGGAGGTGTGAGTGGATTTCCTCAAGTGCATTTTGACAGCTGTGAGGAAGCGGCGGCAGCGGCAGCGGCAGCTGGAGACATTCCTGGCTGCGACCCCCCCCCCCCCCCGGCGGGACCCCCGGCCCTTCGGGGCCTGCAGGGTCTGATGAAACATCTGATGAGCCTTACAGCGGGGCGAGGGGAGGCCTGCACGCCTCTGTCCCAAAAGCGGGACGCTTCCCATCACCTGCTCCACATTGCCCTGCTCCCCCAGCCCCGGCTCCCAAGGCAGCAGCTCGGGGAGGCCGAGGGGATGCAGCGGGGGGAGGCTGCAGGGGAGATGTCCCCCCCCCCACACTGTGTGTAGGGTGTTGGGGACATTGTGTGTCAGGGACATGGGGTGTCAGGGACATGGGGTGCCGGGACAGGCGGCCCCCCGTAGGTGTGCCCCCCCGGCCTCCCCCCAGGTGCCGGATTTATCCCAGTTCCCCGCAGAGCTCGCAGGGTACAAAAATCCCAGGAAAAAAGGGAGGAGAGGATTTCCAAGAAACTCCGTGCAACAGCCGCTTTGGAGAGGGATTTCATTTATTATTTTTTTTCCTCTTTTTTTTTTTTTTTTTTTAAACTCTTACAACTGAGGCCTCAAGCGCCGCAGGACGGCCGGCTCCGGCCCTTCGGTGCCAACAAACCCAAGTCACCCCCCCCCCCACATACACACACCCCCGGGTCCCCAAACTCTGTGACTTTTTGTCACCTTCAGAAAAAGAACCCCCAAAAATATAAAAAAATAATAATCTCTCAATGCCACCACCACCCCCTGCGGGTGGGTTTGGGGGGAGGGGGGTAGGGGGGCACCTTCTCAACAGCGGGAGGGGACTGGGGGGGGGACTGAAGGAGGCTGAGGGGGGGCTGAGGGAAACTGAGGGAGGCCGGGGGGGGCTGAGGGAGGCTGAGGGGAACCGGGGGGGGCCATAGGGGGGCGGGAGGCTGCAACCTGCCGCCGGGCCGGGGCCGGCCCCCCGGCGGGCGGGCGGAGCGCTCGGCGGCTGCCATTGGCCGCGGCGCGGAGCGACACCTGCTCGGCTCCCTCATGCGAGCGCCAGCGGGGCTCGGCGGGGATATTTGAGGCACCCTCGGGCTCCTCCGCAGCCGCCACTCCGCGCTCGCCGCCGCGCCGGGCACATGCGGGGCGCGGGGCCGCGGCGGGCAGCGCGCTGGGGCCGGGAGGAGGAGGAGGAGGTGGTGGAGGCCAGGAGGAGGAGGTGGAGGAGGAGGAGGGCGGCAAGGCGCCACCATGTGCGAGGGGCTCCGCGGGCACCTCCCGGCCCTGCTATTGCTGCTGCTGGTGCTGGTGGTGGTGGTGTTGGTGCTGCCCGGCCCCGCAGCAGCCGGTGCTGAAGCCACGCACCCTCCGGAGGGGCCGCCCGACAGGACCCCGCCGCAGAAGGGGCGGCTGTCGCTGCAGAACACAGGTACGGAGGGGAAGGGAGAAGGGGGGGGGGGGGGGGAAAGCAAAGCTCGGGGCTGGCAGCCTGCAGCCGGCTCTGCCCCGTGCACGTGGCCCCCGGGCTCAGCACGGAGAAAGTTTTTTTGGTTTTTTTTTTGGAGGGGTGTCTAAAAGCTGCTCCAGCCGGGAGGTGATGCGGGGGGCTCGGGGGGGTCCCCGCCTGTCCCTTTCTCCTTCCCCTCGGTGTCTCTGCCTAGAAAGAGGCAGCCGAGGCGTGCACTTGGCTGGATCGCTGCCCGGCCGTGCACGGAGAGCGCGGGATCCAGGCGCTTCCCTTCCCCCCTCTCCTTCTTTTCTCCCCCCCCTCCTCACCACCTTCTATTATATATATTTTTTTTTCTCCCTTTTAACACTCTCGCTGCTGCGCGACGTGTTTAAACACACACACACACACTCTCACACACACACTCGCAGGAATGCACGAATGCCCCATTAGGGACTGCCACATGTGAATCACGGCACTGTGCAGTTCTCAGCACGCTCGGAGCCAGGACATGTGATCCCGGCGAGGGTTTGCATCCGGATGCCAACACAAGCACTACAGCTGAGCTCCCGGCCCCAAAAAAAGCCCGGCTCCTCGCTTCTGCAGCGCTCCACAAAGAGCTCCATTTTTCCCCCCCCCCTCTCCCCGGTGCGTGTGGCTTCGCTCAGCTCCCCCACCCCTGCCCGACACAATGCAGGAGCAGCCCCAGCACCGGGGACAGACCCCCTAGGACCCTCCTGGACCCCCTCCGGGGCAGGTAGGAAGGAGAAGGGGTGGTGGGGAGAGCCTCTGCCCTCCTAGGGGGGTCACACGAGCCCCGTCGGACTCAGCCTGAACATCCCGGCTCCGTGCCCCTCTGCCTTGCAGCGGGCTGAAATGGGAAAGTTGCTGCAAAGACTTGCAAAATGCCCCGCACGGCAAAGGGGGGGGCTGAAATGTGCTGCGGTCCGCAGGGGGATTAGGCTGGCTCCCAAGAGCGAGCTTTAATTAAAGGTACCACTAGGGCATGGAGCGCAGGCGTTCTTAGCATCCTCAGTCCTGGTCTAAAAGCTGCCCCTGTTTAACTTTATCCCCGGGCTTTTTCAGCAACCACCTTCCCTCTGGCAGCGCTACGACTGTCCCTTTTTTTTTTTTTTAAAGGACCAGAAGCTGTCTTAGTGAGAGTTAGAACTTGGAAAGGAGGGGTTGTACGTAGGTATTAGACAGCATTTTTTTTTCACAGCATTACATAACATCTGTTCGGGCAGAATAAACACGTGTGCTAGGTCCGGTGGATCTCTTTTATGTGCTGTATATAAAAATACCCATTTCGAATTGATTCCTGCATAGGTGAGGACAGAGTCTCAGCTTTATGCAACAATCGGTGCAAAGGACTTTGTTTATCAGTGGGAGTTTTGCTATTAACTTCCTCGAC
This sequence comes from Anas acuta, assembly GCF_963932015.1. NCBI lineage: Eukaryota > Metazoa > Chordata > Aves > Anseriformes > Anatidae > Anas > Anas acuta. Next base: position 10,649,613 of record NC_088992.1, read on the forward strand.
ATCGGGACGGGGACACCCGGTAGCCTGCACAGAGCATTGTGCTGTAGCACCAGAAACTAGCTCCAAGTACCAGAAACAACCAATTCTAGCTGGCTGGGACCAGCTCCTCATGGGCTTCTCGTTTTGGCACTTGAATTTGATGGGGTCTTTGTACAAGTCAGACAGCAAAAATCATGCCTGTCCTCTGCTCCTGAGGAATGCGAAAGCATTAGACAGTTCTCAAGTGAAAGAGCTTGACGTAAGCGTAGTGGATTTGGCATTTGCTTCTTGGATATCACTTTCATAGCATAATGCACCCAAGTTTTGGCCTAATTTCTGCAGAAAGTGGGCATGCTGCGGGTACAATAACCGTTGTCACATGTGTTTTTTCTTTCGAACTGATGATGTTAGCAAAACGTCTCTTTCCCTTCCCCCCTACCCACCACCAGCAGCTCCTATGAACAGTTCTTCAAATTAACTGTAATCAATGCTCGTTTTAGCTGAAATCCAGCACTGCCTGGTTAATGCCGGCGATGTGGGATGCGGCGTGTTTGAATGCTTTGAAAACAATTCTTGCGAGATCCGAGGCTTACATGAGATCTGCATGACTTTCCTGCACAACGCTGGAAAATTTGATGCCCAGGTAACACAGTGAAACTTAGCATTTATTTTCTCCTCTTCTGCACATCTGAGAAAAAAGTTACCACTAAGGAGCACATCTGCTTTTGCATGTGACCAGCTTCAATAGAAATCTTTCTGTTGAAGCAAAGGGTCCAGAGTCAAGATCCAAGGCAGCAGCAGTGTGTAAGCTGTGCCAGGAGACAGGTTGTCCCTAGCTGCAGCTCCACGTGGGGACTTGCTCCTACTGCACCCAGGGCAACAATCAGAACAGTAACATAGATGAGCACGGTTCTCAGAAACATTAAATGACTTAAGCTTCTACATCACATTTGTTCAAAACTCATTCTGAAACGCAGCTTGGGCTCCCAAGTTCATGTAGATGTATCAGGAAACGTTTCCCACTGTGTGCTTATTAAAGCTTGGTTCTCCAGACTTGCACACAACCAGTGCAGGCAACCTCCTAAAGCTGCTGCATTCATATGAGCCTTTGGTTCGAGCACTGACATTAAAATACATGACTTCGACGGTATGCGGTATTAAGTTTGTCTCCTTCATTTTCTCCCCAGACCATTTACGCATCATTGAGACATCCTGTTATTATGTCTTGTAAACCTACTCTCCCATTTCAGTGTGGAGGGAAGAGAACATTACGCCGGGCCAGCGGCATTTGGCTTGACCATGCAGTTTACAGAATAACTTGACTAAAAGCACCAGCTCCATGGCACTGCTGGAAGCGTGGTGTAAAGTAGAGCTGTCTCCAGAACTCCGTCCCTTCCGTGAGGGACAGTGGGACCACCTAGCAGGAAACACCTCAAGTGTTTTAGGCTTAAATTCTCAAGGATGTACAAAGGGTCTGGCTGGCTAATCAAACTGCAATTGTTTCTCCTAAAGTCTGGGTATCTGAAAACCTTCAACATCATTTCTAAGTGGCTTCCAGCAAACCCTTATTTTTGCACAATTCTGTCAATGAGCAAAACTGATAAAAGCAGTGAGCCCTGTTGGGAGGGAGGTGTGCCCGTGAAGGTTGAGTGTAGCCCCTGCTGCCTCTTCCACAGGATCCCCAGGTACTGCAGTCAGATTCAGCCCAATTCCCATACAGGCTGTCCCCTTTGCAGTGCACAAGCACCAAACCCCCAGAGCTTTAATTTGGAGGTGACTTCAGCCTCTGCTGTGATGGGGCTTTTCAGGGCTTATCTCTATTACCTACAGTTGTTTCAGGGTGTGTTAAATAACAAGAGTAGCACTGACCATTTTCTGCTCTTCTCTCTCTCTGAAACCTGATAAATGATGTAAGGTTTGGTTTGTATAAGGATTTTCTCTTTATCCTAATTTTCCCACTGTGCTCTGCATGTTCAGTATTGAAGAGAAGGACAGGTATGGTACAGGGAATAGAAGGGGATGATATCTGAAATAGCTCTTTGATCAGCGAGAAGTGTTTCTGGGATGAAACATTTTGGGGACAAAATCTGCTCACAGGTCTGGGTGAATCTTAGTCCACGTCTGTGGAGCTGTGCCCATGTGTTCTGGATAAAGGACAACATGAATTTGGTCTTCTGGAAGCATTTCTGTAAAAGAATCTGGAACAATGAAGAGATGGATGCAGTGCAGCACCTATTGCTCAGCAAAGTAAAGAGAGGCTGAGCAGAGCTGCCAGGCTGTGACACGTGCACCGTGTATGTCTGGCTGCGGGGTCATATAGCAAAGAGGGAAAAGGTAGGGATGATTTTCGATACCCTCTAAGCAGCTGAATGAGGGAATTGCAAATGATCTTTAAAGAGATGCTGCTAAAGCAGCTTTCTTGCAACGTGCATTTTAGCTTCTTGGGTTTATTTATTTTATTTCACTGAGAATTTCTCGCAACAAACAGGCATCAAGACACTAGAATTATTACTAGTGCTGATTTGGGTCCCTTTCTGCCTGAGGAAGCGGTAGTAGCAAAAAACTGATAGCTGGGAAATGGTGCATATGCGTATGTATGCTCTGTAAGGAGTTCACAAACTGATTTTTAAATGGAGAAAAAAAAATAGAGTGAAGGAATGGGTATCTGCTTGTGGTCTTGGAGACCCCAGCCATGGCAGTGTGCCCTTATCCCTTGTGGGAATCTGCTGTGCTACCATCCCAGAGGCAAAGGAAGCCAGTAACTCAAGCACTGAATTATTTCAAGGTGCTTACTCTTTCCCTTTTTCCCTCTTGGGCAGTCTGCTGTTGGGGCAGAGGAAACCTCAAAATATCTGAGGAAGCCCTGTGTGTTCAGCTCCAGTGGAACAGCAAGGCAGCACAACCTGGCGTGAGCTTTAAGGGCAGAGAAACAAAGGGAAGAGGGGAGAAGAAGCCATTAAGTGATCTCCCCAGCAGCCTAATAACCCTTGACGTTGTCCTGCAGAGGAGCAGCTAGCTGGGCATAAATCAGCTGCTGTGCTTAATGGCCAAAAATACAGACCTCCTCCGTTTCTTTTCTTCTCAGGGAAAATCCTTCATTAAAGACGCTCTGAAGTGTAAGGCTCATGCCTTGAGGCATAAATTCAGCTGCATCAGCCGTAAGTGCCCAGCCATTAAAGAGATGGTGTTCCAGTTACAGCGGGAGTGCTACCTGAAGCATGACCTCTGCTCCGCTGCCAAGGAGAACGTCCAGGTCATTGTGGAGATGATTCACTTCAAAGACCTGCTGCAGCATGAGTAAGTGCCTCCGTGCTAGTGCAGTCAGAGGCGTGGGAGCTCCTTCCAGGAGCATGATGGTGCCAATGGGCTGTGCATCTGCCCAAAAGCTGTTTCACCTCCTTCAGGCCTTAAGCACGGCTTGTTTTCCCAGGTACAAGACCAAGGTAATGCTTTTTTCGCAGGGGCCTTGGAAGACGAGCTTGCTTGCAAAGGGCTAGATGTGGCTGAGGAAGGAAATGAAATGGGTTGAACTTGGATCTGGCTGTCTTTTTGGTCCTTAGGCAAACACAGCACTAGTGTCTGATGTTCCGAGAGGCATCTCACAAAGCCTCTTTGCTTTCTGTAGTCAAAGGCACTGCTCACGACCCATTTGTTCAAAGTGACAGCTAGAGGACAAGGGGGAAGATGGTCTTTGCAGAGTTGTCAACGGGATAATTTCTTTTGTAAATACATACTTTCAAATGTCTTCTAGTTAATTGTCCTTGAAGGAGCTGCAGTCCCCCAGGTAATCTCCCATTCATCTTATTCCTTATTTATCTCAGATGCTTTTTAATAAAACATGGAGGTGTGCAAAATGAAGGCACAAGTCAGGTTTTGAGCAGCTCATCCCTCTGCCTGGGAACACAGCTACCCTCCAAGGAATGGCTGAGTCCTAGCAGGAATTGATCAAAGCTGCTCCATGACAGCAACAAGCCAGGCACAAGCTGTTTGTACCAACTCTTTGTGCACAGATGCAAAAATCAGAGCCTGTTTTTCTTGCAGGTGAACATCCCACTCCCAAACAAGGAGGCTGAGCCACAGCCTGGCAGCAGGCTTACTTTAGAGCATCTTCCTACCATGCCCCTTTGCCTTTTTATCCCCAGTGGATATTAGCGCAGAAACCTCAAATCCCAGCAACTGTGATGTTAATTTTTCATAGAATCATTTATTTTTGACTTCTAGCCTTGCATTTTCATTGGTCTCCAGAGGAGCTGGGCTCTAATTCCCTTACTTTATGTTGAAAACTACCTACGAGAGCCAAAAGCTGTAGAATGAGGAGCTGGGTTATCCTTATTTTGCAAACAAGCCAAAACAGGAATGCCCAAAGGCAGCAGCTTATTTCTGGGGAGCTTAAATGGGGGGGCCTCGGTTTGAAGGCACAGGTCATTTAGCTAAGCACCTATATTTTACATGATCTCATTTAGAGCTTCTTAAACTTCATCTTCAGCATCTTGTGGGGCTGGAGCTAAGCTCTCCTGTGTGGGACTCCCCGAATAGAAGCGAGCCAGCCTCCTCCCCTCCCCTAAATTTAGAGGCCATTTCTGAAATTCTTGAACTAAGTAACTTGTTCGAGATCAATAGGCGAGTGTGGCAGAGCTGGAAATAAAATCACGTCTGCTGACTTGCAGCCTTGTGCTCAGTTCAGGTACTATGGTCAGGCCAGCTGAAATGCAGAAAGTAAAACAGCGAAGGAGAAATGGGCCAGTATTAATCCGCAGGGCTCTGGCAGACTTTGAATACCTGAAATATTTGGCAGCTGAGCCACTTTTTAGTCATACCAGCAACCTTTTTCTTCCAAAGATTTTTTGCACAGATTATGCCCGGTTTTAACAACCAATCCCTGTTGTGTTTTTTTTTTCTTCCCCTTTACTTCATATGCATTGTGCTCAATTCTCTGCCATCTTCTATTTTATGATTAAGACAAAACTTAAGAGCATAGAAGCCAATGGCAGCTTTCAGGCTTGTTCTCTGGTTCATTCTTCTGGCTGTTTTCTTGTGATGCGCATTAAGGAGCACGATCAGGGCAGTGAAGCCTCTTCCTGAGGAGTCAGCTGCTGTGGGGGTGTGGGTCAGACCCATTTGTCATGGTGGAAGTGGTGACAGGCCCTGGCAGATCCTTCCCTGGAGCATTCCAAATAGCTTTTTTTTTTTTTTTTAATGACAGAAACAATCCAAACATGGGAAATCTTTTCAGATAGGGGAATAGGTGGCTCTCCAAGATTAGTCATTCAAAATGAGGCTAAGCAGTTGGGCAGAGTAAAATCAGGGTGGTATCTGACACTGATCACAGTCCATTGGATCTCCTCAACTCAGTTCTTGGGAAGAGATTGTTAGACAGGGCTTGTCCACCATCACAGAGCTAGGGGATGGTGGAAGGTGCACCACCACCACCCCATGCATACAACCACGACCATCCCTCCTGCTGAACCCAGGCTTGCCAGCCCCGGGCAGGTCTTGATTTGCAGTTTGCACGGGTCTTACCATCCAAACCTTAAGCATGTTCTTCTGGGCCTGCTGCACCTCCTGCTAACAGCTGAGCACTTGTGTCAATAGACAACATCAATATTGACCCAGAAACCTGCGACCACAGCTATTTTAGAGTTGCTGTCCTCCGTGCCCGTGACAGAGTTGCCGAGCTGTGCTCAGAGGCTGCGTTGTGCTGCGGGGCTGCAGGCGGCTCTCGGCGCTGGGTGGGAAGCAGGAGCAGCATTTGGCCTTGGCTTGTTTGGAGTCCTTGTTCTGCTGGGACAAGGTACATAGTGAAGGCTGCACTTAGCTCTGTAAGGAAAGGAAGAGAACGTTCGGTGCCACCAAAGTGGATTTCCGTGTGTTTCAGCTGCAGTTGGATCACGGGTCCCAGTAGGATCTTGCTTGTGGCAGAGGTCGACACCTGCTGCTCCAGGGAGAGGTGAAGGTGGTGAGAAAAGCCAGAGGACCTCGTACTTGTCTGCCACTCTTCCCAGAGCAGGGGGGAATGCCTGCCTCCTGCAGGCTGGTGGCCAGTGGATGTCTGTATCAGGTGTTCACCTGGAGATAGCAAGCTGCCTTATCAAGCTGATGGCTCCAGAGCTGGCTTCCTTTGTCGTGTCTGCTGACTAATAAAGACAAAGGAGCATGGAAAGAGATAGCGAGAGAAGGTGTGAGATAGCACTTGTTCCATTTCACAGCCCCGTTTGCCAAGCGTGTAGACCTCCTGTCTTCCCCTGCTGGGAATTACAGTTCTCCCAGAGCATCTCCACTGGGTGAACAATCCAGGCAGCCCCGGCACTTGAGTGACTCTGCTCCACAGGATGCTGTCGTGTGCATTTCTTACTCTGATACGGCCAATTAGAGTATAACACATCTCATAGTCAACTTCGGGAGCAGAACTGGTCCCCAAGGTAGTAGATTTCTGACCCCCTGGTGCCCAAGTAAGCAGGTAGTGGGGGACAAATGCTGCTGAACAGTGCTGTAGGAAAGAGGACAGTAAGGCAGAGAGGTCGGTACCCTGGCTGACTGGTAGATAACCCTAATATTTATTTTTTTTTGACTTGCCTCTCACTGTTTCCTTTACCTCCAGGCCGTATGTTGACCTAGTGAATATCCTGCTCACCTGTGGCGAGGAGGTGAAAAAGGCAATAACAAGAAGCGTCCAGGCCCAATGCGAACAGAACTGGGGGAGTCTCTGCTCCATCCTGAGCTTCTGCACCTCAGCCGTGCATGGTGACGCCATCCTGAGCCCCGAGAAGAAGCTGGCTGAAGCTGGCAAAGCCGCTGCTGGCCGCGGGGACATCCTGGCCCACTCCGAGTCCGACCCCAGGGAGAGCTCGCGAGCGTCCAAGGGAGAGAGAGGTACCAAGGGCCACCCGAACGCCCATGCCCGGGTGAAAGCTGGGGCCCACGGTCCCAAAGGGGCACATGGGATCATGGACCGGGCAGACGAACTGTCCGACTTCTCGGACATCCGGAGGTGAAAAAAGGCACCGAGCCCCCGTTACCCCCACCCTCCCCCTCCGCTGGAAGCTTCCTCCGTTGAGTCCATCTTCCCGTCTATGGACATTCCAAAGCATTTCCCATTCAGAGGTCAAGCACAGGGCATTGCAAGATATATGGACCTCAGCACCAGTGTATATAGTAGCAAAGGGAGAGCAGTGGCAATGGGTTATTGATCCAGCAAACTCGACACTTGAGCAGCCACTAAACGTGGCAAAATGTCTCCGACTAAATTCTTTTCCCCCCCCCCCTCTGTTTTGTAACGAAACGGACATCGGCTGAAATTTAGGATCTTGGTTTGGGGTCGTTGGGTTGTTTTGGGGGTTTGTTTGTTTATCTTGGTCCCTCAGCTGGGGAGGAGGTTACGAGGGCTCTGGCAGATTGCATGCGGCCGCTTGTGGCTTAGCACCTCCGAAGGTTTAGGGTGCAGTCTTACAACAGATGGCTGAATTCCAGAGGGATTTGGTTTCTGCCTGTGGCTGACAAGGCAGGAGCTGGAGGCTCTCTGTGACACGCTGGAATGAAATAGCTGTCCTGTCTCTCATACAGGAACCGTGCAGTCTGGAGCTCCACCGCTGTCTGCTGAGTAACTTCTGAGCCATTGTTCCCATCCAGGCAACACTGCCTACCTAGTTCAAGTGCCCCTTATTTGTTTGTGTTTTTTTTTTTTTAACCACTGTGTAACTTAACAGTTGCTTATCCAGTCACTTCAGCATATCCAAGGCCTAGGTAATCAGCTTCCAGACCAAGTAGTTGGACACAACTCCCCTAGTTACAGAGCGTGGTATGGAAGACCCCCAGGAGTATGTTCCCAAACCTCTAACCCTCCCCCCTGCACATTCCCTTCTTACACCTGCCCACCCAGACACAGCTCCTCCACCCTAATGCACAAGCTCAAAAGGATGGCTGTAAGCTCACATGATGAAGGACCCCATACAATTAAGTTCTTCCACAGGGCTTGATCGGAAGCCCATCAGAAATGTCTCTCCTTAGAAGTAACACGGTGTGGTTTGCTGGGATGTGGAGCCCCGCCAGAACCTGCCTGTCAGCTGTGGTTTACCAAAATGCCAAAGATCTGGAGAGGGGGTCGACTTCTTTATTCGTTGTCGTGCAGATAATGACTGCTGGTCTCTGCGGAATGAGTTACTAGAGAGAGAAAGAGTGCCAAGAATTGATTGTCTCTGAGCAGTTTTTAGTGTGAATGAGGTGTTGGGATGCATCTCTCCTCCCCCCTATGCAATTGTAATTCTCAGGTTGCAGCCCTGCAATCCTATATCCCCAGCTATGTTCCTGGAAATGGAGGTGACAGCACCCACGGGGACAGAAGGGTGAGCTCTTCAGCTTCCTCTGGAGGACAAGTGAGTTTTCTTAGAAAGTGGGAATGACACCAAAGATCTGAGCCTTCTTATTTAGAAAGTTTGGGAGGAAAGCTGTGGGGGCAGGAAGGCAGTTTGGCAGAGACAGAACGTACCCGGTGAACCAACGTACGTCTTGTCGCATGGTGGGAAGGAGCTGCACAAACAGAAGAGGCTGTTGGAATTTGGCTACAATTTCCAACTCAGATTTTAGCTACTGCTGAGTGAGCACAGCTCCTAATAGCTATATTCAGGCTTTAATGCGTGTATCCACCCGCAGAATTTCTAGGCGTTACTTTTAATAGAAGTCACGTAGGAAGCAAGAGAGAACCGCTGAGTTGTAGAGGTGCAGCTCCGTGTGATCACCGGGTCTTTAAGGAAATGACCTTGATTCTTCCTGATTTTAGCTAAGTTCTGTGATGTTTTCATTCACCTTAAGTGGGAAGATGTGGGATCAGGCCAAATACCGTAGATACAAAGACCAGTGTGACCCCAAGGAGCAGAGCCCAGGCCGACCTGTTGAGCTGCAGCAGGGCTGTCCCCTGGATGGTGCCCCCAGGATGTCATGGAGGGGTTTGCCAAGGCTGGCTCGTGCTAGCTCTGACAGCCAGCACCTCTGCCCCAAAAACCAAGTGGCTGCTGGTGGTACTATAAGGAAATCTCCAGTGTGCCTCCCGAAGTTCCCTGTGAGCATCCTCTCCCCCTTGGTGGCATATGTCACCGTAAAGAACAAGCTCGAACCAAAAAGACAATCCAAGCATTTCAGCAAAAAAATAAACAACACAAACACGAAACAACTCGCTACCGACATAACGTTCGTGCATCGAACTAAGATCCCTCTCTCTTCAGAGGTCCGATGCATCTATGGGAACCAAACGTATCGATAGGTATATCCTTGAATGTCTCAGTCAACATATCACCTCAGCATGCATACAGTTTTCTTTGTATTCATTTGTTCCGAGGGGAGAAAATTGTATATTCCCCTTGTTCTAGTCAATGACAATTTCTTTTGGGTGGGTGGGCGAGCTGTGGGTGGGAGGGATTTTTTTTTATAAGGCATAACTTTTTTTTTTCCTCTGTGTGTGAAGATTTTATGTGTTCATCTACTGATTCCACATATGCTATTATTGTAAATATTTAACATTTCTATTTATTATAGTGTCTCCATTTAAAAAAAGAACACTGCTGGCTATGATAATTTAAACGTACGTCATGACCTGTGTTGTATATATTCATGCCACTAGTATGTTTTTTATGTTTAAAGCTGCGTAAATATAGTTTTATACAGTTCCATAATGTTATTGACAGCATAAATCATTTATTTATTGTTAAACCTTCTTTCATGTCTAACAAATAGGGTGCGTTTTACCTGAGAGTATTTTATTGTGACATCTACATAGCCTTAATTCTTTATAAAGTTTAAAAAAAGAGAAAAAAAAATGTCCATTTAGATACTGTATGATGCTTTAATTAACATTCCTTATGAACTTGCTGTTCATGAAGGAGGTTTAGCTTCAAAGCCAAGGTATGAATGTTTCCTTTACGCTTTGCATCTGGAATGAGCCTTGTTCTGGAATGAAAATACTGGGAGAAGCAAAATGCTTACTGGAAGAAGATACCAATAAACCCTGGAAAATGCTGTCCTAACTTAAAGTGCTGAACTAAAAGGAAAAAAAAAAAACTGTCCTTAATTCCAAATCTCTGGGAGAAAAACATACTAGTTTTATCTCATGTAGGATTTGCAGCCAAATAAGCTTGTAAAAAAAGAAAATGCATATGGCTTTAGACAAAGCTCTGTACCTTTCACACTATTATTTTCCTTAAACACTAATAAATGTTTTGAATAAGTCTGTGGCTGGGTTTTGTTTAAGCTGGAATTTCAGCCGCCGTGATAAGGGGTAAGAAAAGCCCTTTGAAGCCAGGCCAGGCTCCCGGTAGCAACCAAGGGGGGCAGAGGTGATCTGTCTGGCCGTCCCCACGCCGGGAGCAGCAGCAATGTGCCCTGGCTGGAGCAGGACACGGGGACGGGGCTGTGCCAGCACAGCAAGGCTTTCTAGATGCCGTAACAGCTGATAAGACTTGTCCTGCACATATAAAAAGACCCTGCTAGTTCATAACATAGCAAGAGTTCTCCCTTGAACATTTTCCCAAAAAAACAGAGGGCATCCATTTGGCATCCCTGCTGTCAGCTCTGAATTATCCTATCAGTAAATACCAGTCCACAGGGATGTAACAGGAGGGCAGTGCCTGTTAGCCTGAGTTCACTTTTTTACCATCCAAGGAAGGATCGAAATCAAAACCTTCAATGCTTCTCAGAGTTTCAGCAAAGGAGAAAGGCAAAATTCTAGGATTTGCAAAAAATCAAACTGCAGATACAGCACTTTGTGTTGTCTCCAAAGCCGTTTTCATACAGCGTTGCGGTGTAGGCAGCAAGGGGACGGGAAAATTATGAGAAAGCACCTCAGGAACATAAAGCAGGGATTTTTTTTTAAGGCTGCTTGCATGAAAAAGCACATTTTTAACACTCCTTCTGTGGAGTTATAAAAATAACTAATCACGCTGAAGCCTTTGGAGGAGATGGGCTTCGCAAGCCTAAATGTGATCTGCAGCAATCGAGGACCTGTAGCTTTTGCACCTAAAGGCAAGGAAATGCTATCTATAACCCTGCCAGAGACTGTCGTCAAGCACCGTGGGGAACACGTATCTTGCCAGTGAAGAAGTGACAGAGTTTGGTGTGGTATGATTTTGGGCCAAACTGTGGTCAGATTGGGACCACGAACCAGCCTGTGGTGGTGCTGGACCACTCACCAGCATTACGGGTCTTCCTGCAGGAGCTGGCCCGCCCCGTGGCTGGGATGCCACAAGGTAAGTGCATTCTGCTCTCTACCATCCTCCCTGCAATTTCAGCCAGAAAAGTAATTCTTCATCTCCCGACGTGTGGAGTGGTGAGGCTGCACTCTGCTCAAAGAGCGGCTGCACATTGGTGATGGAGAAGTGACCCTCACCTTCCCTTGGGGCGTCGCAGTTACAGACGAGCGCGGTGAGCGAGTGCTGACATAGAAAGTACGGAGCACAGAGGGGAAAAGAAGCCTCAGCACGGACTGCACAGCAGGGATGCTGCATTGCACAACCCCGAGGAGTGTATAAAACATTTAATATCAGCGTGCGGATCTGCTTCACGACCGGAGTGAGTTTAGTTCAATTTGCTCTGAGTCACTTCACAAGCAAAGTAAGAAAAAACAAATCAAGGCCGTTCAGATTACAAAAGCACATCCATACACAGGTCTCTTCCAACTGAACAAATCCCACCAAAATCCATCCTTTTGGCCCATTTGGATTTCTCCTCCAACGGGCTCCCTGTCTGGTCTCCCAAAAGACCGAAATTAATTCCAGATCCTGGCTTGCTCAGGCATACCAAAACATTTACAAATGTATATATGGCAATTTACATGCGGCAGCCCACGCCGCGGGCTGAGCCGAAGCTGCTGTGAGGTTTTCGGGGCAGCCCTCCCCAGTTCCCAGACTCTGCCCATGGTTTTGCTCACCGAGCCCACACCAGGGGATGCCCGGAGCATGGCAGCAGCATCGACAGAGCTCCTGCTGCACCTCGCCAGGTGCATTCACTGCAGCCATCCTTCCAGGCGAGGGAATGGTTAATGCTTGCTGGGAAGCCTCTCACCAGTGCATTTTAAAAGCTATTTCCTGACACCTCACCAGAAACACAAATCCCACTCAGTTTTCGCTGCGGTGTTCGTGTTTCCATGCTCTCCCCGCAGGCTCGCAGAGGAAAGGCTTCTCTCACACCTGCTAGCGGCACAAATCGCTGCACGCTCTCCCCGCTGAGAAACCCAGCAGAGCGCGAGCCTCCGAGCAACGCGGGCAGCCTGCAGCACCCCGACCCACGAGGGTCACCCCTATTACAGCTGCCCAAAACCCAACAAGAAGGTTAAAGTGCGGAGAGGTGGCAGCGGGGTGCAGCTGGGCATCCCCAGGGGCACAGACGCCTCGCGGGGTGCCCCCCAGGGCTGCCCCCACGGTCCCAGCACTAATGGGTCCTGGCTTAGGGTCGGGACTGAGCGTAACCATATAATTAGTGAAATCCTAACAATTTCTGTTTCTGTACATCTTCTGTAGGGAAAAACATCCCAGCCAGCGGAGCATTTCATTTGGAAATCAAAACCTCATGTCTGTCTTGATTGGGAATGTAAAATGGGGACTTGAGGGTTTAAAGCCATGACAAATTATGGGAAGCTGCAGGGGCTGAGAATTCCTATCTCCGAGGATGCTGACTGTTATAGTCTTGACCTTTTCTGCAAATACCATCCTCTCTTATAAAATGCGGCTTGGAGTTTATTTAGAAATTCTTTTAAAATAAGGAGTCATCTTTGGAGAGGCTGCTGGGAGACGCTCCGCACTGATGGGGATTTAGGGTTTTTTTAAGGGTATTCCTCCTCTGCTGGCCAGACCCCGGACTGGCGGCACTGATGGCAGCATGTGTGGAGCACGATTCCACAACGGGCACCAGAACAGGGCTGAAATGGAGCCCAGGGCAGCTCACACGGCGCAGGAACAAAGTGCCCCTGTGGCACAGCCAGCCCCAGCTCTCCCCGCTGTCACTGGAAACAGCAGAGAGCGTTGTGCTAATGGGCAGGCTAAAACCAGGCTGTGTTTTAACACGGAGCAGGATCCCCGCGCTGCTATCTGAGGCGTTATGGCACGTAATCCCCTCTGTAAAGCCCGCTTCCATTTCTCAGGTTTTGCTCGCTCCGTATCTGCTTTGCTCCGTCCCGCAATCACATCGGGCTACATTTGTCACCCAGGCATAATCCCACTCACATTTCAGGCTCTTCCTACCCCGCAGAAAAATGCGGTGGGAGGTGTGGGGAAGCTCAGAGAAAGCTGACAGCCAGGAGAGACTGGGAAAGGCCTACGGAGAGCCTGATTTAGATGTCCTATTTTAAGACAAAATGAACAGGCATTATGCACATTCAGCGTTTTGTTAAGCTGACACAAAACCAAGTCACTACGAAATCCGCCTGCAGAGGGGCGCGATGCGCCAGTTTGAGGCATTCTTTAAAATAGTTTTTATTCTTTATAATCGCTCCTGGCTGTCAGCTAGTCCCAGCCTCAGGGCTACGGGTCAATGTATCACAGGAGAGGGTCCCAGCCCAAAAGGGGCTCTGGCAGCAGCAGCAGGACAGGCAGCCAGGCCACCTCTCCTCAGGCACCTGAGGCTGCAAAGAAGCCTCACCTGTGGGGTCATGCCAGCAGGAAGGTGAAAAACCTGCAAAAGCCCATTAAAAATACAGTGTCCTGTATAAAAAAGGGGAGGTTAAAACAACCGGGATGCTTTGGAGGGCGCAGAGGATGCCCCTGGAAGCTGAAGCTGCTCTGCAGCAAGAAAGGGCTCCCGAGGGTCCGGGCAGCCCCAGGCAGCAGCCGCTGACTCTGCAGATTCCTGGAGGAGGAGATGTACTTTGTGGCTATCTGCATTACATGGACTAGTGAAAGCTGGCCACAGCCGACAAGCCGGGACTGGGGAATGAGTCTTGGATAATAATTAAAGGCCTATTCTTGGTTTCACCAAAGCCTCTGGTAAAATATCCTATTGATAACAGCAGTGCGTTGGGATTAGGCTCCTGCTGGAGCTGGGAATCACTGGAGCTTTCCTGACTGCATAGGCTTATCAGGGAGGATCTTAACAGAGTCAGAAAATAGATGAGGCTGAAAATAATCTGTTCTCAAACATCCCACATTCAGAAATGTCTGAATCTGAGGCATGGGTGGTTTTTTTTGCAGCGCTCTCCAAGCGCAGACAATTTGCAAACTGTGGAGAGCGAGCGATGCACAGCGTCGTTCAACAGAGAATCAGCTGAGACACTTCAAACTTCACAAAGATAAGACTTAAACGCTGCCTTCAAAATCTGAAATAAATTTTGCTAGGCTTTATGATTTTATACACCGTATTCCTGTAGTTCTGGCTGTCCTACAGAAGAAAGGGTGCCCTCTCCCTTTCCTGCTGTGGATCCCACAGTAAAGCAGCACAGCGCTGATACACCCTGGAGAAGTGGTCAGGCCTCTCTCCAGAGGAGAAAAGAACAGCTGTACCCTCCCAGCGAAGATGGTAGCAGGATGTGACCAGTTAATTTGAGTAAATACAGCAATTATTCTGAGCCACGACTTCGAAGTCAAAAGCTTGGAAGGGTGGAGTAAAAAAAGACCAGGAGGCAGCACTGAGAATATGCGGTGATGCCATTTCAGCACATAAACTCATTCAGGAGCTTGCTTAGAACAAACTGTTCTTACAGTATTGCCAGGCTGACCAGAAACAAGAAGAGCATTAAGGTCCAATTGACCAATACGTTGGGCAGATCCTCTTTCATGAGACTGCCAGCCAAATTTGTAAACAGTGAAGGTCAGATAAACACACAAGTGTCGCAATTTATTGGATTCGCATTCCTCTGGCGACTCACCTATGTTTTCTTCTGTCTGGACTAGGGGTGGGTGGGCAGGTAATTGTAGAACCACATTTTCAACCAGGGCAAGGCAGAGGCAGGACGGAGAGGGCAGAGGCTGTCGCAGTAACTCAAAGCTCCGTAGGATAAAGAAACCCAGAGCAACACCCATCCTTGGCTCTGAAAGAGAGCCATGAGTATTTTCACATCTTTGCAGTTCTCCTGAGGACAAGACAATGAGTTAACTTAAAACCCTCCAGGAGCCGTAACAACTATTGAGCCGTTAGAAACCAGTTACTCTGACTGTGGGTTCACCTTGGAGGACATCAGCAGGAAGCAGGGGACTACGAGCCCCATGCCCTTGCCAGCGGGGGCTGCACTCGAGGCTATGCCCGGCTGCGAGTGCAGTGCTGCAGGTGTAGTCGCACCATTGGACACCTGTAGTAACTCTTACACAACCCTGGCTTTATTACACTCAGTGACACTCACACATCTGCAAACACAGCTTACTTCTTCAGCAGAAGCACAGCGGGTCCAGCATTAGGGACCCTCACATGCACTGGGTACAGCACAAAACGCGGGCTGGTGCCCCCAGCGTGTTGGCTCGTGCTGGCAGGATCCATCCCCATCGCCATCTCACCAACCGTGGTCACTGCAGAAGCACAGAGCTGGCTCCAACCTGTGTGCTCCAGCTGACCAAAATGCAAATATGTTCACATGTCCAAGGTGGATGTGTGGTACTGAGCAATCTGGCGGCACACAGAGCCAGCCGGAGCTGTGACAGTGGTATCAGCACCTCACAGGTTACAGCCACAGGGCATGCAGTCAGCTAAAATGCTGCTACTGGCAGGAACAGTACTACAGACCCCAACCCAGGCTGCAATCCATAGCTGTGAGTTCATAGGAAAACGGCAAAAAGGGACTTAGAGTCCAACCAGATCATGGGGAAAGGAGAAGGAAAGACTTGGAAATCTCCAGTCTGACTCCTAGGGCCATGCTGATTGCCCCTGAGCACTGGCTGTAAATGGAGCAAATCAGGGGCAAAAACAGAGAGAAAGCACTAACAACGATCTCTGCTTTGTCCTGAAGGGCATTTTATGAAGTGGTCAGCAGGCCACCAGTTCTCTGCCAGTGCAGGTTTTCTCATCCGGTTATGACCCAGAGCCATTAGTTTAATTTCAGCATCTCTTCACCTCTCTACATGCAGCCCAGCAGATCCCGAACAACAGCAACTGTGCCCGTAAGTTACGTACAAGCAAGAGAGAAGGAAGACACAAAGAGTTGCAGAAAGGCCGTCTCCATCTCAGCTAAATGCAGCCCTGCTGCTGATCTTATTCTTCCATTCAGACGCTTTCAAAGGCCAGAGAGGGAAGAAATTGGGGTTTATTCTTGCTACAGAGCTGTGTTTATAAGGCCAACAGAAAGAAAGGTATCAGCAGCAGGGAAATGCAAAGCTGGGGCTACAATTTTTTTATCAGGGTGGACTTGCCACCAAAACAAAGACCACGAAGGACAACCACGCTGTCTCCGGACTCAAGAAGCAGTTGCCAAAACTCATCCACGGTGGAAAAAAAAAAAAAAAAAAGCCGTGGCAGCATTTGCCAATATCTTCACGTTGCTAGTCAGGAACTGCGCAAGCAGCCAGCAGAAGGGTGGGTGGATCGGCCCAGTGCTTAACAAGCCCAGCTGGCTCTGGCTTGCGCCCTTCTCCAGAGTTTCCAAAGACAGGGCAACAACTTACCATAAAGAGGCCCTGGGGCACTGACGCGTTATTTTATTTCTGGCTTTGAACTTCAGAAACACGCAGGATCCACGGACGTGTGCTGCTGCTCACATCAGGTAAATGCAGCCGGGTCTCTGCCTGAGCCATGCACCCTTTGGAAAGCTGCGGTGCCTGCTTTCCATCTGACAGCAGCACAGCTGAACAAGAGAGATGCAAAACTAATCATATGGAGAAGGGAGCCAAAAAGGGATTCCAGCAACATGAAAACCAGAGGGAAATGCCAGAGTCATGCTATCTGCGATCGGTATCTGTGACCCTTCATTTTCCAAGAAGTAGCAATGATAAGGCAGCTCTGTCCAGGTGAAAGATATCAGCAGGGCTAATTGTAGCCGAGCAGACGGATTCTCATGGCAGTGCTGTTATCTCCCTGGATTCCAGCCCCCAGCGGCTGCTGTCACTGCTCATAATATCCAGCAGCAAGAGAGAGGGAGAAAGGAAGAGAAAGGGGGAGAAAGGGAAGGAGAAAATTGAAGAAAGCAGCAGAGAGGGAAATAAGAAACAAAAGAGTAAAAATGGACAAATAATAAAAGGAAAGGAACAGCGAAGATTTGGAAAGAAGCCAAGACAAATGGGAACCCTGAGTCACGCCACAATTTCCTTTTCAAGGAGTATCAAGGGAATGGAGCTGATGGCAGAAATAAAGGAGAAAACCTGCCTCTGGTCACTTCCCAGCAGAATCACTGTGGGCGGATGGCAGGAGGCAAACTCCACTGCCTTGTGTCCTGAGGAGGGACGTCTCCTGCAGGGACAGGCTGGGCAGGGGGGGAAGGCACCAAGAGTAAAGAAATCCCTAAAAGTAAAGCCATCACACCTCCGCTCCTCTGCTGACTCTGCTGGGCACTCACTGCCCAGATGGGTGAAGAAGGATTAATAAATAAATAAATAGAAAAGGGAGGGAGTGCTACTAACGAGCTGCTAATGAGGCTATGCCTGCACACATGGTATAGCACAGGAAGGAGGCAGCTCCGGTCCCTGAAAACCCTGCCCGAGAGCCAAGGGATGGCATTGTCCACTTGGAAGGGGGGAGAAAGCCAAGCCACTGATAACTCCACATATTCCCTGCCACCATATTTCCTGCTATTCCTGTGCCCATCTGTCCATTTTCTGTTCCCCCCAACTTGTACAGTCCTCTACTCAATTTCCAGGTGTCGGGCAGCCCCAGCTTGACACGGGCATGAATTCTGTGCTCTGCACACAGCCGGAGCTCGCTGTGCACGTGGACGTCGAGTTGGACCTGTTGGACCTGCTGCTTTTGGCAGGTGGGTCTGGGCCACATGGTTATTACCTTGTATTACTCCTCTGATCCAGGTAAATACCTGGTGTGAGGGAGCCCATGGACCAAGGAGGTGACTCTCAAAATAGCCACAGCCAAGGATGAAAGGAGCAGGGGGAAGTGACTTGCTGCAGATCACGCAGCAGAACAAGAGCAAAGTCTAATGTGAGCTGGAAGGCATTTGTTGGCAAAATGCGGGTGTCAGGAGCCAGCTGAGGTGTGGGGGTTATCCAGGATAGCCATTCGGGGCTGGCAGGTGGGACACGGGACCTCCTGGAGGTCAGTGGCCTTCTGGAGCAGCAGCTGGAGGCCAAGCAGGACACCTAGGTGTGCAGAATGGACCACAGCCTTCTTCTAAGAGCAGAGCATCCCCACTAAAGGATTCAGGAGCCTGTGCTGGGGAACCAACTCCAGCCAAGATTTGGAAGCAGAGTCATGAGGGCTCTGAGGAACACGATCAAACCCCCTCACAGCTACTGCTAGGACATTTAGGAATAAATGGCATGAGGATGAGAACAGAAAATAAGACATTATACCCAGTCAAGGCCATCACCATTAACAAAACCAGTGTCAGCATAAAAGCAACCTGCTGGGGTATATATGGGCAGCTAAAGGGTGCTCTCAGTGTCAATAAACATTGACATCATTATTTCACCTACACACGTTTTAAATGATATTAGAAGTGGAATCAACCCTATCCCATAATCTGTTGAAATCCTTTGTGCTGTATAGAAAAGTTGCCCAACCCATACATGATGACAGCATCTTACAGAACAGTCAAACTGCTGAAATGGTGGAAGCCACAGACCACAAAGCAGGTCAAAAAGCTCAATAAGCTTCTAATGAAAATAACTTTTACTGCAAGTAGAAAAAAAAATCTTTAATTCTGATTTATTCAATTAGTTTGATTCAGGTACTGTATCATCCAGGTGTTAATTAATGGCTTAGAAAGCAGGAGAGTTTAATTTTCCTCCTCTAGCCATGAATAAAAATTTCAGAATGCATTCTGCTAGCACTAAAATCTTGAAAACCAATCAGCAAAAATACCTAAGTTAGCTCGACACTTAGAAACAACCTCTAATACATCAGTTTTACATGCAGAATAGGCTTTTTTACACTTACTTTGTTTTTCATGTATATTTGATAGAGAGTTTCATTTAGGTGGCAATTCCTTAATTCCTTCTTGTGATTTCTTTTCTGAATTTCCATGTCTACCCAAAGTTTTAAGATAACTTACTAATGAAAATGAACTTTTAAAAAATAATAATAAAATAGCAAATGTTCCATGCACCATTTTCTTGCACAATAAAGTCTCCTACAGAGAATCCAAATAAACACATGGTAAGTTGTATAACTCTGTAAGTAAATGGGTACAGGTATGGTAAAAACAAGAACAAATGAAGTGCAAGGGCTGTATTTAGGGCTCTGACCTACATCCTCTGGTCAACCACAGTTGACCAGTTTAAGACACCCAAAGGATTTTGCTGTGGCTTGCTTATGGTCACCACTCCTGCAGCAAAACCGGCCTCATGGGATGCACACCTCCATCGTGGGAGCTCCAAAAAGAAGTTCATTACAACAGCCTAAGTCATCAGCAAAGGTCAGTTTGCCCCCAAAAAACACACGCTATGAGGCTGGAGAAGTGGAATGATGGGGATATGCCTTGATCTGACTGAGGGTTGGACATTTCCCACAAGAACACAAGCCGGTGAGCTGGGGGCAGTGATATCTTAAACTGCTGCCACTGGATTCACCAGGGCGCACTAGCCAGAAAGTCTGGCTGCAGACTGTCCCAGCGTGAAGCAGGATTTCTTCGAGGAAATAACTCAAGCTTACATCAGTGCAGAGCAGGGCTGGATTCACATGAACATTGTGACTTAAAGCCTGACAAACGCAGCCAGTTTAATCACTCGGGGACATACCAACCCACCACGCTCAGGCCAAAGCTGTCCCGTCCCTGTGCATGACGCAGGCAAAGGCAGAGGGGGAATTTCCACCCGCATTGCCCTGACACCCCGTATCTGTGGCACAGACGGATGGAGGGATCACCAGCAATGGGTTGCGTGTCCCTGGGCAGGAGGAATTGGCGCAGGCGAGATGCAGCCCCCAGCCTGCTCCAGCATCTTCCTGCACCTCCTGGTCCCCCCCTGCTGCCCCAACACCCGCTGAGAGCCCCGCACACGCTTTGCAGGGCAGGCAGGCCCTGTCCTCCAGCAGCAACACCTCCTGCACGCTGCCTCCGAGCATTTCCCTGTTCTGCAGCACCATCTTGCAGCAGGAGGGAGGAAAGCACCTCCTGCACAGCAGCACGGAGAGGTGGAGAGGGAGGGCACGGCAGTCTGGATTGCAGCTGCAACCAGGGGCAAAACAGGCAGGGCAATAGCTGAAAGGCTGCTTAGGGATGGAGAGTCGTGGCCCCTAGCATCCCCCACAAAATCCAGCACCAGCACTGGGGTTTGAATGACCTGGGAAAGAGTTTGCAGGATTCGGTGTTTTACTGCTATATTCTTCCTCCCTTATAGCACTTTTCTGCCTGTCTCTTGCGCTGGTGGCTGCTTTTCATCCAGCTAGAATGGGATAGCTGTTAATTCTGTGCCTTACAATACGTTGTTCCCCAGTGCCAGATCTGCCACCCTCTCTCACAACATTTTTGAGCATCTGGAAGAGCAAAGGATGTGACTGAAGCCATAGCAGCAACCACAGAATGACCCTGCACACTATTGCCTCCCTCTGTTTGGGTGATATCAGGCATGCCAGGATGAAGAGAAAGGACACAGAGCATGTGGGGTGTTCACTGCACGTTTCAGTGTGTTCGATGGCTCTTAATTAGGTCTCATCACTTTTCCTAGAGGACATTGCTTTCTCATATCAGTACCCAGATTTCCCAGATAAAGGAACAGCAGAGAAGTTACCAATACTTGAACTAGGAAAAATATTAATTAGAACCATGAGAAAAAAAATGGTTAATTGGCTCTGAAGTGTGAAAACTTGACGTTAACTTTAACTAAGTTTTAAGTGATTATTTCCAGAGCCTTTCTAAGAAAATAAATTAAATTTTGAGAAGGCGATTTTCAGGAAAGCTACACTTGGACTATTTGTGTTGTTAATTCTGAGGCAGGTTGCATTTTTTTAATGAGAAAAACGATCCAAAAGGATCAAAATTAGCTACAACCAAGATATGATTTTTTTTTTTCATAAAAATTTAGTTCTGTGAAAGAAAACCCCTCAGATTACAATGACAGGAAGGCTGAGAACAACCTGCATTGGCTCCTGAAGATGAAGCTTTGCTTCCTTTTACCAATACCAACTTGTCCCACAAAGCCACTGCTCACTTGTGCATGCAGCAGTGACAAAGGGGTATGAGCTGGTCCTGAACTCAGTGGGGTGTGCAAGCCTCAGAGTATGGTCAGAATTACCGAAGTTATATACTGCAACTGTATAAACTAGCCATATAAACTATATAAAGTTATATTTTCTCAGGTTATTGTATTTTGAGAATACAATAATTCTCAAACTTATTTGAGAATTGGGTGATTTGGGGATGATTTTTTTCTTTTCTGTTGGTGCTTTTTGTTTTTATTTTGTTGTTTGTTTGCAGGGGGAGGAGGTCCTGACTCCGTGACTTGCAGATTCTCGTGCCCCGAGCTGGAAGCACAGTTCCCAGACGTGTCCCAGCCTTTGCAGCCCTCACCCTCCCGTCCCTGCAGTACCTTCCTGCTTGCACTTGAAGGCAACCTTGCACCGCACAATTTCCACGCCAAGAGCCGGGCAGGAGAGCTCCGCACGCCTCCTGCTGCAGGTGGGAAGCGCAGGGCTGCGGGCACCGAGGAAGAAGAGCCCAGAGGCTCCTCGGAGGGTCATTTCGGCACCCCCATGCTGCTGCCTCCTCCTGCAGCCCCCCGGGATTTGGGCAGCCTTGCAGCCTGCAGGGGAGATGCTCTGCACGTCCCCAGATGATGCTGAGCGCTCACTGCCTTCTTTCGCTCTTCTTTTTGCCAAAATTACCAATGGGGACCACAATTAATAGCAGCGACAGGGGTAGGAGCTTTGTCGTGAGTGGGGACAGAAGGAGCTGGGGCTGTGTAGATAAGAGCGATATTTCCTAACTGCTGTCCCCAAGGAATTTTATCCTTGGGTACTCAGAGAGCCGCTTATCTTGGCCATTAGTGAACTTGTGAGGGACAGGTGAGATACCAGCAGACGGGCAAAGGGCAAAGGCAGCACCTCCCTTCAAAAGCAGGGGACGGGAGGGATCAGGCAATTACAGACCTTCTGCCTAACTTCAATTCCCAGAAATATATTGGAAGAATTAAGGGCCTGGAAAAAAAAGGAGGATGAGTAACAGCACCCATGGACTGGTCTGTAGTGAGTGGCACCACACAGAAACGTGTTTGATACAGGCATGGAGAAGACAAGGAGACACAGTACAGAAAAATGGAAGAGTCTAGGGTATTAAGCACATATTTTACCCTCATTTCTGCGAACAGACACATCAATATAGTATATACATCCACCTCTTGACACTATGAAAAGAACAACCAGTAACATTACTGTGCACTAACTGCATGTAGAAAACCACTCGTGAAAGCAGAGCAGTATTTAACATTTTCTTCTTCTCCTTCTGCTCAAAATGACCATCTGGCAACAGACTTTCTGGAATGGAGCCTTTTCTCTACTTTCTGTTTGGCGACAAATTTGTGCCAATTTCCAGCAGTTCATGTGCTTTAGGGATGCGCAATATCGTTCTCTGCTGAAACATACGTGGGCTTGAAGTTAAATTCAGACACTGAGAAGATCTGGTGTGAAACAAGTTGTGGGGTATGGCACAGTTTTCTCTGTGTGTGTGCAATATGTGAAACAAGAAAAATTTCCGTACCTTTCCACGAAGCCTCAGGCTAGCTGGCAAATTCTGTGTATTATCCACTGTCACTTTATTCATGACTTACCCTAAACTAACCCCATCAAACCTGCCTCAAGTTTTATTTAAAACTTCCAGGAACTTTCATCTGAAAGCGTAGGATGCAAGATCCTCCTCTGATGTATCTGGCATAGTGACAGTTAATTAACTTAAAAAATAAAATAAAATAAAATAAAATAAAATAAAATAAATAAAATAAAATAAAATAAAATAAAATAAAATAAAATAAAATAAAATAAAATAAAATAAAATAAAATAAAATAAAATAAAATAAAATAAAATAAAATAAAATAGGAAGAAGCTATCAGATGTGGGAGTCTGGAAAGACAGTGTGCACCATCCCTACAGGAAGCACAATTTTCCCCATATACGAGGGAGATGTGTTTGATACAGACACGTTGATACCCACTTCTGATGGGTAGAAGCAACATCTGAAACATCTGAGGAGGATTCTGCCCAGTCTATGGGCAGAAAACAGTACGAAATGAAATCCAACCTCCTGCTTAGAAACTTCAGGGCAGATTTCTGATATTTTTTCCAAATGTCCCAGCACACTGGTGGCAGAGCCCTGAAAGCTAGCCACGTCCACGCGGGGCACAGGAGCAGGGAAAAAACTGCCCAGCCAACACAAGGAGATGGCATTGGCGTGGGGAGGGAGCCGGGCTCTCAGAGGATTAGGAGGAGGTGAGGCGTGCGGCTCCCCAGCAGCACCACCAGCCTCTTCGTGGCTCTCCAGCAAGCCATCACTGCGTCAGCCTTTTGTCTTAATGGGCTCATCTCTCCGGGTCTAAAATCTGGGAGGAGGGGCTTGGGATATGTTATAAATGCCTTTAAAATATCTTGGCTTTTAGTGGCTGCAGATCAAATGTGGGTGAACTCTATTTCCAAGGAAAGGGGTTGTTGTGTAAGTAGTGGAAGAGACAGAGGCGGGCCATTAGCCTTTGCAATCAGAGCTAAATGCAAAAAGAAATACCAAAACCCTGGAGAAATTCATTACTTTTCAAAATTCCTTGCAGCTATAACAGTGCCATCTCTTATTTCCATTTATTAGATCTACTAAGGTGGGAGGCATGAGGAAAAATTAAAAAATCATCAAGTTGAGTTGCTTCTTTTCCAACACAGAAAAGCAGTCTAAAATTTCCAGTTACGTTTTTACCTGTTTCATTTCTTTTAGAAAATGACCATTTCATAAGCTACCCTGCAATTAAAAGTAAATGTCTGCCAGCAAGTCTGAAAATAATAATAATAATAATAAAAAGCCAAGTATTTGCCTTGCTATTTTGTCCTTTTTTGTTTGTTTGTTTTGTTTTTTAATTTCAAGCTGCTACAACAGGTTACAGCCCAGTCTGGACCACGACAGTGTGCAAAATATTAGCTGAGCTGCTGCAAGAAGCACATAGGTGTGCTTCCCAGCGTAGGGGCATCATGCTATGAGAATATCATAGCTCTACTGAGATAACAACAGCGTTGCAGTCATGTGGCTCTCAAACATGGGACAGCCACTCCATCTCCTCTAACCAGCTAGGGTCACTGGCAGAGTGGGACAAGTATGCAGTCTCCAGGCTGACTCAGCTTCAAAGGGTTGTATATTTTCAGAGTGAATCTTTTTCCCTAATTTCATTTTTTTTCCTTATGGGAGGGTTGTTACGGTTTCATAGTTCTCCATTCAAACACACCCCACCTTCCTGAAACCTGGAAGCTCCCACCCCTAGGTACCTCGGGCTGGGACTTTCCCCACGACACATCCGTTCAGCCTTCCTTGTGCACATCCACGGAGGCCAAAATAAGAGGAGGCTACATGCTTGGGGTGCTGGATCCCAGATGCTAATGGTGTATTACACAACTGCTAAGCCAAGTGATGGTATTTTCAGGAAACCTTGAGACACAACTCACTTCTCCCAGGAGCAGGAGCTCTAGCAGTGGCTGTTAAATGGAGCACGGGGACGTTTGGCTGCTCGCAGCCCGCGGACCTCTCCTCTGTGGGTGCTCTTAGGGTGCACACCGTTTACAGGCGACTCCTGCTGATGAAACCCACTGCTACTTTTAACATATACAAGGAGCTACAGCGAGGCATTCATATCAAACAGCTAGGGAAGGACTGACTGAACGTGATGGTTCAGGTTGGTAAGGAAGGGAATAAAGAAGATGGAGAACAGTGAAGAAGGGATGGATCTGGAGCTTCTGTAAAAAAGGAATGGGTCTGGGCCTTCTGGGGGGGTTAGCTAGCTGTGCTGTTTTAGTTTAATTTGTTTGAGAGAAGAAAACTAACACAATTAGCTTATCCAGCTGCCAAGCTGGAACAGAGTGCTGGACACACATCCGGGAGGCATGGGCCAGGGTGTCTGTGGGTGCCTGACATCACACAAGTGGCTTCGGCTCGCCAGGGGATGGAAAAGCCAAGTCAGAGGGCAAGCAGCCAGCCTGGCAGTGCTACGTACCCAAGGCAAGATCTGCTGCAGGCCTTGCTTTCAGAGAAGCAGGCACATGTAAATGTAGATGCATCCTCGACTTGGACATACAGGCACGAGGGGCTTACCAGTGCCAAGGCTGGCTCCCCAAAGTGCTTTGGCAGAGGAGGAGGGAAGGGCACAAAGGGCACTCCCCTTGCCCCAGGGGCTTTCACAGCTCTGC
Source organism: Anas acuta (assembly GCF_963932015.1). NCBI lineage: Eukaryota > Metazoa > Chordata > Aves > Anseriformes > Anatidae > Anas > Anas acuta. The sequence goes on from NC_088992.1 coordinate 10,675,018, forward strand.
TATTTTCCAGATTATTGTATACATGCAAAATAGATAATAATAACAATAATAAAGTATAAAATAAATAAAATAAAAAGCTGTGCTTATTCCCCTGACTCATCCTAAACCTGGCTGCAGGGAAGATGCTCCAAGCAAACCAGTTCACCACCCTTTCTGCTGACACTGTGGCCCCAAAAAGCCTCCCTCTCGCTGTGGATCTTACTCAGTGCCAACATTTTGCCCTTCTGCTCCAAAAACCTCTCTAACTGGCTTCGTTCTGACATCGCAGTTCAGCCCTCAGAACTACAAAATCCAACCCAGTTTGGGAAGCCAAAGAAGAGAAAGCAGTGAACACCTCTTCCTTGGAGGACCTGCCCGGGAGCCTTCAGGCTGTGTTTCACCTACTGAAACAGGGTAAGTCCCAGATCTCTGCGTGCAGATCCAGCTAACAGGGAGCACTCCCTGCTGAAACCAGGCGCGAGCACACGATGCTGCTCTGCACTGAGAGGAACGAAGCTCCGAGTGCTCCACGACAGCTGTCAGCTCCTTGGACCTGCCAGCTGTGCTCCGGCCACAGCCAGGCTGCAATCTCCCGGCCGTGCCAAATCCCCCGTCCCCCCGAGTCGGCAGAGCCCAGAGGAAGGAGGATGCGGACAGTGCTTTATCTCGGTGACAGCTTTCTGCAGAGCCCGAAATCCGTTTGGCCGTCGGGAACAACGAGTGCAGCTATTGCCAAAAAAGATCACCAACAGCTATTGGCATCATCAACCCGCAGCTACGTGGTTTCCCAAGTGGCACAAGGGATGACAGATTCCTATTAATTCCAGTCAGCAAATGGATTATAAATACTCCCCCAGCCAGTTGCCACCTGATAGGACTGTCCTTAAGTCCTGCAATTGGGGAAGGGAGTTGTCAACTCTAAATTTACCCACCAGCACGTCCTGTGTAAACCGTCCTGCTCGGAGATCCTCGGGAGACACTTGTGCTGGAGCCCAGCATGGATTAGACCAGAAGCTGCGAGTTCCACCTCCCAGACAGACATTTCGCTACTGCTTATCTCAAGACTTCGATGACAGAGAGGAGAGCGGGATGGGTTTGACAGGATGCGTTGGTGTATTGGGCATCCAATTGCCCCGGCAGTCAAATCAAGTCTGAGCTAACGAAGTGATCAAAAGCCGGACCCACCTAACGTCTGTGTGATGAGGTAACAGCTCCTGCTCCTAAGGATAGCCTTCCACATCCTAAACACGCACCACCACAACTGATAGAAGCAAACCCACGCCAGGGATGGGGTGTCCGAAACCAGACAGGGGGAAGGCAGAGCAGACAGAGATAGCATTGCCTGGAAAAGCAGCGGGCAGGACGCTAGAATTTGTACAGACTGCTCACTTGCAGAACTGTGGCTAAATGGATGTGGTTTTACAAGAGAAAGTAAACAAAAAGCAAGGAGCTCTGATTTTTCTACCTTCAGAACAACCCTAGTGTCTGCAAAGTGGGCAAACGCTCACACTAGCAGCACCTGCCTGCTGTAGGTTTCTAATCCCCCCCCCCCAAAAAAAAAAGAGTCTGAGTAGGACAGTTTTGCAAATGATCAGTTCAAAGCACTTCCCTAAAGAAACTCTGTTTTTTTCTCCCCGCTGTCTTTTCATGCACACAAGCTTTCCGAGCTCATCATCTGGAGACAGCCTTTCACCCCTGTGCTGGATGGCCACTGATAAAATCTGCCCTCGGTGAGCCAAAGACGGGAACGACATGGCTGTTGTGGGCCGCGTTACATTCTGCTCTGCTTTGGGTTTTTTCCGATTTCATGCCCCGAGGTTATCCTCCAGTTATTGTTCAGAGCTCCCGAGGAAGCCCAGCATCTCAGGCAGCAGTGAGAGGCTTCTGCTCCCGATGGCACCCACACCCCGGGGACCCAAAACCACCCTGTTTTCCCCCAAACCCTGCCAGCCCTGGGGGCCCCCAGGCAGGGCTGCAGGTCCCACAAGGTGGCACTCGGCCACAGAACGAGGGACAGCAGCTTGACAACCCCGTGGCAACTTCTGGGCAGAGCCTCGCGAAGACTTGTCCCATATTTCCAATATTTTCACTTGCTGAGGGTTTTTTCTCAGTTGAGCCAAAAGGACAACACTCGGGAAAAGCTCAGGGGAGAGCGAGGCTGGAAAATGATGCGTGGCAAAAATCCTGGGGGTCTTTGCTTTGAGAAAATGTGGCACGGCTCTGCATGTAGGACAAGGCTTGTCCTTGTGCCTCTATACCAGAAACAGGCGTTTCTGTCACCTACATGAGAATCACCGTAAGCAGACCTAGAGATACGCCCTGCTAAACTGCAATTTCTCTGTGCTTTCTACATTCTTTGATGATTTTTGCATTTTTTAATAAAAAAAAATACTTACAGTCACGCTGCAGCTACCTCGGACTGGGTGCCCCAGCTCAGTGAGTGCTTTTAACCTTCATCTCTGCTCCTTTCATTCCCTGGGCAATAGGGAATAACTCCATACAGGAGATATTCCCCCTAACAGGGAATAAAACCAATATCTCCTTGGTTTCCTCCCACATGTTGGATGATGAAGGTCGAACCGCCCGCACCAAAGAGCTCAGACACCCCTGAAATGCCAGAGGAGACAAAAAGCTCTCCCTCCGTGCTCTAACATCTTGCTGCGGAGCAAGGCCTGGGGCCACATGCTCAACAGGAAGGATAAAACTAAATATTGAGTGGCTGCTTGATACACGAGCACTGTTCATCCTGTGTGCTTTGGGAAGCAGGGGCTGGGAGGGGGGGAACAAAGCTAAAAACTCAAAGCCCCGTTGCTGACTGTGAATGTACACAGCAGAGGGTCGCATCCTGAGTGCCGGGTGCCCGACTTCGCAGCTTGTTCAGCAGCCTTTTCACCCTGATTCTTACTTCTTGCAGAATTTGTATAAAAATTGGTTGAGAGCGAGCCCAGCGACCAGCCAAGTGAGGGGCAGATTTCAAAATGCAGATTTACTCCAGGGCTTCTGGGGCTTATCACAGAGCCAACATCATTTACTCACATCAAACTGCAGAACAGAAATGTGTATTGCAAGACATTTTATCCTCCTGTTAATCCAGCTAAAGCTAACAAGTCATTCTGAATAAACGTGGTGGGAATGAGGAGAGAGGGTCAGCTAAGCAAACGGACCTACGCTGCTTCCCCCAGACCTCCACCACAGTCACACCTCCTCCTGCCCAGCACCTGAAATTCAACACGAACACAGCCAAGGCTCGATCTGGCCGAGCTTTTGCTCCCCTGAAGAACTGTGAGGTTCCCAAGACAGGAGATGCACAGTGGTTTTCTGCTCCCTGTTTTGCCACAGCTTCCATCACCTTAAGTGCAAAGCTCTGCCTGAACATGAACTACTGGATCAGGTTCATATTTTGTAAATATTATTGTTATTTTATGGACCTTGGCATCAACGAGAGCAAAGATAGAGGAGCTAGAATACGACACAATGGTTTTGAGCGTGGCTGTTATTTGTCCATTTTTTAAAAAGCGGGGAGGGAGGAGGAAAAGGATAGTTTAGAATTGTGGTTAAACACATTTTTTTCTCTAGAGGCATTTAGGTTTTTGCCTTTGCTTTGTTTATTCTTCTTTGGGACTAAGTAAAGTCATATTTTTAAACATAGGACATCCCCCCTTTCCTTTTTAAATACTGAAATTCTAAGAGTCACTCTAGATAGGGCTCAGGCTGCTCTGACTGACTGGAGCCAAATGCATCTTTCAGAGTGTTTTCTTGTGGCCTAAGGAAGTATTTATTTTTTCAGTCATTCCACTTGGATGTACCTTTGTTCATTTTCCAGAGGTGGTTCTGTTTCATCTTTTTCTTTTTTTCTTTTAAATTACACCGTGCACTAGCATTCGTAGTTCAGGCCTCGGTTCTGTTATGAATATTTCAAGCACATGAATGATCCTCAAAATCCAGATATTTAAAATGTGACCAGCACTTTAGGATCTTACTGAATCAGCACTTAATACTTCCTTAATTCTCTTTTGGGGATTTACCGCCTTTTAACTTTTCGTAAAAGCAGATGCACAAGCCAGCTCCAACACACACAAAACCAAGGGCACATTTTTACCAAAGCATGTCTGGTTCTGACTGCATGAGAAGCAGAGAGAAGGGCTTTGGCTACAAACACAGCAGTGCCCCTGTCCCCGGGATGGACTCTGCCAAGGGCTGGAAGGCGCAGGGCAGCTAATCCCGAGCTACATTCACGGGGGCAGTGGTGGAAACAACTTCTGGACACAGCAAAGGAAAAAAAGCCTCCAAAAATACTTTGGGATGGATTTATTTTTTCCCCCAGGCTATGGCTAAAAAGTGTTTCCGAACATGAGGAGCCACAGCGAGGGTCCCAGAGGTTTCGGGCACCCCGTGTAGAGGCAGCGTGGAGGATCTGCGGGCCGTAGCCGGAGGTCGGGAGTGCATCGCCCAGGCGAGTGGCCAGGGCACGGAGGGGCTGAGCTGGGGCAGCCGGCATCTGGGAAGAAGTAACGCAAAGCCTGACAGCTCGGAGCCGGCCAGATGTTTTCATCATTACGGAAAAAATCTGCTGGTGCCTCTTTGCCCAGAGAAACGCTGGAGGAGGAAATATCCTCTTGAGCTCTGATCGGGGCTGCGGATTAAAAACTGCAAGGGGCCAGGGACAGAAAAAAAAAAAAGAAAAAGAAAAAAAAAAAAAAGAAAAAAACAGGAAGGAAGGATCTTTTCTGCCTCTGGCTCTAATATTTAACACGAAGATGCCCCAGAAGGCTGCGTTGCCTCCTCGGGGATTTTTTCCCAATCTCGCTGCCCTGGAGGGCTGCAGAGACAGGGCCTGAACGGGGCCCCTGGGTGTCCCCCCCCGGGTGCTCCCGTCCCTGGGGCTGCAGCAGGTGCTGCTCCGGGGCTGCAGGCAGGGTTTGGGGAGCACGGCTGTCCTGCCCGCTTCCAAAACTGGCACGGAAGGGGGCCGCTGGCTCCCCGGGATTCGCCCTTCCCATCGGATCCCCCTTTCCCAAAAGTCCCATCCCCTGCCGGCTCCCCTGGCTAATTTTAGCTTCCAGACGCGAGGGTCGGTGAGATTAAAATCCGGGAGTGCCCCCCCGGGAGCAAAGCGTGCGAAACCCTCAGAAAACACCGGCAATCAAAACTAAAATTCTGCGATTTCTTTACGAAATAAACCCCATCCCCAAAATCAATTCACGGGAGAGTTTTGCCGTTTCGTGCGTTTCATTTTGATATGCTTAGTCCTGTTTTTTAATGGAAAATCAGGGATTGCGGCGTTGTGCTGCGGGGCTGCACGGGGAGCCTGCCGCCCGCACCGAGCCCTGCCCTCGGCCGCTGGGCTAATTCCTTGTTAATTAGCTGTGAGGGAATTGGAGAGAGGGAGGCGGAAAAAATAGATGGGTTTGGCTATGCGACAGTAAATATTGGTAAATACGCGGTTGGTAAATAGATGGTATGCGAGTAGCATCGGAAATTTAAAAAGAAATTTGCGAAGATGTAACAAACCTGGAAATTTTATACATATTTAAAAAAAAAATAAAAATCTAAAGCAGTTTTACAAGATTTTCGTTTTTCTCGCGCTCTCGAAATACAGCGTATTTTATCTCCAGCGATTGTATATTCCTCGGGCTGACAAAACCCCTATCCCGCCAGCCCGTTTGCCACTCTCTGTCTCCCATCTACCTTATTTTTGCCCAGGCTGCTTCTCAACCCTTCCTCTCCCTGCAGCCCAAGCCGCAGCAGGACTCGGAGCTTCGCTTTTACGGCTCCTTGGAGAGGGGCAGAGCCGGGATCCTCCGCTCCGGAGACACCGACTGCCCCGGAGCTGCGAAAGCGCCCCACGGATTATTTCCCCCGAGTCGGGAGAAACAGCGGCTGGAGGGAGAGGGCCTGATCCTGCCCTTGTCCCTATTCCTGCTCCCGGGGGCAGAAATCCCACAGCCGAGCCCCACCGAGCAGGTGCGGGGAGCCCCTTTTTTGCCTCTTTTCCCCTTTTATCAAACTCCCCGGTGGGCAAGGGAGGGAAAGCAAAATGAAATGTAAAGCAGAAAATAAAAGCAGGGACGAGCGTCCCAGGTTAGCGTGAGTTTATTTCGTTTTTATTTAACGTATTTTTTTTAATTCACACTTTAATTCATTCCTGCACTCCGCAGGAGCCCCCGGGGGCGGGTGGGGACGGCGCAGGGCACCGGAGAGCCCCGGCCCGGTCGTGTCCCCCCCCGGGACAGCTCAGCCGTGCCCGGTAAGGACCGGGGAAACCTTCCCGGTGCTGGGACAAGGAGGAAGAGCAGAGCCCCCGAGCCCGGTGCCGGCTCCTCGCGGGGGGAAGTGGTGCTCGGCGGGGACAGGGACCCCCCCGCCCCAGCGCTTGCCCTTTCGGCAGCCGATTTCACGCCTCCGGTTGTGGGTCACAGGCTGGGCCCTCGCAGGACCCGAGGGGACATCGCCGGGAGACGCCGGAGCGGAGGTGGGGGTCAGGGCTCTGTAATTTTCCCCGCCCGGCTCCAGCCTCCCCCCTCCCCGGCTCGGCGCAGGGCAGGGGCTCCAGGCTGCACCCCGGGCGGGGAGGTAAAAATCCCCTTTAGGCCAAACACAGCCCAAACACTAAATCACATTAAATGTGTCCCTCTCTTTTTCCTTCCCCACCTCCGACCCGTGCCTCCCCGCTTCCAGGCTGTGCACCAAGAGCAGTCCCCGGCCCCGGGGGGGGGGATCGGAGCAGCCCCCCCGGCGTGCGAAGCGCGCACCCAAGCCGGCTGGGATTTGCACGGCTAGCAGGAAGCATCCGAGCAGTCAGACCTTGATCTCCTCTGGAAAGCGCCGTGAGGACAGACGAGCTGCAACCCCCCGAAATGCTCCCGGCCGGGAGGCTGCCCCCCTTCCTGGGAACAGCTCCGCCGGGGGCAGGCGGGTAGGGGCAGGCTGCGGGGGTCGGGGCAGGCTCCGGGGGCAGCCCGCGATGTCCTTCGTTTTAAAACGGCTTTGACCATCACCGGCGCATCCCGCATCCAGCCGTTGTTGCGTTCGTGAAGTCTCTTCGTTTGGTTTTCCTGCCCCTAAAATAACTGCACTGCTTCTGCCCTGCTCGCGTTCCCCCGGGAAGCATACCCAGCGCTTTTGTAATTAACTGTAATTAAGCTTTTCCCCGAGCGCAGGTGAGCGGCGCGTACCGGAGGCAGCATTAAAACCGCGATCGCCGCGTTAGTGCTCAGGAGCTGGGAAGGGAAGGACGGCGAAATCCCAGATCCCCTCTTTCACCAGCGAACCCGGCCCGGGCAGAAAGGTTAGAGGCGAGGTAAAAGCAGAGCCTTGGATTTATCTGACGGGCTCCCAGCCTTCAGCCGGGGGGTGAAAGCCCACCTCCAGCGCCCGCGGGGCAGGAGCCAGCCTAATTGTCAGATTCCAGGCACGGAGCCCAGCGAGGGCAGCAGGGGAAAAGCCACGGGCACATTTTGCTGGCCCGAAGTCCCCCTGCCCCGGCCGCCCTGCCCGGGTCAGCGGCGGAGGCAGAGGAGCGACCACCGAGCCACCCCCCAGCGCTGCTCCCGCGGGGGCACCTACCAAAACCCCACCAGAGCGCGCTGCTTTTGGTCTGTTTTTTGCAGAAATGGCCCCAAAAAGCGGGGACGAAGAAGCCGGGCGGCTCTGCGGTGCTTCCCGGCCGGGTGCCGCAGCCTCCCGGAGCGCACAGCAACAGCCCGGGGATGCCGCAGCGAGCCCCGGCCCCTCGCCAAGGGCCCCTCATCGCTGCCCTGGGCGTCAAGGTCAAAATTCTCCATCTTTTTTTTTTTTTTTCTTTTTCCTCCTTGCTCCATCCTCTGGATGAAGCGCTGGAGGCCGGGGCCGCTCTCCTCGCCAGCAGCTCGGCGGGGAAAAGCGCGCTTCGTTACGACAAAAAAAAAAAAAAAGAGCAAAAATAATAATAATTAAAAAAAATCAGAGTGAAGAGAGGAGGCGATTTTAGCCGCGGCAGAGCGAAGCGCCTGGACAGCTCCAAAGCCGCATTTCCCCGCAGAAAGGCGGAGGGGCGAAGCGAGCCCTTCCCCGAGCCGGGGCAGCCCCGGGGGATGCCGAGGTCCCAGCGGCTCCCAGGGGGGAACTGGGAGATTGGCACCAGGTCGCGCAACGAAACCCTAATAGGCTATTTCGGGACTACTGGCTCTTAACAAATCTATAGCACCTGAAGTGTTAGCACTCAATTAGTGACAAGGTTTCAAAACCCGGCGTTTACCGGCGAGGTATAAACAGAGTCCTGGGAGATAGCCGGGAATTAGAGCGGGAGGGGGCCCTGGACGTCTTAACCGGCTGCCATTAAGAGGAAAACTTTTTAAAAGGCCCCATCTCGCTCTCTAAACAGTCCGAGGTGTCGAAAGCTCGGGGGGAGGGAGGATGTGCTCTCCGGGACTAATTGCGTGGATTTTTTGTTTGTTTTCAGCGAGAAAAAGTCTCTCTCTATATCCATACACATGTATTTAAACGAATTTCATTTAACAAGCGCGGAAAGAAGCGACGAGGGGTGTGAAAATCAAAGGGGCGCGGGGGCCAGGCTCAGTCCGGAGCGATCCAAAGCGACCCCAAAGCACCGGTGCGGGACAGCTCGGGGGGCCGGGCACCGGTGATGCCCGGCGCCCCCCGGGGTCCCGGGACCCTCCTGCTGAGGGCCAGGCGGTCCCTTGGATGCCAGCCCCGGAGCCGAGGTGCCTGTAGGGTGCGGAGCCCGGTGTGCGGGGCCATAAAGGACGGCGGTGCGAGATGCCCGCAGCCAGCCCCGGCTGCCGGGGCGAGCCTCGGCCCCTCCGCTCCGCCACGAAAACGGAGCCGGGCTCGGAGCAGCGAGCTGGAGAGCACCGGGGAGAGGGGCAGGGGGGGAGCGGGTGGCGAGCCCCGACCCGGAAAGTCCGTGAGCTGCTGTGTGTCAGGGGCTTATTCATCAATCAGCCGGACACAGAGCAGACCTGGCCTCTCTTTGCGGAGTGTTTGCTTTTTCACCAATTATTGCGGCCCTGCAGCTCTTTTTGTTGATACAGTAGTTCTAAAAAGTGCTAATGTTCATTTATCAGGGGGCCGAGGCCGGGACTCCCACTAGTTGTGATTCTTCCAAAAATATAAACACGCAGAGAAGGGCTAAGGCTAAAGCCCCCATTTGTTTCTAAACTGCAGTATTAAAAGTGATGCATTGTTGAAGATAAAGCGGAGATAACGCTGTCTGTCTCCAATGAATGTCTCCCCGCCGCATTAATGACATTCCAAATGATAGCTGCGGCTTATCGTTCAATTAATCACTTCCACCCTCTGCAGCCGGGCCCACATCGATCGGGAGCCGCCGGCTGATTTGGGGCTGGAGGAAACCCTCCAGGCCTCTCTTCGGGGCTGTTCGGTGCCCGGCGGCTCTCTCCTCCTCTTCCTCCCCGGGGACGCCCCGGTGGGGATGCGCTGCGGGCCGGGGGCAGCCGGGGCCGGACCCCGCTGGGGTCGGAGCCGCTTCCCTTGGGGCTCAGCAGGTTGGGGAAGGGGCTGTGGGGCAGGCAGGGCATCCGCACCCCACTCGGCGAGCTCCGCGACCGAGCTGGGACGGGCGTTTTGCCTCCGCAGCACCTCGGCTGGACCCGGGTTTCTCAGTCCCTAAAACAGGCGGACCTGCAGCCGCCGCTCAGGTTTTTAGGGGAGGTGGAGGCCGCTTCGTTATTTTGGTATTTACCGAGCCTATCCCAATAAACTCGTAGAGTAACGGAAAGGAGGCAATGGGACCGGGAAGGTGGCCGGGCTGTGCACTACGAAGCGGGCTGGGGCTGAGCGGGGCTGCCGAGGCTGCCTCCACCTTCCCAGGGCGCTTCTCCCCTTTTCCTACAGCCGAGGAAAATCCCCCCCGAGCTGTCCCGGCCTCCTCGGGACTCGTTTCCCAGCGAAGCCCCGGGGAAGCGCAGCCGCCAGGAGCGGGACGGCCGCTGTGCCGCCTCCCTCCCCCGATAACTAGCAATATTTCGGTAAATATTTTCGATAAATTGGCGAAAATCCGGATCTGATTCACGACCAAACCGCTCCCAGGACGGCAGCAGGAGGCTGCAATCGCTGCCGCAGCCCCGAGCCCCAAAGTCCTGGTCCCGAACTCCCAGCATCGCCCGAAAAAAAAAATAAAATAAAAAAAATCCTGAACCATATTTCCCCAAAACACAAAACCTCTCCCTGGGGAGAGAAGCAGGGGAAAAACTGCTCAGGGAGGGCTGCTGCGGGCAGGTGCCTGTTTTTTTTTTCCCCGCCTCGGAAAATATTTTCTCCCTTGAGCGGGAGGAGGACGCTTTGCGGGCAGGAGCATGGGGACAAATCCTACAAATTGCCCCTCGGCGGCTGCCTGCGAGCCGCAGCCTCCCCGGCAGGGCACGGCCGAGGGCTCCCCAACTCACCGCATCCACGGGGGCTCCTCCGCTCGCTCCCCGGCCTCCGCTCCCCCTGCCCCGCAGGGCTCGGAGCCTGCCGGAGCCGGGCAGCCCGCACCAAAGAAGTCGTTCAAAGGGGGATTTTTTTTTTTTCCTCCCACCCCTAAGCCAAGAAAGAGCCGTAACGCCCCCGGCTGCTGGGGACACGGCGAGGTTTGCTGCTCCCTCGGCCCCTGGCCCCGTGTTTTCAAACGCCGGCACAAACAGCGGTTTTTTAAAAAATAAGGTTGGTTTGGGGCTGAAAGCTTTACGGACAACGGCGGAAAAAAAAACCACCCCTCGTTCCGACCTCCAGAGCCCGGGGGTCGCACTCTATCAGCTGGCTTTTGCAGGCGGGTGAACCCTAAGCACGGATTTCCCCTTCGCACAACAGTGACCTCCCGTTTTCTGGTTCCTGCGCTCGGATATTGCAGAATGCTAAAAACGAAACCTCCGCTCCTTGGCTTAAAAAAAAAAAAAAAAAATGAAATCAGCACATATTTGGTTGATGGTTTCCTCCCGGCCTGTTTATTTAATCTGACTGTATGATAGATGGCATCAGATAGGGGCTTTGTACACATTAGGCCATTCTGGATTTTTTTTTTTTTTTTCCTAAATGGATCAACAAACTCGGCGGGGAAAGCTGGATAAATACAGTGCCGCCCCTTTAAACGAGCGGGGATGTTTTGGAGATGTATTACTATATTAGGTGACATGCAACTTTGCATCTCTCATACCATCACCGCAATGTTGGCCAATAGAAAGCTAAAGTCCCCCAAAAAGTGCCTAGTCCCTCCTTCCAATCCCTTATGGTCCGCTCCTACCTGCCTGCAGTGCACAAGGCGAGGCTGCTGGCGGGGATGCTATGTGCCCCCTCGGCGAGCTCCACCGCCGCTCCACCTCGGCCGCTCCTCGCCTCCTCTTCCATGACCCCGGGCTCCGGCCGCTGCCCCTCTCTCCTCTGCCATGTTTCCTAGCCCTGTGACGACGACCCCTTTCTCGGTCAAGGATATTTTGAACCTGGAGCAGCACCAGAGCGGCCTGGCCCCCATGGAGCTGCCGTCGCCCTCCTGCATGCTGGCTGCCTTCAAGCAGGAGGCGTTCGGCCCCGAGCCGCCCGCACTGCCCGACCTGCGGGAGGAGCTGCCCGAGCCTCCCCCGGCCAAAGCGGCCTTCCCCAGCCCTTACTACGTGAAGAGCTACGCGGAGATGGACTCGGCCAAGGACCCCAAAGCGGATAAGAAAGGTAAAGGCGGGCGGCGAGGCGCTGCTGGCGAGCGGGGCTGCGGGGATGGAGCGGGGAGGCTGGGGAGGCACCGGCTGCCCGGCCGAGGGGCTCGGGGGAGGCAAAGCGAGGGGAGAAACATCTCCACCCCATATCCCCCCCATATCCCCCTCCAGACATCCCCCCGGCCCTGCAGCCCCTCGGAGAGGCCAGATCCCCGGCCCCCCGACGGCCAAGCTCGCTGCCAAAGCAGGAGGTGAAGGCACAATGTCCCATGCGAGGCCTCCTTTGTGTCCAAAGAGCAATTAGGTGACAAGTTTTATTGCTAATTAATAGCTCTGCTGAGCCTGCCTCCGTGCCCGGGGTTCGATGTAAAGGGCACACGTGTGAGAAAGCCAAGCCGTGGCAGAGACGAGCGTGACTAAAATCGGCGCGGAGCCTCCCTGTTTACAACATAATAATAATGAGAATAACAATAATAAAGAAGACAAATTGCTTAGAGAGGTACTTGAGCGAGCAGGACTGAGACAGCGCCGCTGCCACAAGAGCGAGCCAGCAGCAGTGGGGCCGGGGGGAAGAGACAGCGCTGCGGGGTCTTCCTCAGTGCACGCGGGTTGTTTAACCCCACTTTTCTTTTTTTTATTATTTTTTTTTATTTATTTTTTTCCCCCCTTCCCTCTTTTTTCTTCGCCTGTTTAATTTCCTGCAGAGCTGTGCTCCCTGCACAAGAGCCTGGAGCAGGAGAAGAGAGACCTGGACGATCCCGAGCGCCCCAGACAGCGGAAGAGGAGGAAACCTCGCGTCCTCTTTTCCCAGGCCCAAGTCTACGAACTGGAGAGAAGGTTCAAGCAGCAGAAGTATCTCTCGGCTCCCGAAAGAGACCATCTAGCCAACGTCCTAAAGCTCACCTCCACCCAGGTGAAAATTTGGTTCCAGAATAGAAGGTATAAATGCAAAAGGCAGAGACAGGATCAGACCCTCGAGATGGTGGGGATCCCGCCGCCCCGGCGGATAGCCGTGCCGGTGCTGGTGCGGGACGGGAAGCCCTGCCTGGGGGAATCTTCACCCTACAGCTCACCCTACAATGTCAGCATTAACCCCTATAGCTACAACGCCTACCCCGCGTACCCCAACTACAACAGCCCGGCCTGCAACGCCAACTACAACTGCAACTACCCCTCCGTGCAGCCCATGCAGCCCTCGGCGGCCAGCAACAACTTCATGAACTTCAGCGTGGGGGACTTGAATTCGGTGCAGACACCCATCCCGCAGGGGAACGCGGGCATCTCCACGTTGCACGGGATCCGAGCCTGGTAGGGCGGCCCCACAGGGGAACCCCACAACCTGGGGGGGGCCTCGGCCGTGCCTGGGAGCCGCTCTCGGGACACTTGGGGGCTGCGGGGGGACGAGGACGGGTCGCTGGAGCATCCCGCTGGAGCTCAGGAGCCTGGCACCCATCTCTGTGGGGAGGCCTCCGGTGTTTGGAGCTGGCACTGGGGGGGCTGCTCCCACCCCCGGCCGTGCCGGACCCCTCTGGCTCCCCACTTCCAGCGGGGTCTTTGCCCCATAGTTCTCCCCCTTCCTTCCTACAAAGCAGCCACTCATTTTGCTTGCCTCCTTCCCACTAACTGAACAACAGCGAGCCAAGCCCTACAACCCGTAATTATTATTATTATTTTTTACTCTTTTACTAATTATTATTGAGATCCACCTTTAAGTTTTGCACTTCCCGTATGGTCACTGCTGTCCGGCCAGCTCAGCGCCCCTCTGGGCTGCCCCTTGCCAGGCTGCTGCTGGGGCGCACGGCCGAGGACAGCCCCCCTGGGGAACAAGGCCCCCCCAAACCCCCCAGTTCCTGTAGGGTTATGCACTAAAACCTCCGTTAGTCCCAAAATGCACTGTCCGCTCCTCGTCCCGCCACCTTTCCCTTTGCTGTAGCAGCTGACGGAGCTCAGCGAGTTGTCATTAAACAGAGTGGCTTTTCTTGCGCGTCCCCCGCCTTCATTGCACGGCCGAGGTCCCCTGGGAGCTCCCCCCCTTCCTGTAGCCCTCCCCGAATTTCGGAGATTGTTGCGTTGGTGAGTGCGAACTGTGCTTGCATTTTTAATGTCTTGTAAAAATTAATTTTCAACCTACTTTGGAAGCCCCAGCCCGGGCAGGACCGCTGTGCACAAGCCCCTTCCTCTCCTATCACCCCCCAGGCAGGGGTTGGGGCCAGCCCTGTGCCCCCCACCCCATTTCCCAGCCGGGTCCCAGCACTGGGAGGCTCTGGGGGGGCTGATTTCTTCCTCGCACAGAAAGGTAGTGCAAGGGGGGGGTAAAACAGCCCAAACCCTAAACCACAGGGCTCTGGGGCTGCCGGAGGGGAAGGGCCCCCCACCTCTCTCCTGGCTCAGCCCCAGCCCCTCGCAGCCTTTACAGTAGTCGCTATCAAATGTCAATTATTGGGAGTGAGAAACAACAAACAGTGTAATTCGGCGCAGTCAAAACATCCTCTGAGTGTCTGAGATTGTCCGGCCCGGTGATAAGGCGCTTAGGGGAACCTGCATCCCCTCCTGTCCTGACCCTATCGGCCCCATCAGTAAACAGGGATGGAGACAGGGTGGCTGTGGCCCTGGGACATGGGATGAAAGGCTGCTGGGGAATGGAAGCCTGCTGCAGCCTCCGTCCCTCCTTCCCAAAGGGACCAACCCCGCACCCCCCAGAGCCCACCAGGCTGCAGGGTCCAAAGCACGGACACACTGTGCCCACCTCTGACTGTGCAGGAGCTGGGGCCAGCCCCAGAAGAAAAGGGTACTTCTGCATGAAACCTTTCCTGTCCTGGGACTGCTGGCTGTACGTTAACTTTTGGCTTCTTTGCACACAGGCTGTGGGTTGGGGGAACCCTCAGACTTCAGCAGGTGGCTGAAAGACGGCAGGGTAGCCAGAGAAGAGCCTGCTCTAAGAGCTGAGGTGTCTGCCTTCCCGAGAGCCACAGGGAGGGAGCCAGGTTTAAATTCTGCCGCTGTGCCATGCTGTGGGGCACTGGCAGTTCTGTGCCTCAGTTTGCCTTATCTACAAGGCACGCACAGCGTTACTGCCCGGCCCAAGGCTGCTGGCATCGTCTGCGGTCAGAGCCTGCTGCTGCAGAGCTTGGCCAGGATCAGAGCTGACAGGGAGCCCCCAGGCGATGAGGACAAGTCCCGAGTTAACACGAGGGAAAGCATCGAGATCAGCTAAAACGTGACTCACTTCTTTCAGAGCCCTGGCCCTTTATTAAGTAGTCTATAGCACCCCTCTTGCTTCCATACACCCCAAACATCCCTTTCCTTCCTCACACATGGTCACTTCTTCAAATTTATTTCCCCCCACTCCTATCTCAGCAGCACAGCTATCAGGGAACCCACTGCTGTTACTCCAAAAGGCAGTTCTGGACACCACTTTCGGGTCCAATTTCCAGGACTGCCCTGTGCTCGTTCTGACACGGGATGGACGCACAGCCCCTCACACGCTCCTCTCCTCCCCACGCTTCCCCATCCCTGCGGGGATTGCATCATGAGCAGATGCACGGCCAGATAAGATGGCCCTGGAACAGCAGCTGGAGCTTCAGAGCCAGTTCCCAACGCGAGGCAGGCAGAGGACAGAGCAGCAGTGGGCTGAAGCCGAGCACGGCACTGCAGCCCTGCTCCGGCAGCCAGAGCAAGGTATGGTTAAAAACCTCTCCTTAGACAGATCTGGGGGAAGCTGGACAGAATTAATGCCATTAGGAATTAACCCCCAGCACGCTGATTTCAGCCACAGGGTGCTCACCATCTTCATGTGCTCAAGCACCCCACTTTTGCTAGTGCTGCTCTGCCAGGTCCTGCTCACCTCCTGCAAGAGCAGCCTCTGGAGCCGGTGTGGCCCACAGGGTTGAGTGGTGGGAAAAGTTTTCTCTGAAACTTTGAAGGCTCTGAGGCTGTTGGCACACACCACAGCATTCCCTCACACAAGTCCCGTCCTCTCAACTGCTTACAAAAACTGAACACATCAAACCTGACTTGTCCCTGTCTGAGCCTGAAGGGCTCCGGGTCTATAGGGCAACACCAAAAAAAAAAAATACATGCTTAGAAAGCATCGTTCCGGAGAAAAGCACAGGGTACGAGCGTTTCCCTAGGGAGCCTGAAATCAGAGCTCCTCTCAGTGTTTTGGGGCATTTTAAGGGGTGAAGGACACAGGTTTCTAATGAGCTTTGTACCTGGATCTGATCTCAGTGCCCTTTCCTCAGCTTTTTTGAATTGCACGGTCTGGCACTGGCATTTCCCCCTCCCCCTGTTCTAGGCCAGCTTTATTTAGAATGATTCAGTTCCCCCAATTCCATCCAAAGGTAACAGGAGTGCAGCTCAGCACCACTTCTCTTCAGACACACTGCGTACGGTGGGTTTACACAAACTATCTGGAATTCATACAACTTGTAAAGGAACCAAAATAACAAATAAACATGTCAGCTGCAAGGGACTGATACCAAATCCCTCGTCTCTGGCAGTTTTCTAGAAATTGAGGTAATTGTTTTTCCTAAATAACACCCCTACAATTCCTAGAGTGCATCTGTGGCCAGATATTCCTTAAGTTCTGGGAGCTTTCACACCGAGTTACTCCGTGGAGTCACAAAACAAGGTTTGGTCCTGGCAGGAATTAGCCGAAGTGTGCTGGAGGAGCCCGGCAGGAAAACAACAGATCAACAGCCCTCTCTACCCTGCCCCTAATTCGTCTCACTGACAACAGTTTAGATCAATATCAGCAGTAAGTGATTTCTTGTTAACGGGGATTATTAAGAAGAATCAACACCTTTAAAACGCGATTCCTCATTGTCTCCAGAGTGAGAAAGGGAGACAGGGAGCTTTCAGACTGGAGGCTGCTCTTTCATTCCTGGGTGCTTGATTTACTACAATATGAGCTTCGTGCTACGTTTTTATGCAGAGAGAGAGAGGGAAACAGAGACTTCTCCCAACAGGAGGCCAAGCACTGGCAATACATTTGTGGAAGTTGATTAATTGAGGTTTAGCAAAGCGACACGGAATAAATTACTTGCAAATCATTACCTGTCTCCTGCAGTCATTTGTAACACTGCCTCTCCAGAGCACCGTTCACTAGAAAGCTTCCTTCAGAGGGAAGGCCTTCCCTAACTTGGTCCTAGTTCACTTCCACACCACAGGGGACTGGGGTGTTTTTTTCCCCCTCTCTCAAAACACATTGCTTTGTTATTTTAGTACAAACTTCAATCCAGCCTCTAGCCGTGGTCTCGTCATTACTGCTTCTTCCACTTCACAGGCCATGCATTGCCCCGCACTGATTTTTTTTTTCCTTTCTGGATGCCAACACAGGATTTTTAAGGATCTCAAAGTCCCCTCTCTTCCCTTCCCACTGCAGCTCACCTGTTAGTCCTCAGAAAGCACTGAGCAGAAGAGTATCACCAGGGGCACCAACTGAACTAGGCTGGTGTTGATTCTCACCACAGTGGTTGTACAGCTGTCCCTCAGCTAACCAACCAGCTTTACAGCATCTCTACCACTGCCAGCACACTACTGAATACACTTGCCCCAGACTGTTGCCTGAAATGCATATTAGAGCCTGTGGGCTGCCTGAAATCAGTAAAAGAAAAAAAAATAATAATAGATTAGCTTATTTGTGTAAAAGGATTGCTGGAACTGCAGATCACACACAAACAGTGTAAATGGAGCCCTGATGAATACGCTAAGATGCAGAATAAGACAAAAAATAAATTGTTTCCCGAACACAAGCAAAAGGAAAAGATGACAGAAACCCAGGAAGAGAGATGAGAATTGAGAAGAGCAAAGCAGGGCACGCTTAAACCAGCCCTCTGTGCTGAACGACTGATGCACTGACTCCACCAAGACCATAAAACAGTTGTTAAGTCATCCCTGCTTAAAATAACATTTGTTTGGTGTCAACAAAGCAGCACAGGCTAATGGCTAAAACACAGGTCTGCACGTCAGGGACCTGTGCTGCTTTCCCAGCTCCATTACAGGCGGAGGCATCCCATTTGCAACGGGGTCAGCGCAGGCAGACCCCTGCACCTACACAAAGCGGGGGCCACACAAGCGCAGCGCTCATCCCGTGGTCTGCAGCGAGTGCTCGATGCCTGCCCAGTTTGATGTGCTGGAAAAAGAAGTTGTCCAAAATAAAAATCAACTTGCAAAGGGGCAGAATCTCTTAGTGGCCAAAACAATTTTATTCCTTAGGTTTGGATAACATTTATTGGTCTTGGGGAGACGTTCTGGAACTAAATCGCTATTTGTGGAGATGGCGAGGCTGAAGGAGAAACAGGCATGAATGATGCTACTGTAGAGTGGGTAAGGTCAAGAGTTAACAGGCCCAAGAAGGAAAAGTAAGTTTGTCCAGCACTTTGGATTCTATGAAATGCTCTATTATTTATTAGGAAACAAACAAATAATAAAAAAAACTTTTAAAAGAGTTTTGGTCCTGGAACCAAGGAATCTGGTTGTTTAAGCAGATGACTAATTTTCAGGGTTAAAAACACCTCCTCTCAGAAATATTTTATAGGTGTTCTGGATATTGGGACTAGGATTTGGTGCACTCTGCTGCTGCAAGAATATAACCAGAGTTTATTTTAGCACAGCAGACGTTTCCTAAATAGATTGCTTTGTCCTCCAGCATAGGCTTTGAATAAGTCACAGTACTGGCTCCTAGAAATTGTCCCCAGATCCCATCTTCCTGGCCAGGATTTTCTGTACCCCTTACTATCTGTGAGAAATAAAAGCTGCTTTCAGAGCAGCCAGTGGAGGTGCAGCACACAAACATGTGCAGCGCTGGCTGGCTGTCATCAAGAGAAGCCGTTAAAAAACAGGCCACCACCACCACCCCCAAGAAAAAGTGCTTCAGTCAAATAAGTAAGGTTTTTTTATATTTTTAAGTAAAAAAAAAAAATACTAGAACAAATTTGTACTGCCTGGCTTCAGCAAGTCAGTTCTAATGATATCAATGGGATGATTTATGCTATTTCTGGGAAGGAAAACATAAATCTTGGTTGACTTGAGGTTCCGTGTGCTGCTTTATGCTTTGTGCAGTGTCAGCTGCCGCTTCCCTCACCACCACAGAGACAGGTCCAGATCCACCCCGCAAGCACACACACTTCACTTTATGGCCGTGGTTAATCCCAATGAAGGTTCTCATACCAGCACAGACAGCATGTGAGACTTTGAGTGCAAGTAATGGACACGCTGACACCCAGCCGCATTTCTGGCATCCTCCTGTACTGAGGCTCTAGCATCCTGCTGCTGTTTGTTTCTGGCTGGGAGGGCTTGGGGAGTTGTTATACACCATACCCCAGAGCATGTATACCTGTTGTATGCCCAGGAAATAATCCACACCCTGCACATCTGTGGGTGTTGTAAGAGTCCTGTGCTGTCACCATTAAATGTACAAAAACCCCACAGAGGGAATGCAGCTCCTCACTGGCACCTTTATGGGCAGCCCCTTTAGAGCAATGCTGAAAAGTTGCTTTACTCACCCATAGTTCTTAAAACGGGAAAGCTGAATTGCTGCTCTAAAAAGAGATGTTCTGCAGCATCTCTCCCCCACTACTCACAGGCATCAGCATGCCTGTCTGGGACCTTGGGCTAATTTTTCCTTTTAGATGCATAAAAAAGAAATTCACAAGAGCTGCTGGGCTGCAGCACCTCAGGGAGTCAGGCCCAAGACACCAATTTAGAGCCCACCGGTATTTTTCCTTGCAAATTTAAATTTCAATGACTTCATATAAAGAAGCATTAGGACCAGAAGCCAAGTTTCCTTATTCAGTCCTTAGCACTAACATTATAGCATGTCATTTTTATACACACAAGAATTATTCCCCAGGTAGCAAGGTGGAAATGAGCACTTGATGCTTTTCCCACAAAATAAAATAGGAGCACAGGAGAACTACATCTAGTGCAGTACACTGAGACAGGAATGTTTATAGGTTAATTTCCAATTATCTTTTTTTTCTTTCCCAACCACATTTCTAGTCCCATTGGTCTCAATATACTGGTTGTGAAAACACCGCACTCTGCCCCTTTGATCAGCTAGTGAAAAGCCCTTTCATGTCTTGCTGTCTTCATTACCTTACGTTTTAATTGCTGGCCTTGCATGGGACAGACAGGTGGTACAAGGTCACAGCAAGAGATGATGGATGCCTTTTGGCCGTGCAGGTCCAGATGACACGTGCTGAAGCCAACCTGTGCAGCACCGATCCGTGCTGCATGTGGGGATCAGTGGGGCACCCACAAGAGCTGACAGCTACAGCAAACATCTACTTTAGAACCCATTAGAAACCAATAATCAATACTGCTTCAGTTCTTTTAATTTGGCATTTTAACGCACTACGAACCAACTCCAATCAATTTCTGAACAAAAGAATCAACTTCAGGTGCCAACCTTATTTTACATTCCACAAAAATCTTGGGAAGCAGAAGTGTTGGCTTCCCCCCCCCTTCCTTTTTACACATCCAGAGCTTCCTTCATTGTCCCACAGAGGACAACAGCTCTGTGGTTTGGATCCCTGTCGTACACAAGCTTCAGTGTTACCCTTACTCCACCTTTCTACAATTCCTAAATACATACACCCATCATTACCATGATACAGGAGGTCTCTTCTCCAATACCTTAGATTTGCTGGGCTTCTTGGTCACGACAGGAGTTACACAAGCCTTGCTGCAAGGAGGGCTACGTTGGGTAGTAGGCATCAGCCTGCTCTTTTAGTTACTCAGAGAAGGGACAAGAAATAACGAGGAAAATATCAGGCTAGACCATCAATAGTTCAAAGCTGAAGACAGAGCAAATGGGCTATCAAAGCAAAGGCTGAACACGGACATGTTCCTAAGTGTCACATAATTCGGATCCAAGCTTAAGTTTGAGTAACTTTTTCAGCTTTGCAGCACAGAAAAGCCACAGAGTTGTAGTGACACAAGATGTTCTTCTGGTGAGGGTCAATACCATTACGCTCAACTTGTCTCAGGTAAAAAGGCAAATTAGGGGTAAATCCATTCTCAGCATATAATCAAAATAGAAAAGAAGTTTATTTTGCTAAGAATCAGATGATTATTTGCTCCCAGTAGTAGAACTCACCCTTAACACATTAATTTTGTGTTCGCAGTTAAAGATTCTTCTGCAGGAAAGCCAAGCTGGCCCTCCAAGATTTGTCCTGAAAGGCAGAGAGCCTGACTAACAGCAGAGCAGAAGGAAATGCCTCCTATCTCCTCCTCCCCCTGCCTCCCAGATGGCCATTCCTTTCATTTGCTGGGCAGGTTCCTTCCCCACGCGCAGCTGTTCCCAACTGCAGCCAAAAATCAAGACGTTGGCACTCATTAGCTCTACTCAGTCCTTTCATCCCGAAGTCAACGGGACACACTTAAAGAGCATAAATGACAGGAGTCGAGTTTAGGCTGAGGTACAGGTGGCTGGGACTGGAGAGGCCATTCAAGCAATTAGTTCCCCACTTACAGTCTTTTTTTTTTTTTCCCTCTGGTGAAATACCATTTAGGAGAAATAAATTTTGCAGATTATTGTGTGTCAGTTGAAGAGCGTCACCCTCGACAAATGTCTTGAGGCCATTCCTGTTGTATCAAGCAGGATACCAGCACGACACCCACCTTCCGAGGGAAAATAAAACTATTTAGAGGAGATCCAGAATCAGTTAAGAAAACAGCGTGGGCTACAGGAATTTTATATTATTTTTCCTTAAGAAAGGAACCAATAACTTCAGAATTTTTGAGTCACGGATGTGTTGTGGAAAACTTTTGGGGATAAAGCATAACCACTCTGAAAATAGTTTTGCAGTCATTAGCTGTTCTGCAGGGTGCTCCTTATTTGTTTCCTGTGTAGTATGCACTTCTTGCAGTCTTTTTTTTTTTGTTGTTTGTTTTTTTAGGTAAGCTCCAACTTGCTGAGATCTTGAAATTGGGAAGACCCTATTTAAATTTTAGCCCTAACACTCGACACAGAATCTCGCAGGGGTCATCTAACCTCACATGCAGTGCTGCAAACAGCAGCAGATGGCTCAGGTGAGGAGCAAGGTCCTCCATTGCCTACTGAACACAGGCAGCCTGAAAAGGCACGGAGAGAAACCCCTGCTTCGCAGCAGGGATTAGCTCGCATGCTAAATGGATGAAAAAATGGATGGGGGCGAGCGGAGGGAAGCCTCGCAGAAAGAGGAACTGACTTTTCAAAGAGAGAAAACACTTTCTGGTGACCTGAGCTAAAGATAGGATGAGCACAACCAGCAGCTTTTTAAAGCAGCACATCCCATCTTATCAGCAGGAACCCTAGAAGGGGAAATAGCTTTCACCAAATGCAGCGTTTTACAGAGCTCTTCCTCCAGCCACTGGCCAGCTCTAACAGTGCCATAGGAAAACACACCTGCAAGTGCACAAAGGGCTCAGAGCTGGCTTTCCCCAGGTTATAGGATGCCCTGTAGGGCCAGCGTCTCACCGAGCCCCACCAGGGGGCTGGCTGCACCCCACAAGCCCAGAGGAGCCCTCCCTGAAGGCTCCCCCATGGCTGTGCCTGGGTACCACAGACCCACAAATCCTTTATCATTTTGACTTCTGACCTTGAGATGGGTGTGGGGCTGCCCTGCCACCATCATCGCTTCCGTCCAGCTCCCAGCAATGGGGATGCTTAAAAAAAAAGAAAAAGGGTATTGTGGTGATAGATTTGTCAAGACCAAGGGTCAAGTTTATGTTGATCTACAGGTGTCAGAAGGGTACTGATCCAGTGATTAAGGTCCCTGAGGGGTCACCATAAATCCTCAGGGGGATGAGAATACCACATAACTTATTTGCAGATGTTGCAGACGTAACCAGATAAGGCAAAGCAACTGCCCAGCAAGCACTCCCAGACACAGCCAGAGCAACAGGTGATGCCAAAATGTCTGTTTCCTGTAAGCCTCGGTGGCCAAACATATAAAAAGGTGAAAACATCGACCCAGTCAGAATAAGGGCATTTGTTTCAGCTTAAATTGGGATATCTTTGGCTTACACAAGATGAAAGACTCTGTAAACATAGTCCTTGGTCACATTACTTCCCTAGCAGTCCTGTGTTATGCCCGATTCGAGAAATACTTTTGGGAACGTAATTACTTCGCAGATGGAAAAGCTGTTACACGAGGTGCGGCAGATACCGGATAATAATTTCCTGCTCCTCATTTCCAGCTCCGCAGCGCAGGCTGATGCTAAAGTTTTCCAAAGCCTTTGACACCAAGCAGGGTGCGATCACAAGCCCTGCAGCCAAGGAGCAGGCAAGCTTTTCCAGCGGCGGTGGCTCGGTATTTCTGCAGCTCAAGCATCCAAGGCCGGCAGTTCCCGCAGAGCTCGATGCTCAGGCCCTTTATCACGGCTCCTCTCCCTGCGGCCGTCAGAGCAGGTTCTAATTTTAAAAAGCAGCGATATGGCCCCGCTGCAGTCCCACAGAAATACCCAGTGGCTAACTGTAATGCAAGCATGCACGAGCCATTATGCAGTTGCAGAGCTGCACTGAACAGAACGCAGAAAGTGAGCTCCCCAACTTGAAGCTCAAAGGGTTTTTTTTTGCCAATTTTATTTTTAGAATAGTGCTGGGATTAATGTATCAGATAAATACTTGGGATTAACTGAAGTAATTTTAATAAAAACAAGTCAGTGACTAAAAACCAAGCTTTATCTAACTCTGCTCCTTCAGAAGAATAGCCTTTAACGTAACAAAATCAATACATTTCCCCTTGTGATATATTCCAAAGGAAATTAGAAATATATAGGAATTAAGAAATCTCATTGGGATAGAAGAAACTCAGTTTAACTTAAAATAGTTTTGAGCACCGAACTGCACACTAGTTTTTCATAAATTCTACATAGGAAAATTGGAAATTATATTCCAATAGAGCAAAAAAAAGCTTATTATGAGAATAATATGCCATATATTTGGGTGCAGCACATCTCAGTTAAAACATGCTGCTGTCACCACCAAAGCCCAAAGATTTATCATTTTGGAAATGCCTGTAGCATCTGTGTTGCAGTTTATTGTGCTTCTGAGTGACCGTCAGCACTGAAAGCAGAACACCTTGCTGGGTCCAAATGGGGCTTTCCTCTGTGTGAGCCTCTGCTCCACCAACACAAGCAGGCAGCTCACTCACATACCCAGTGGGTACACAACGAAGTAGTGCTGAATAGTGCCCCAAAATGTCTAAGAGCACATACAGCAGCAAGTATCACAGCTGGTTTCTCCCTGCCCGAAGGCAGAGAGTTTCAAAACCGCCCTTAACTCTATTATATTGAGCTTCAACTCTATTATATTGAAATTCAACCTCATGGAATTGGTCTTCGCTTTGTGCCGAGGAGGCGCAGCTGGAAGGTGAGTGCTGAGGCGGTGCAGGGCTCGGCAGAACTTTATTTCACAGTGCGACCTAGTGGCTTCTGGGATGAACGATCACCGAGTCAGGAGGAGCCCTTGGTGCAGCAGCTCAGTACGAGGCAAACCCAGACCCGTGTAAATGCAAACCTACCTCCACACCTGCCTGAGCAGGGCAGGAGCTAGCTATTGACACTGCAGGAGAGGGAAAAAAATAGAGAGAGGGGAGAGCTGCCTAAGATCACTAACCCAAGCACTTCCAATTGGATATTTGTATATAAATTCACATCAGCAATCCACGCTCCAGCAGCTGCATCTGATGCCAGGCAGGTAACCCCTTTATTCAACAATTCTGATTTTTCCTTCCTCCCCGTTGCTGGAGATTAGCATGGGAAAACTGAGCTAGTGCCACTGGAGGCCTTTCAGAGACTGTCCCTCCCTTTTTCAACCTCTCTCAGTATCAAGATGTCAACACCAGGCTCTGATGAGGCTTTCAGACAAGCCTCTTTGTGCTTCCCCACATTTCCTGCCAGCACAGGGACACTCTGCAAACAGCCACGCAGCCTTCTCCCCATCAGAAACCTTTCCAACCTCCTTTCAAACCTCCCTCTGCTCCAGAACAGGTCAGCAACTGCCACCACTGCCTTTTGCACAGCACAGCACAGCACCTCGTTCCTTCATCTGCATCCATCCATCTTCTTTCATTGGGGGGCCCTTGCTGCAGGAGCCACACCATTGCCCCGTGCTCATGCAGAGAGCAATGAGCAGTGCCCAGGTGCTACACCACTACAAGGAGATGTTAAAACCCATCAGGGTAGACAGGGAGCCAAGCCTGGCAACATTCGGTGGGAGAAGTCAAACCCTGGTATGAGACAGCCACCAGACACGACGGTTTTCCCATATTTAGAAAGGGGAGAAGGATCCCGGCCTCCCCGGGCAATGCCTCCTGATCGCCAGATGAAAGGAGTCGTGTAAGTACTAAGTAGTATTAATAGTCAGAGGCGCAGCACGTATATATGGGACTAATAGAGTCAAACAAAACTTCAGTGATTTCCAATAGCAACATTTGTATAATGCCATCGACACTCAGCTGCTGATAAGTGGGACACACTTAAGGAATTTTAATAAGCCTTTGAAAAGGTTTAACTGATGTGAATTAAGCCCCGAGATAATTTAGACACAGGGCTATCATTCTCCAGTTAAAAATAATTGATCGCGAATTGAAACACCCCATCTAATGCCCTAGTGTACAAAGGCAAAGAAAATGTTATTTGTCAGCAGCAGCACCTGGGGCTGATGAGCACATTTCTGGAGCAAGCTGCAGCGAGGCGGAGGTGTGCACAGGCTGCAAGAGATACAGAGCAGCTCCACTTACCTGGGGGAGCTTTTTCTTTTACTGGGTCATGGGCAAGGTACTTCATAACGTTTGGATATGTTAATTAACAATAAGGGTCTGGTTTCTACTCCAGCACTAAATCCCGTGCCTTACGCATCATAGGTCAGCGTGGAAAGGGCTGTTAACGTCAGCTTCAATCCCCCAAAATAGCTCTGCCAAAGCAAAGACTTAATCAAAGTTTATAAATAAACACAGGAGGGTTGGGGGTTTTTTGCCCCCTTCCCGAAAGGAGCAGTCTATATTTACTGTTTGTTATTTTAGGTATTATACGCTGCTGCCATTTTCTCTCTTAAAGCTCACTAACATTTGCAGGCTCCTCTAACAGCAGTAATTCAACGTGCTTTTCACAAGACATTAACATCAGAAGCTCTTGTTGCAGTGTGTAAACCTGAATATCCACATACGTCTTCACAGAAATTAATCGACTTGCAGTAACGACCAGAATCCCCATTTGCTGTCTTTCATTGCGAATATTCTCCAGTTGCCTACAAAGCTATTTACAGTTCGGTCTATGGGAGATCAGGAGCTAACTCTGGGTCAATGTCTGCTATTTAGTAATAGCAGATACCAGTACCAAGACAAAAACTATTAAAAAAAAATAAAAATCATCACATAAAGAAATCCCTTCCCCTCCTTTTTTGGCTGGTTCTGAAGAAGCAGACCCCTTACTGGCACAAAGCAGCCACTACCTGAGAGCTGGGAGTCGCTGGCACCAAACTACTCGCATTGAGCTCCCTGCATTTGTGCTTCAGCTATTTGCAAATACGCTCTGACACTTAAACTAACGTGAGCAACATTATGATCTTTAGCAGCCCGCGCAATTTTATATCCAAATGATAAGAGGCAAAGGAAGAATGCTTTGTCGAACACGGCTCAGAAAGGAACTCATTTGTTTAACCCCAAACACACAGCATTGTGTCGGAGCACAGACTCAGCCGAAGGGAAGGCTCCCTTCTCTTGGATGCATTAAGCATTTGCTATTATCAGCCACGGGATAGGAGGCCAACTGGATCAATAGCCTTACTCAATATAGAAAATCTTATCTCCCTTTCAGACTAGCTAGCAATAATGTCAGCACCTAGATGCCACTGACAGAGTTATCTCAGATCAGCAGCAGCACCAACTGCTGGGGAGTTGGGTGACACCTCCGAAAAGCCAATAATCCAAACAGAAATTTTTTCCTTGCTGTCCTTTTTGAAGATAAAGGGAAACCAATCCACCTCTCCACTCTTGGCGTTTATCAGGACTACAAACCAACACCCTGCAGGGGCCGCGGGTTTCAGTTTCAGATCTGTGTTCCCGTTGGGACGAGGCAGAGCGAGGACCTGGCGGGCACAGCCAGAGCAGACCCCTGCAGGGGTCAGGTCCGAAAGCGTCCCTGCACGCGATACGTAGCCGGCCCGCTGTTGAAAAGAAGCAAGCAAAAAGCTTTCATGTCGTTCTATATATATGTGGTTCTATCTATAGGGCCTGGTGTGCGCTGATCCCCGCAGAGACGTTCTCCCTGCCTGCCCTTTGGGCGCTTATCGCGGGAGCGGAGGGACACACGCAGCATTATCACCAGGCCAGGCTCAGAGCAGCCGAGTGGCATTTTCCTTTCATGCAGAAACCGACACCAAACGCAGGGCAAAGCAGCTCGCGGGACGGCGGCACAGCCCGCGACCCTGCCTGGCAGCCTCGGAGCAGGGAGATAAGCGGGACGTGCGCGGCAGCTCCGCCACTGCGGCAGGAGACAAAGGTCGGCAGCGATAGCATCTCATCGGTCTCACGCTGCCCGTTTAAAAATAAAATGACTTAAAAATTTCAATGACTTTGCAAGGCTGCAGAAGCCTCGCGATTCACCCAGCGCTGTGGCATCCAATACTCATCGTTTCGTGAGAAGTGAGACCGGTATTTATTGCATCTCTTCTTCGCAGTAGTACCTGAAGTCTGTGCTGGAAGCGTGCCATTCCCCTCGGCTGCCAGTTGCATGAAACCCACTTACATGCAGCACCAGGACTGACATGTTAAGGAAGGAGCCTGTCAAGAGCTGCAGCATCACTGAACTTGTACTAGAGGTGTAGGAATACGCATCCTTTAAAAACCTCAGTAAGTCACCTAACAAGAAGAAATAGATCAGAAAAACTGGTCACCTCTGATGAGAAAGAGAAAGAATTAGCTTTATTAAAGTTTGTATTTCTTTTTTTTTTTTTTAAAAAAAAAAAAAAAAAAAGAAATTGTGAGCAAAAAAAGCTCATAAATCCAAGACTTCCTACCTATCCAGGTGGGATAGCAATGGCTACAACATACCACAGAAACACTCCAAGCTAAGTGAAACTGGACTAAGAAATATTCTTTCTAAAAACTAGGTCCTTACAGATGTGCCCTTATTAATCAGTGTGTCTGTAGGTTTAGCTTTACTCAGAACAGGAGGAGGAAAGCAGACCTTTCTTACTCAGACCCTCGCTACCCCTTTAGATAGCAGTGAAGTGACGCACGAGCCCCTGGATGCACTCATTCAACAAAAAACCTGACGGCACAGTGGGACCAATGCAGAGAAAGACGGAGAAAGAGCTGGTTCTGCACCTCCCAGCTGCAATTAGTCCACGAGTCGAAGACACTCACAGTGTGAAACGCAACTGGAAAGATGACAGCGCTCCAGATACTGCAGTATAACTGGAAAGGAGCATGAAAAGTCTGTCTTCACTACCTGTGAGCATTTTAGGTTCAGTTAACCTTCCTGTTTCTCTATAGATCATGACAAATCCTACAGCCATCAAGTTTTGGCAAGATTACATTGTCATCAACTAATCCCATTATTTCTTAAAAAGTATGCCTAGAAATGTACGTGATTGAGAAGTGCTTGGTGATACCATTGACAGCTGCATTAGAAAGGTGAACATTATACTGAAATTAAAAAACACAACACAGGTTCTTTCCACCTCTTCAGCTGAACTTGTTTTTCAACTACTGTAAAAAATACCCCACGTCAAGGTACAAATAAGGACTGAACCTGGGCTGAAAGAGCTGTGACTCTTCAGCCTGGAAAACAGAGGGGTCAGGGAGACCTTATCAACATATATGAATACCTGAAGGAAGGGTGCATAGAGGACAGAGCCAGGCTTTTTTTTAGTGGTGCCCAGTGCCAGGACAAGGGGCCAGGGGCACAGACTAGAACACAAGAGGATCCATCAGAACACGAGGAAGCACTTCTTTACCGTGCAGGTGACTGAGCACTGGAGCAGTTTGCCCAGAGAACTTGTGGGGTCTCCCTCCTTGGAGGGCTTCAAAAGCCGCTTGGACATGGCCCTGGGCAGTGACTCCTCCACTGGAGGTGCATCCAGACATCACCTCCAGAGGCACTTCCAACCTCTGCTGCCCTGTGACCCTCAAACACAGATAACCAAGGGAACTGGTCAACACCAGAGCAAACTTCCAGCCCTACGAAATGCATTGCGTTTTGGAGCTTTGGTCATGTCAGCAGCTGGAGGAAACCCATTGAGGATACCTGGCACTGGCACCACGGGGCATCAGGAGCAGCCACGCTGCTTTGGTCGAGCTCAGTGCCTTCGGCAGGCTGCACCTGCTGCTGGTTTGGGGAACTGTCACCCACCTGGAGGGGTGGCACACAACAAGCACTCTGGCACCAATTACACGAAGGGCTTGGCACACTCTGCAGCAATACAGAATCCAAAAGGCACCACATCTCATTAAAATATCTCACTTTTGGTGGGATCACACCATTACAAACACATTTGGATAATTCCCCCCCCCCTTCAAAAGAAGGGCGCAGCATATTTGCAGACAAGCACGCACATGCCCCCTGGATATTCTCAGCCCCCAGAGATTCCAGCCTGGCTCGCTCTGGACCACTTGGCATGCGATAGCAGCCGCACGCATTTGGCAGAGACATTTTTAGAAACTTCCAAGCTATGAATTCACCCTTCCATTTCGGTAAAGCCAGTTATGTGGAAAGCATTTCAAAAGGAGAAGTTCAAATACGCGCTTAGTTTTGCCTCAATTCTTAGAAGGCAGAAAAAAAATATACATTATTATTTTTTTTTTTCCTCCCCACAGAGAATTATCCTGCAATATTCCTGTATTTGCTGACACCATCACCAACGTCAAAGAATTACAAATCAAGCAAGTCTTTACAGCACGATTACACAGTGTGTTAGAACTATTCCCATTTCTCTCCCTCAGGTTCATGTTGAACTGCAGCCACTGCCTGTTCAGCAACCACCTCATTTATTATTCGTTAAATTCTGTAAATAAGCATACATGTATGTGTGTCAAGACTGAGCATCAACTCCCATTCCTCTTCCCCTTTTCCACAGGTGTTCAGAAATCACAAGCTTATCTCAGTCGGTTGGACCCCACAGACAAGAACTGAAGTGGACTTCCACAAACCAGCAATTTATTTTTTTTAAGTAGAGAATTTACAAATCCACCAAACCACCAGAATTGCCCCCACCCTCATCCCTAAGAGCTCTAGAACCACAGCAAGACACCAACATCTTTCAAATGGCTTCTGCCAGGGCTGGGCTGGAGGATGCACAGGTACTTAATGAGGAGCTCATTAACTCACAGCTCTTTGATTGCTGCCAGCTGCCTGTCCCAGCCCCCAAACTCCAGGGCAGGGAGACTTCAGTATTTTTTTATTTTTTTTTTTTTAAAGTTCATAGCAGTTATATGCTCTTTGTTTTAAGGGACAGTAGTCTTTGAAGGAACAAGCTTTTAAAGTGGAATTGTTTTTCAGCAATGGATCCTGCTATCAGCTTACAGCCACCACATTTATTTATTCCACCACTGGTACCTGCTGCCTGGGGCAGAGGAACAGTTCAGAGCACCAGGAGCAGCGCTGTTTGCTTTGACTTGTGTGTAAGCCATGGGTAGCAATGCTGTCACACAGATGCCTTCATGTACAAGCACAAACCCAAGCACCAGCTCATCTAACACCAGAAATCATGCCACTAAATGGGGCTGAGGTGCCCGTGCTCACACATGGTATTTTGCAAAGAAAGTGCCATCCTTTGGCACAGCCCCAAACTCTCTTCTTTTCTTATTCCGAAGCTCCCCAAACACCTCTTGTCTCAGGAGTCTTGGAGCTCCTGCTCTCAGCACAGCTCTGACCCATGCTCCCCGAATGATATCCAAGCCAAAACACGTGATAGGAAGGGGATTTGTCTTCTCAGCACCCCCGTGGCTCCGCTGCACTCCTCAGGGCAAACTCACAGGGCAACATGCCTTAGAAAACACTACTTGCTTTCAAATAAACTGCTGTGATGCCAGCTTTTACCTTTCACAACACAACCTCAGACACGCAACAGCGGCAGAACCCTGAGACCTACCACCCTGGGCAATTCTTCCCATTCAGGAGATAGCCACCAAGCCCACCCAGAAGGCAGAAGATACAAATAAAACCCCTCTCCAGAGACAGGGGAACCAGACAAACCTAATTTTCCACAGTTACAGGACAAATATTGCAAATATGAGACAACAAAAGCCAGGAACAATCACCTCCTCTCCCCCCAGTACCACTCCTGCTCAGTTATTCAAAAAGCTTAGATGTAGGCACGTACCTTGAGGGCAGGAGGGAGGTCTGGAGGGCAGGAGCAAGCCAGATGCCACGCTGCAGCATGCAGGGCTGATGTCTGAGTGCACCCCTCAGCTGGGGGCAATATGGGCTGATTTCAGCATCCTGCCAAGCCCTGGAGAGCTCCAGCACCCAACCACCAAGCAGAAAGGTCCATTAAGGCACCTTAAATCACCTTGGGGTGGTTGGCCCCACCTGCTGGAGATGGTGCTTCATCAAATCACCT
Source organism: Anas acuta (assembly GCF_963932015.1). Taxonomy (NCBI): domain Eukaryota; kingdom Metazoa; phylum Chordata; class Aves; order Anseriformes; family Anatidae; genus Anas; species Anas acuta. The sequence goes on from NC_088992.1 coordinate 10,706,197, forward strand.
GTCTTACCCCAAAGAGGAAACAGCATTCATCTCACTACCTCCACTGATGATTTATTGCAGTCTGTGGCCTGTTAGGAGGCTGGATGCTTTCTGCCTTCCCATGGAGGGAAATGGTTCAAGTACCAAGTGCTGTCAAATGGCCCCATGGGTTCTAGGCAAAGTTTCTACTCCTCCTATCTCCCAAAAGGTCCAGTTGCCTTTGATCTTTTTTTCCTTTTTTTTTTTCTTTCTTATTTTGCTTGTCTCCAAGGGCTGTAAATTTGAAGTCTGTTTATACAGAGAAGGTAGTTATGTATACAAAAGGGCTAGAATTTTTTTTTAATGAAATCCGGATGTGACAGAGAACAAATGTCACACAGAAGATCCTTAACAGTTATTTTTTGCTCTCAGCGCATGCCAGCGGGTCAAGGTCTGAGAGCTACAATTTCAGTATCACTGCAAAAACAGAGCAAATGACGTTTGGTAATACGTCCATTTCCCCTCACTCCACTACTTTACAATGCCCGTACATAAAGATCACCCCTTTGAAACAAAATGTACTGCAACTCGCAGCACCGTGAGAAGGCTGCTTGGTTTTTAAGGTTTGTGTCTGTTCTGAGGGGAACACGTAGCGAAGATAAACCAAGTGAAACTTCCTGCAGACCGTCGCACTGCATCGCTGCTTACAGCACAGCTCTATCATCTGCTTAGCGTCCCAGTATCTCAGAGATTAGCAGCAACCTATTTTTGTATTGTGTCCACACGAGGGAGGAAATACTGAGGCAGCTAGTGTCTGACCACCTGCAGGTGCTGCGTTTCAGAAAGACAAGAGTGGTTTGCTCAGGGAAAAAATAAAGCACTGCTGCAGTCAGCCTAGAAGAAAATCGTCTAGAAAGGAGAATCCTGCCTGCTCTGCATGAAACAGCACCGCACTGCTGGTCTGGAAAATAGGAGCTGCTGCACAGCAACTTATTTGAGATGTATTTGTAAACTAAATAATCTGCATGCTTTAAATATTATTTGTATTTAAAGACTTTCCAAGACTGGGGGGATGGAAGTCCATGCTCTGCACACAGATATCAGTGCACAGACACTTCTACACATCAGTGCAGAGGGGGACAGGTTGAGAATGCTCTAGCCTGCTGCTGGAGGCACTACACGTACGCTGAACAGCCAGCCAGAGGAAACGTTCTTTGTTGTGACCCCAGTCCATGGACTGCACAGTGCTTTCCTTAGTTAGAATTCTGCTCCTTTAAAGACTTGTTCCAAAGCAAGGCTTTTATTTATTATTAAAAAGTCCAAATGTGTGGATTTTCTGTAACATGTCTTTTCTTAAACAAAGCAATTCCCCTCTTACTTAAAACTGGAACATGCACAGTTTCAACTTACTTCAATCTTTGTGTAAATATGCATCTCAGGAGAAGCTAGTAGGAAGGCTGCACTGAAATATGATGAGTACACAGAATGGATGTGGCTTTTTTTCATATTATCTAGCCTGGGAATTACAGGACTGCCAGAGCAAGAAAATGCTCACGACAGATACGCAGCACTGCCCTCTGTGGGATGGATCAGTCCTAGTGGAAAGGCTTCCAAATTCCTGTTACTGCACCAGGAAGAAAGGCTCAAGTATTTTAACTCTTCAAACAGAGGCTTTTATAATTTATGCACATAGTCACACAATCACCACTTCCACTGTCCTGTACAGGGGTTTGGATTATCATGGTCTACTGCTACGCGCTTATTTAACTAAGCTTGTAGCAGCTGCTGGTGGAAAGGTAAATCGTGCCCACTAAAAAGATCTAGAAAACAACTATCACTGTGATAAGATAATCCACTAGTCACCTGTTCTCTCTAAACTTTGAGGACTTCATGCAGAATTTCTTAAGATACACGTAGCACTGCCTTTTAAAAAAGTTTACTTCCATCAGTGAAATTAAGACAGTATTTAACCATTCTGTGAGAACTTCCTAAACAGAACATCAACTTTACCAGTCAGCTCTGAAGAAGCGATGAAACAATTTCATTAGGGGAAGGTGACACCACTTTGAAGAACATTGCAGTGCATTTCTGGTACTTCCATGCGATGTGAAGAGTGTGGCATGTTGGTACCTACATTATTAAAGCAAATCAACTCCCGTTATGAGAGCACAAGAGATGGGAAAGGCAGTCTTGTAAAAGATTTTACTAACAAAGACCAACTGTATGAGTAAGAAACATGTTCAAATGTAGAACTTGTCACTATTTTGCAAATATAAAATTTTAAGTGGAATTCCATAAAGTAAAGCAAAAAAAAGTCTTTTGATTTCAACAGATTGACTGCACAAATCTCAAACACTGCATGAGTTAATCGTAACAAACGAGACTTCCATTTTTCTTTGGTGAGAGTCCTTTGATGCCAGAAGAACAGAGCAAATGTGCTACTTTCTTGGAGAAAAAACATTCCAGAAGCACCTACTACTGCAAGCATTAAGCAGAATTTTTACATTGAAAGTTATTCAGGCTCTTTCAGTCCATTAGACTTCATTTTTAAACAAAACCCAGTTTATATAGATACAATAAATAGTTTATTAACGGAATGTATGTGACTTTCTCTCTTCCATCTTTCCTGTTATTCTCAGCACTTCGCACACAGATATCAACGCAGCTTCCAGTTCAAGCCAAAGACAAAAGTTAATTTCATGGCAAAATGAAGAGAGGATAAAAGATAAGACTGGCACCTCTGAGTGCCTAGTTCCTCAAGTGTTTGTCTGCTTCCCCAAACCTACAGGCAGATTGGTGTTTCTTCTCTCCACACTTTGATCTAACCGCTTCTTCCCAATTTGTCTTCATTTAAGCTCTTCTTAGTCAGGTTGTGTACTCCATGGGGACAGTATGAAGTCATGCCTGCTCTAACACTCTTTCAGCTATTGCAATATCCCTTTTATAATAAGCCTAACATTATTTTGCCATCCCTTTCTGATCTTTCATAATAGTTCAGTTTAGCTTTGGAATTTTACAAGAAGGGGAAGAGTCTTTTTTTCAAAATATAAAGCACAGTGGCCAGGAATAAGGCAAGGGCAAGAAAGATTAGCAGCTTGTCTGTCAGTTCCCTGCGATTGTACTTTGTTATTAGCTTTCGCCCCAACTGAATTGTCCCAGACATGGACTTAAATTCTTCATTTGCTTCCAGGATGGTTCGTGAAGAATTGGCTGCAATGAACAAAAAAGAAAAAGATTCAGCTGGTTGCGCTTCAAAAACACCTGACAACGGATGTAAGCATGCAATACGGGTAGTGACTGTGAGATCCTCCTGGGTCAGACTTATGGCTAAGACAAAAGCAGGCTGTGTTCTTGCAGAATTTTTTACAACTAAATAGTCTCAATGTGATAAGGAAAAATGGAAAGCAAAATAAAAGTACTGAATGACTTAAAGGCCCTACGTCCCATTACTGAATTCTTTAATTTTTAGGTTAACAGATCAAATCTAGTTTTATGAACAAAGTCAGTTCTACCTGAGAGCTCTCTGAAGTAGAGTGAAATAAGAATGGCGCTAGAACTACCAATTTAAGAGAGAACACCATCACTATCAGCATCAGTTCTAGCAGCAGCAGGAGTCATGTCATTATTTGAATATATCCAATGGACAACTGAAACTGTTCCCCGAAGTCACAGCTGTATATCATTATGATTCAGATGGGGCTAGAGAGAGTGCAAAAGCAGCATGGAACAGCATGAGCTCCTTAATTCTTCTCTTCAAACAATTAGAAATTTGTTTTATGGTTACCATTTTTGACAAACACAATTCTTTTTGACAAATGAATTCTTGTTGTTTTTCTTCTACTCAAAAAGACAACATCAACTACAGAAAAAGCATATTAATAAACCTCGATTAAAGACAGAATTTGAGAATATGCCAAAACTGAAACAGGGAACATTGATCGTTTTCAGCTTTGTTTTCCCTGTGAAAACCGCCAATCAAACAACCAAATCCCTGAGACCCACCAGTCTTCCTTCTTTCAAATTACTAATGGACAGAAAGCAAATGCCCTGGAGTCTCCTTCTTCCAGTACAGGATGCATACTTTGTACTAGAGTGAACGCTGGCATATCACTCTGTACTGATCTGACTGATTAAAGAAAGTACTCTAAGTATGTTGTCTGGTTCACAAAAGCAAGCATAGTGGAAGTACTTCTGCAATACTTTGCAAATAATTTTGTTCCATCTTAAGGAAGTATTCTGATCTAAGTGAAAAAAGAAAACCTGTTGCTTTGCATTACTGACGACAAAGCAGAGCTTCCTAGCTGCATATATTCACCATGTACTAGGATAAGACTTGCCCAGAAAAAAAAAGGAAATTCTAACTGCCAATTCAAAATTTGCAGCTGGGTTTTGTAAATGACCTTTTATAGCTTTTCCCTTGATGAACTCCAAGTGTTGTTCAGTCAGAAACAGGGTGACAAAGTGTCTGCCAAACTGTCTTTTTAATGGGAGAAGAAACATGCTACTTTTGCATGAACAAACTGTGCCCAGCTGCCATCCTCAGATGGGGATAGAAAGGCCCCGAAGGAGGGCAAAAGTTGCATTATTTATCCTAGTCATTAAACTGTACTCTCTTCTGCACAAAAGCACAGCTAGTAAGAGGCCCAGGCAATGCAGATCCAACTTCTAAATGGTTCATGAATCACCAATTTTGACAGGTCACTTGATTTATTGTCTTAGGAGTCTAAGCCAAAGAACAGAGTGAAATCTTGGTTTCACAGTCCCTGATGCACTGCTGACAGAGCAAGTGACCTTGGGTTCAAGTCACTCGATCGCCTCATCTCTTAGTCATCCCAGCTGGAAAAGGGATGAAAACAGTCTTCCTACTCATACCAAGTTTCCTCTAAGTATGGACTTGTACCTATGCTTTTATTTTCTCTGTTACCAAATGTATGCCAGGACAGTAGCACACAGTAACACCAAACACACTTTCAACACTGTGTGAGCGCACACTGCTTTTACAACTGCTTTTATATGAAACTAGAACAAGAGCTCCTCATCCTATCCTCTACTCCTTGTTTATTCACACTCATGAAACAAAAACTCCAGCAAACAGCTTCATGCAATGTACATTAGTATTTTCTGTTTACGCTCAAATGTTAGAGGAGTTCTGTCTGTCTTTACTTATCATCACAGCAAGTTCTCCTACAGCACTACAGATGCAACCACTGTGCTCCACATCATGACAGTTTACCACTCCTCATCCTAACAGAACCAGCGAAAGGACCATCAGTCATCCAACCCCCACCCATTCACCCAGTTACATCTGTACCTAGGGTCTGCACAGTCTCCTCGCTCTGCTGGACTTGCTGTGACATCATCCTGCTAATGCCCATCAGACTCTCTGTGATGTTACTTGCACTCTCTGCCAGACTTTCCTTTGTAGTCTTCCTGAAAAAAGAAGAGAAAAAAAAAACTAAAGTATGAAGGGATAAAATTGTGTCTTTGGGTACTGCAAGAAAGTACGGCTGTATTTTGTGTACAAAAGACGCAAACAGGTTTTACTGCATAAGAACTAGAGATTATCTTCACTAAACCACCACAGAAAAATTGCAAAATATTAAAGCCATGAGCCAAAATAACTGTGGCTCAGTCTCACACAGGCCTACGTTTTACCAGTTATTCATCCATGATGGTACAACTTCAAGAGGTGGCATGGAATCACTGATACAAACTACCACTTCATTATCCTAGGTATTGCATTTGCTGCTTCATGATACCAAGTAAGAAAATTTCTCAGTACACTATTTATAGAAGCTTATATCAAGTTTTACATGTGGAAACAGCTTGCACAATGATCTGTTACACGTTTATCGCCTCGATTGGAATATAAAGGATTGTCAGGAAAACTGTGAAGTCTACCACAACCCCTTCTCTGATTTGAGATGCCAACACCTTGAAATTATCACAATTCTTAACAGTTTAAACCTCCACAGAAAACAGCCACCCTCCTTAAAAGAAAAGTTATGTTCAAGATGCAACCAAATAACTTTGAAATATTACATAATTTCCACTTATACTAGTGAATACAGCATATGCTGTTTAAGTTTCACATCATTCAAGTGGACACCTTAATACCTTTGTCTCAAGGAGTCTCTTCCCTGCAGCAGTTGATCTTTCTCAGCATTGTCAATAGCAATTTTGCAAGCCAGGTTTGCCTTTCTCCAAGCCGCCTGATTGCTGAAATCACAAGAGCACAAAGTTGTGGTATGATGGTAGCACCCTGCAGGCTGAAACACTTTTCACAGTCATCTTAACTGAGCATATGATATGTGTGATACATACACGGGCTTTTTCTGTATCATACCATAGAATAAGAATACACAGTTCTTTCATTTCTTCTTCTAAGTGTATCATTTATGGAGCAAAGGGAAGAATACTGGGCTAGGAGTCAAAAAATGCTCTTAAGCCACCTGCTTACAGGTTCAGCTGTTCAAAGGAAGAGTGTCTGGTCAGAAAACCAGAACAGGAGAGAGGGAGGAGAAGTGAGCCCTATCTATTTTGTCCCTGATCTACTCTTGATCTTGGGCAAAACAGCACCATGCCACTGGCTGTGTTTGCAAACCAGGATCTGAAATTCCGTGTGGAAGTCAGGTACCTGAAGGCACAGGGGACCCGTCAATAGCATTGGCCGCCCAGCCTACCTGAGCATTTGCTTCTTGTGGTTCTCCACCTCCTGCAGCAAGGCCTGTTTCTCGGACTCTTTATCTTGCTCCCTCGCCATCTGCTCCAGCTCCTTGGGCAGAAAAAGACGAAAACTCAGCCCAACCGCTGCCACCTGCAGCCTGGACCCCCGCCCCCCCCTCACACACACACACACACACACACACACCCCCTCCGCGAGGGGGCGAATTAGCAGCCATTAATTCGGGGAATTAACACCCTCACGGCCTCAAGCCCTCCCTCAGCTCATCCCCTCCAGCCTCACCTGGATGCGGCCCCGGAGGTGCCGGAATTTCTCCTTCACGGCCGCGTTGAGCTCCGTGAGGGCGCTCAGCGGCCCCGGGCAGTCCCGGATATCCTGAAAAACAACAGCCCGGTCAGCGGGGGCCAGCCTGAGGAGACCGAGGGAGCCCTCGCAGCCGGGCGGGGAGAGAGAGAGGGGGAGAACCGCGGCCTCGGTGGGGTGAGGGAGCCCCGGGCGGCGCTACCTGCACGGCCGCCTTGATCTCCAGGTCGAACCTGACGATCTCCTGGTGGCAGACCCGCACCGGCACGCAGGCGGCCGCCGCCATCTTGCGAGCAGAGGCCCCAGCGCCCGCGCCTCCAGCGCCGCCTGCGGGCGCCGCTGAGGGCACGACCCGGCCGCCGAGCTCCCCCTGAGGCAGCCGGAGGGGCTGGGGGGGCTCCTCCGGCCCTGGTCGAGCCCCTGAGGAAGCGAGGAGGCGTCCTGAGGGCGGATGAGGGGAAGGCGGCTCGGCCCTAAAGCGGCTGCTGCCGGGGGAAGCGATGCTCGCTGGGTTTGGGGTGTGGGGCTGGAGCTGTAAGGTCTGTGAGGGGCAGGGGCTGGGGTCACAGAACTGTGTCCCTGAATGAAACTGGAGGCAGCGCACTGACCCTTTTGCTTCTTTTCTGCAGGCTGCTGTTGGTCATTCTCCCCTGCCTGCAGAGGATGCTGTGAAAGAAAGATTTGGACACAGCGAGCTGCTGGTGGAAGACAAGAGACCACCTTGAAGGGCGTTCTGGAATGGCAGGGAAGCACCGTGTGGGAGCGCTGACCCGAGAGCAAGGTACCTTGTATGATCCCTCCCACAGGAATGCTGTCAGTGCTGGGGTACCCAGGGCATGCCCTCCATCACGTTACTGTACCTGTTCTACCAAGGGAGGCCTTCAAGGCTATGCTAAGTGTTAAGCCAGCGTTTTTCATGAGGAAACCCAAATCAAGAATCATAGTAACTCTTAAGAAAAGTTGTGCCCCATACCACAGTGCTGGGAGAGAGCACGCACCATTCGCTATCACTCCACACACACACAATGATTTGAGACAGTATTTCCTCCACAATTTTTATTTTAAATTACAAAGGATGTTGCATACATTGATGAATTTGTATCTGAATAGAAGTGCTAGGGATCAAGGGTGACAGAGTAAACAAAGTCAATAGTTTAATTGTGCCTCTTTTCGAAGAAAAGAAAAAGAAAAACTGCACAACTATTAACCAACATTAAACATTGCAACTCTTAACAAATCATGCTTTTAACAAGGTAAATTTTTCTCTAACAGAGACAAGACTTTAAGTTTTTCTGAGCTCCAGTTGGAAGTAGATTATAGAGTATCTAGGCAGAACAGGATGCCATGTTTTGCTTAAAATGCTTTTTTTTTTTTCCTGTCAATCACCTACATCCCCATGTGCCTTCAGCCTTAGAATTCACCAAACCACAAATACTGAACAATGACAAGTTTTACTTCAACATTTTGGAAGGATAGAAGATTCAGATAAGAATGTATGAATACCCATTATTGTAAGAAAATGGGTAAAATTAAATACTACTACTAGGCTCTGTTCTTAATCAAAAGAGTTTAATAGGGTGGAGTGTGCCAAATTCAATCCAGTTTTCCTTACTGTAGCTAGATAACTCATTCAAGTTCAACATTCAGATACATAACAAATATTCTTTAAAAAAATATTCTGAAAAACAACTCAGAACACTGATGTTACCTAAAATGACTAGAATTTTATTTTATTTATGAAAAAAATGTGTGGCTTAAAATAGCTCTCATTCCACATTTAGCTCCACTACTCATTAGAAAGACAAGGAATGCATAGTCAGTATTTGTTCTTGTGGAAGTTCATGAATGTCTAAGAGGCTGAGGATTGTAATTCAGTGTGCACACGCACCTTCTTATCATGCTAAAAGCATTGAGGGAAAAACATGGCATATTGAGAAATGTAAATTGTATGAAGACAGAGATATTTTTGTACACTGCAAAGAAGTTAGAGCCTAAAAGTGCCATCTGTCATTAATGATATTTAAGAATCCCAATATGTATTGGGATATATTAAAGAGTGGTGTTTTCTCAACATACTAATGCCCTTAATACAGTTACAAGAAGAATAGTCATTGAAGCAGCAACTGTTTGAAATGTACTTCACACGATCCCTGGGGTAAACATAAACTTCAGCTCTGCGCAAGGCTGTGTCAATAAGCCAAGATGCCAGCCACGTCTAGCAGCACACTTAACTAGGTGATTCCAACTGAAGCCTCCAACTTAAAAATAAAACATCATCATGATTAGACGCATTATTGAAATTCAGGTCTCAAGGCCAATACAGATCCTAACATTCACGGTACATAATTGGGTTATGCCTCAACAGAATTTCAGGAAGACTAGCAAGCAAGTTTGAGGAACAGAATTGCATTTGCTATTTCTGTTAAAGGCAACTTATATACAACCCTTTGAAATTCTCCTGACAAAGCCTTCTAGAGCTTTAAAAAATAGCTATGTTTAAATGATTTATGTCAAAGAAAAGCACACCCATTCTTTACAGTTTGTGAAGAAGCTGTTTTATTAATGAAGGCAAATACCAGATAAATAGTGGGGGGGAGGGATGGGATCTTTTTCAGATAAAATAAAAAATGACACCACTGTGTTTCAGAAGCGTCTGGTTGCTTTTAGGTTAGTTAAAAGACCCTTCATCCATTTCAGATGTGTGTTTTGTTTTTTTTTTTAAACTTTTTCCTAGCCTTCTTTTCTAAGTACGGAAAAAGTCTACCATCTAAAAAGGATTAGGAACTGAACACAGCTGAGCCTGACTCTCACATCAACTTTGCAGCAATGCAACTTCATTAAATCACAATGATTTCAACTGGTATGGTAAGAAAATCCATCCAGTCCACACCTAAACACAGTTTTAGTAATAAGTCTCTCTCATCCAAGAAAAGAACTCACCAAATATCAGTAAATGTGTTCAATAAACCCTAAAAGAAAGTGTTAGCAAAAAGGGGTTTAGGGCTAAAAATGCCCTTTGTGAGCACCCCCACATTTTGCAAGGCCATTCAAAAACTGTTCTTCCATATAAATAGAAAATGACTGCTATTGAGAGAAACTAAAATAGATCTATCCAAACTCTTCTTTTATAGTTTTGATTCACTTTAGGAAGGGTTAGGTTTGAAGTGTTCAGGGGGAATGAAAAACATTTAGTTCTAGATGTACAAGTAAGGCACAATATAAAGCCACATCATAATCTGTAATGAAGTAGGAAAGGACAAGAATCATACATGGTACAGTAGAACAAGCAGTCCATCAATTCAAGAAGTGTGGCACCTAGTTCAGACCGACGAGATTTTAACAAGAGCAGTTATAACAGCATGCTTTTAATATGGAAACAAATTCTAGAGAATCCAGTGTATCAGAAAAAGGAAGAGCTTTTGTTTGTCTTAAATCAAAAGTATGTAATTGTTTTTGGATATAGGATTAAAAGTGAATATTCACAATGCCTACACTCAAAAACAAACAAAAAGAACCCAGGACTTCATTAAGATCCACATACCATGTATGAACACTGAAAATCTTTAGAAAATGGCCTTCTCTAAAGATCACCCAAAAATGCATGCCACAATTGCCAAAAAACAGAACATGTACATTTGTTGTTTTTTATACCCTTATAAGATTTTTTTTTTGTGATAAGTATACACTAAATGTATATATTTTAATGACACTAGAGGAAGCAGATTGTTACTGGCATTAAAGTACAACCATTTCTAGACGGTTTAAATGCCACAGAGTCCCCTGGTTAAAATGTAAAGCTGCACAGCTTGCCTATGTCACCTTTATGATAAAGTTAAACCAGCAAAAGGTCTTATCTTTACTCTACATTTTACTGCCAGGTTTTATTTATATCAAGTATCGCTGCAGCATTCTGACCAGCCCAGAGTTAGCAGCAAGTGGCAGGAATCATATAAAACGCTTTTTTTTTTTTTTCCTTTTTAAACAAAGTGCTTTTCTAAGATATACATACATATAAATAGGTACAAAATAAAGTGTCAACATTAAAAAGCTCAACTATTCAAAAGCTTTAACTTAAAATAATACATAGAAAACACTGAAATGCAAAGGTATGGAATTCACTAAAGATTCAAAGTCTACTTTGAAATGCTAGACCAAAATCATATTCTGGTTTTCAGACAAAAATTAAGAGCTATAAAGTTATATTTGCCCAGTATTTCTGAGCAGTAAAAAAGGGACTTTTTAATACCTTGTCAGTTTAATTTGTCATAAAAAGTTTTTACCTGATTGCAAGACTGCTCTCTTAATATTTAGAACTGCTGCCTTGTCTACACAGTTTTGATATAGCATAAAGGACCTCTCTTATCTGAGCAGTGTGTTAACACCATTCATCAGAGAGAAGCAACAGTATTTAAATCTTTGTACAGACATGGCCTTAACTTCACAAGAGACATTCTTTGTTGAGGTTTAATGGGCAGTATGCATCTCTGGAATAACTGTAACATTGGCAATGCTTATAATAAGAATGCATCTGACCCACTGTGTAAAGCAGCAGCCAACTCTCACCTCGCCCTAACAGCAACAACAAAAACACCTGAAACAAAAACACCCAAAGTCCACTCAGTTTGTGCAAATCTTAAGTGGATTTACAAAGTTTTGCCTAATTGCCCTGGGTATTTGTTCAGTCTTGTGAAGGAAAATCTTTCTGTACGGCTCAGTAGTGGTATTTTGGCCTCCTCCCTTTTGAGTCTTCTGAAGTACTTAGATACAAAGTAAGCTGTGTGCATGCTCATAAGTATGTGGCAGGATTGCCACCTTCATCTGCAACTCTTACTGCACTATTACCAATTCAGACTTTTTTTTTTTAATATAGTAGAAGCTTTGATATAAAAATAACCTACGTATAAACAGAAAGGAATCACAGTACAAACAAACTTAGACAAACTAGAAATGAAGTGGAGAAATTCCCCAAAGGGAGCGGGGAGAAAGCCTTCATGAACTTTTGCATTTTTTTTCAGCAGCTACATTTGAAAATATTTGGTATTTCTATTTTCAGTAAACAGTGTTTTGTCATCTTTAAATAGGGAGAGAAAGAAGAGGGAGGAAAAGGGGGTCCATGAAACCAGAGAATGATCTTGCCTTGAGATAAAGGACTTTCATCAAGGGCTAAAGCTTTTAATCTGTACGTTAACACTGACTACAAAGCCAACTCTTATTAGCAGAAGAGCAAATAAGAACTGTGTTAATATTCCCCAATCATAGAAACTACTGAATTAACAAGAATAAGTCACGTATAAGTTTGAAGAAGCTAGTTTCGAAATACCTGTACAAAAATATAAAAGTCTATAAATTTTTTTTTTGTTTTGTTTTGTTTGAAGCCTGTGTTGATCCTTGGAAACATCACATGCATAATAATACATAAACTGGAAAAGTGGCAACTAAGGAATTAGGTATTTGTAGCTCTTTTTTCTCTTTACATATATACACATTACAATAAAAATAATTTTATTTTGGTTGTTTGTTGGAAGTATACTACAACAAGCTAAATATTTTTTTTAAATTCTCAAAGTTGAAAACTATTTTACCAATAGCTTACTAAAATCCAAATATATTAAAATCTCCTACAGTAAGTGCAGAGAAAAAAGATTTAAAGACTCCGAGACGGCCACCAAGTTATCTACCATGGAAGCGAACTACAAGAACAGCAAAATAATATTGTTATGTATGAATGCTCCTTCTGTAGATAATTGGACCCAAACAAAAAAATTCACAGTTCAGTAAGATCCCTAACCCTGACCTTTAATTTTTTTTTCTTTTTTTTTTTTCATTTGTTTTTGTTTTTTTTTTTTTTTACATTCAGTACAGTATCATATAAGCTGTGCAAAACTTTACTTAGACTGGCAGTTCGCCATATCAGTTGCATTTGTCTTTGGTACAAAAATAAACAATCGCATTAATGTGCAAGTATTTGTTTTCTTCCGGCCAAAGTACCGAAATTGAGTTTCTAGAGCCATCTTTTATACAATACATAGACTCTGTGGCATATATCTACATTTTCAACATATTCCTATATACATTCAAAAATTTTAAGAGCTGGAACAAATACATTAAAACCTATAATCTCACCATCTGTACAGCTTCTTTTCTCCCCTCAGGGTTTTCTTCATACAAAACTTTACCAGCTTATACTGATAGCTCTCCCCCCAAAATACAAGGCACAAAGAATATACTTTTTTCTCTTGCTTGCACAGACATTTAAATACTATATTAAGCTTAGAAAATTAAAGTCTTATATGGCACACTAGCTCTAAAGCCATGTGTGCTATGTACAAGTTAATGGTTGCAAAGAAACCTTACTGTTTTTTTAAGAACAAAGAAAACCCAATTATTCCAAAACAAACAAACAAATTTAAAAAAGAACAAAAAAGAACCAAAAAAAACCTCCTAAAGTGACAGCTTTACCAAAAAAATGCTTCCTCTTATTTTGCTTGGAGCATAAACCTGCCACAATGTCTGGCATATGCTAAAAATTTTTACTAGCAAAAACATGTTTTTGCTTCTAAAATAAAAGTGATAAATCTGGTCCTAGATAACTCAATTTTAAAAAGAATCCTCAAGTCTGTATTTAATCTTAAAGCAGCTTTAGAACTATCTAGTTTATGCTCCAAAAATGCTATTAAGCATTTTATATCATGCTCTGATTTGTTTACTACATTGTTATTTAAAAACAATGGAACCTAATTGTAAGTGTTTACATAATGCTAAACTGACATGCAGACCAGAATGCAATTTACAATGAAATACTTGACAACACAGGAAGAATCTGACCGATGAGAACAGGTGAAATCATGTCTTAAACTTTTGACATTGGTATTCGTAACCCTACAAGGCCACCCGTTGGGTCTCCTTCTGCAGTCTTCTCTAACACTTGATTCACAAATTCTGATGTTTGTCCAGCTACAGGCAGTCCTAAAAACAGAGGGTAGGAAAACGCACTGTAAGGTTAAGATTAATTGCACATATTTGCACGTTCCTGTAAGTAACAAAGGCAAAGAACATTTTGTTTAGTAACCAAGCAAAAGGCTTAGTTACAGCTGTAATTACGAAATGCTTCTTTCTTTTCTCTATGCCACAAGTTGTTTGCAATCTAACAGACTGCAGATGACATATCTCTTCACATACATGCAAATACATTACATTTACTGCTTACCAAGTGTATCTTTAATGAGTACGTTCAATCTCTGTTCCATGTTGACTCCTCTATCATCTTTAGGCACCTGCACTCGATTAACAATTTCTTGCTTAATGGAGTTGATCACAAACAGTAAATTATCTGCAAAGAAAAAAATGGGATTAGATTTACACCACATTCCCCCCAGCACAAAAGAGATGTTCATTTGTCCACACACAGTTAACACAAACTTGCCTTAAGAACACAAGAAAAACTAACATGTGAAGAGTTGTATTTACCATATTCTGTGTTGAGACCCCAGAGTTTTACTTTATTGGCTTCATACTGGGCTTTCTTCTTTAGTCTACAAGCCCTATAGTAAGAAGAGTGGAAGAATTAGAACATTTTAACAAATGTTCCGGAATACTAAGAGCATCTGTTTCAGTTAGCCACACCAACTTATCAACCAGTGCTTCCAGAGCTTTGACAAACGAGATCACGTATCTACTCACTCACCTCCACTGAAAGCACACTACTGCCTCTATTTGCTTACATTTCACATTTGCGAGACTGTAACGACCATTTGCATTGCAGCTAAGACAACTTCCAGTGGAAGTATATCATTATCTAGTAGGGACTAGGCAAACTGCATCTCCATAGAGCCAGTTGTCCTGCTTTCTGATTAACAGTTAAAAAAACCCATCAACAGGGACTGTCACAGTGAAGCAGGATCTCAAGACAAAAATTAGTCTTGGACAGCTCTAGTAACGCAAACATACTCATCCAAGTAGTACGAGCGAGTACTTACCTGGAAGCCAGTTTGTTCTTTTCTTTTCTTGACCTTGGTCTGGCAGTTAAGGGAAGTTCACTGACTGGCGTCAGGTCACTGATCACCTTATTCAGTTTCCTCAGTTCATTACCGATCTGTAGAAGTTTTTTGGGATTGGGAGTCAGGTCTTCCACATCAGTCCTCCGTGACTTCTTTGCTGCATATTTTCCTGTTTTGAATATGCAGAAAATTGGGTTGGGAAGTGACACAATATGTACACAAACCTGTGAAAAAACATTCTTAAATATGTATTATTTTTGGTGCAGTTTAAGTTCCTTTGTTTGTCACAAGAGAATGGTCTGGCATCATGTGATTTCTGTGGCCTTTCACAATAGAAAGAGCACTTCCAGACAAACCGCTCTGTACAATTCATATTATATCCAGATCAGATAAGAGCAAATACTGCTGGCTGGGCTAGCAATGTATTAGATGTGATGGACAGTATGCACATAATTGTGCTGAAAAACGTACATCACAAGTTCAAACACAGTCATTTCGCCCCAGCTGTAACTTGCTAACTCATCTGTTCAGCCAGCATATTCTCTCAGGACACTCAAGCTGGTTAAATTCCTAAATAATCTTGTTCTGAAAGCTCTGTGTTAAGAAAGATTTAAGAGGCCTGGTACCAGCATGATCTTCATTGATATCAATCTTAAATAACCCACAAAGTTCAGCTGATCCTTTTTTTGATGTATTTGAAGCTATTTAAGGGCTGCTTTTATGGTGGAAATGCACATTCAAGACAAAATCCTTATTCCTCAAGATTTTGTACATCTTAAATGTCAATTATTACTGATACTTACATGAAAACGTTAATAAAACTGACAAAACCTGCTCCAGAAATATTGATCAGGGAGATGATAATTTATCTGAGGTGGCAGATGACCTTGGTACATGTGTAATACAAAAATCCTGCATGTGTCATATTCTGTAGTTTCTGGATGTTAACTAGCATTTGATCCTATAAATCCCTTACATACACAACTCACTGACTTAAAGGGCATTTGCTCCCACCAGAGCCTAGTAAGAATGAATCCTCAAGTTAATTAATGGATTTACCTATAAGTAAAGTAGAAAAATCTTTATTTAACAGAAGGTAAACTGCAATGTTAAAGATAATTTTCAGTTGTAAGGAAATATTCATGTTACAGCCAGAGAAACTGGTTTAATTTTGTTCCTTCAAAACCACAACCAAATGGAACAGCCTACCAAAGAGGTCCTGTGACAAGAGAACAAACATTATTGCTACATGTGGTTTGATCTCAGTGGTGTTAGTCATGTTTAACGTACAGCAAGTTAGTAATCAAAAAGTCACGGGAATGAAAGACACAGTTATTGGACCAATCAGTCTAAGTTTCTGAAAGGGTATTTTAAAGAAATAGTTCATTCCCAGAAAAGTAACTGCTTCACTGTGTTGCATTTACACAGGTGGGAGAGACACTTAAGGAAGAGCAGAAAGACACAGTTACACCTTATCACCTGCCTGACCTTTAGTTCACATTGCAGTTAACGTGAACTTTGCATCGCAGACCACTTGCTGCTTACTTGAACACAAGCAAGACTGATACTGTCCAACAGCTCCAAGGAGCAGGTATCAGTCACGAGCCCTACCCATGCTGTTTACAGCATCACACTGAGAAAATTCTGAGCTCTCGGGGTTTCCACTGAAAGCTATTGGAAGTTACAATTCCCAATTCATCCGCCTTCCTCTGGAAGAAACCACACTGAAAGTTACTACTGTACGTTCACTGTGCCGTCCTTGGACACAGCACAGAACTCTGCTAATTAAGCAACAGACTTGCAGTGTTTTAAGGATTTATTTCCATGGCCAAAATGCATCTCTCTGCCATTTCGCATATGGGAATTTGGCTATTGACAGTGTCAGTGTGAAAGCCATTCACTTGTACGAGGACTCTATCCTTACCATGATGGAGACCATTCTTCTGATACATGTTACTTGGTAACGTATCTCGATTCCACTCGGATGGCCTCAGCATCCTTTCTTGCTGCGACGGTGTTAGCTGCTCACTGTACTCCCAGAAGTATCTTCGCTTGCCTCTTTTTCGAGAGGATATTGCAGTCATTTCTTTTAAATCCTCCACAGAATCATTTTCATACCCTAAAATAACGCATTGCATTGTTTATATAATGTTTACAAGACTATTTCTAGCCTTTTAACTGCAGGCTGAACGTTCAAGGTAAGCGCAAAAAGAGCGACAATAGCTTGTTTCACATTATCTAATCTACTTGGTTTTCAACCTCAACAACTACTGGGGCATTTGCTTTAAATCCAAGGACAGACACTGAGCTGGTGATGGTGCTGAATAGAGACAAATTATTTATGCATTGAAAGCTCCTTTTGGTTCTTTGACCCCTTAAGCTCTATTGCTCTTCTCCCCCACGATCTCACTACTGTAGAGTATGGACAACAGCTGTTGGAGAGCGTCCCTCCACTTTTACAGCGTCCTCCAGTAGTTTGCATGAACATAATCCTAACTCTCCTCCACATTTTAATTAGTCTTCAATCAAAAAACATAGAGAAGTAGATGATAAAAATAAAGATGGATTAGCAAAAGCCTAATAAATAAAGCAAAACTATTGCTCTACCTTGAGTTTAAGTACCCTTGGGAAATAAATCAAACCATCCATCTCTATTAGACTGCAGGAATGAGGATCTGTTACTAGGACAATGACCCAAAGTCCGTTCAAAAAAAACATCTAAATTGAAAGGGTTTGGACACAAGCTGTTCAATCTCTTCTCCACCTCTTCAGTAAAATGAAGAGAAATTATCCGCAGTAAAGCTACAGAATATTTTAGAGGTGTATTACAACGCATTTGATATGGCAAACTGTTCTTCAAGTACATGGCAACTATAATGACACTACCCACATTGCATAAATGTTTAGACTGTAACTATGTAAACACAAAATACAATTTATAAAAGTCTACTAATGCTTTAGGAAATAAATGCAACTTGTACTAAGGTAAAAAAAATGCTGCATCACCTTTTGTACTGAAGTGCTATATCACACTTCATATTTAATTAAAAAAGAGTAGATTTCAAAACACCTTATACACCAACGAAGCTTAAAGAAAACCCAACCACTGCCTGGACTGTAAGCTCAATAAGCCTTGGGCCCATGTGCTTGAGTTCTGCATCATCTGGTAATGACAGCACAAAGAACGCCTTCTTTATTTTAAAACAGTCCATTCAATTAATCTGTTTTCACTTGAAAAAGCATTTGAAAGACAAAAAACAAACTTTCTTGCTTTGTCTGACTCTCACCTCATAACCCAACATACGAATAAAAGTTAGCTACATGGAAGGATGATACCAGCTCTAAAGTTCTGTTTCTAATCATGCCATCAACTCATTTACTTTGATTCTCTGGTTTATTAAAAGGACAGTATTTGAAAAGGAAAAATCAAATGAAGCATGCTTTGAGGAACATGTTTTTTCTTATATAGACAAAGTGATTATGGCAAATTACATTAAATATAGTTTCAAATACCATAGATATTTTAAATTATACTTCCCTTTGACCCAAATGCTGTTTGACATAAGTATCAAAATACTCTTTTAAGAAAATGCACCTTACTTTCCACTTTAACATCACATAAGCTACACAACTCATTATACAGCTAGGTATAAATTCAGCCTATCTTCATGATAACACAGAATTAAGCCAACCAATGAAAACAAATCTCTTCAATAGCTGATGTGTACAAATGTAAAACAAGGTTAAAAACAAGACTTCCTGTTTGCTTATTTAAACTATAATTAAGTTGGCAATTTAAATTATGTTGACTTAATGCATCCTGCCTTGCAAGTCTAACATTGGCCTGCCATCATTTTAGAGCTACATAGAATAGTCTAGTGCACAATGTCCTAACGTAGTCTGCAACATACAGAAGTGCAGAAGATGTATGTAGCTTTCCTGCATTTTATCAAACTTCACTGAATTCTCCTCCTAGCAAGCATCATACAGCAATCTCACTTTCTTCATTGAGCTTCTAAAAAAATCTGTAAAAGTTCTTGCATTTACTTTTCAAGTCCCTAGCAAGTCACTCCTAACAATCTTTGCTCACATCCCGTACTAATACAGGGTTAAATTTACAAGAATTAGACTAAGAAAGATAGAGAACAGCAGAGACATGACTTCTGCATTTTACCAGATTAAAAGCAAAAATAACCCAACCAAAACAAAACCAAAAACACCCTTCTCTGAAACCACTTAATCATAATGATTTCTGTAAAACCACTTATGAAGCCCTTTTCCTCCAGCTGACAGTACAGGTGCTCAAACAGGCAGTGCAACTGTAAACAACCTCTGTTGCTACACGCACTTTTCCCTTTAGTTCTCTCTTCTCCAGTACTAATGAAAACTGAATCAATTTTTGCATCTTTCCTTTCTCGAATGTCTTCACTACTTGATAGCAAAGCAGTCATTCATAAATATTTCTAGTAAATGGGATAGATAAAATACATTAGAAATGGCAAAAAAATATATATTAAGTGCTAGAACAGATCTGGGCTCCTAATTCCCCTAATAGTTAAGCTTTATAGGGGACCAAAAATGCTAAATCTGTATTCTGATTACAATAAAAGCATTGGTGAAAGCCAGTCACATTTTCAATTATGTTCCCAAGTCCCTGAAGAACACTATAACTAAGTACTTCCTCAGAGAACACTGACTCCAATGCTCTAAGAAAGCATATCACACATTCCCAAAACACATGCGAAGAAGAATAAACAAAGGCAAACTGTATGTAAAGTACACACATCAGAGGGTCAGCAAATACAAAGTTTTTGTCCTATCTTCACTTCTTTATGAACAGATTTTGGTTTCATGGAAACTCTGGAAGGTTAAGTCTTCCAGAGCTATGCTCATTTAGAAGCCTTTTCCATAGAATTTACCTTAACTGTGAAGTTTTTTTTGGAAAAAAAAAAAAGGCAACACAAATATGAGTGACAGAACTAAAATACTTGGAGACAATCTCTCTTTATATATTGAAAAATATGTGCTGATACTATTTTTTAATATCACAATATCACTGTACTGGAGGTTGAATGTCTTCATTGACTTGTAGCAGGCTTGTAGAAGCCAATTTCCTCAGTTCCTACACTGCACCATACAGTTACATTTAGAAGGTGAGAGTTTGTCAGCAAAATCTGAACAAACAACCAGCAGTTAATGTAATTCCACCAACTGAAATCCCAGCATTTTAATACAACATCTCTTTTTCAAGATTATCAGGCTTTCTGTGCCACATGCCTCTGTGGGCTGCAAAGCACTGTGTAGTACAGCAGTCATTACAGAGCTGTAATAGCTACTGAAAGCCTTGGCAAGTAAAGGGAGTTCAATTCAGAAGAAGGGAGGAAGCGATTTTAAAATGCTAATACAAATGTGTTATGTACCTGAAAAAGTAACATAAAGGGCACAGTGCTTAACAAGTTTAATTCCAGCTCAGGAAATCTACTTAGAAAATAATTTAATCTCAGAGCACAGTATGACAAACAACAGCAGGTTTCAGAGAAGCTGCTGTTTTTAAAAGGGGAGAATTTCAGCTGGTTTTCTTCTCCCCCAAAGTTACATACTGCCAAATGTCTGAACACCTTAATTCTTATACTCTACTACAAAGTATTCATAAACTGGGCATTCTATATATAATACTTCCTACAATTAACCTAATACTTGGTTACAGTCCTGTCCCTGTAGATTTTCTTTTGACAGAATCTCACCACTCTGTTACCTTCTGGATGAAGGTTGGTTCTTATTTTTGTTGTTAACGCTCCATTTGTACTTGCAGACTCACTAAGCATTACTGTTGAAAGCCACCAAGAAATAGTTCTATTAGTTTCAGTGGTAGGTATTATGTTGATTCTGTGGAAAAATATACCTACAGTAGCACTTAAGTAATTATGAAACGCATTCGCTTGGGCTACAATTTCATACCAGCTATCAAGAGGTACAACTCTGGCTAAATTCAGAGCACAGCCTACTGGAGCCCTAGAAAGCTCTGCACATCCTGTCATTCATTAATCCACAAAATGGGAGATATCAATTGCATATAGTTGCTCTATGACCTTAGGCTACAAACTTGCTTTCCTCTATTGTCCACTATTTCCTCTATTCCACTATTTCCACTATTTCCTCTATTGTACCACTTTTGAAGTATGACCACCATTTATCCCTTTTTTATCCCCCCAAAACAGGGAAAACACAGTCCTTGTACAGTTTTCATGAATTACATTTTGAATAGTGCTTAAAAAATCTGGGATGAATGCTCAGAATTTAAGACCAGTGTTGTTCACCTGTACTTAGAAAGCATTCAAAAGCATTCTTTCTCTCCTGGCAGACAAATCCATTAACCGTAACGTTAATAAACCCAACATTGCTGGTACCTGGTTCTGAGAAAGTATCACTGATGTCATCGTCTTTATCATCCTCATAATCTTCTTCCTCATCATCATTTTCAGAGAGCTCATGCTCACTGCCGAATCCTTCATCGTGGTCCTCATCTTCAATATCTTCCTCATCCTCGTCATCTTCATCAGGGTCTCCTTTGGCTGACTGCTCACCCAGACTGTCCGTTACAAAAAGAGAATAGTTGTGCTCTTCTTTCTTCTGTGAAGAATCCGACACTGATGTGCTGGCAGAAATACTGCTCTCCCCCACAATAAGTCCTGCGGTTTCCTGGGGTGGACTGAGGAGCAGTTCTTGAGTCTCTTTAAAAGGCAAAACAGGAGGTGTACTGTGACTGTGTGGGGACTCTTTCCTTTCTTGTCGCTTTGCTACGGCACCACAGTAACAGGTGTTTTCCTTTGCAGCATCTGCATGTGTTTGGCTCACCACTGGTCTGCTCTGCGGTAAAGGATTGATCTTTACTTTTGCCTTTTTAACATAGTCTTTACATTCAACATGAATGTTCACCTTTTCATTACTGTACACATTGGTCTTCACCATGATTTGTGTACTGGAAGCAGGCTGAGTCGCAGGTTTGCTTGCCTTCTGAACACAGTCCGATAGAGGTGCCTCAGCCTGAACGTTCTTGGAGGAACAGACCGGGGCCGCTGCTCTACTTGCAATTTTTTTGCCAGGTAACAGAGGATTTAAAGGGTTTTGTTTTACACTAAAGAGCGAATCAGGGTAATAGAGCGAATCTGAAACAGGTTGGGAGTCCTCACTGTTAAGCTGAGCCAGAGTCGGTGTTTTACTTATCACCTCTTCATCTTGGTATGGGCTTGAAAAGTCATCAAGGCCCAGATAATCCACCTCTTTTGTTCCCCAGATGTCACAGCTGGTTAGTTTAGTGTACTTAGTTAAGTCTTCACAGTACGTGTCCCACTGCTCCCACTTGGAGGTGAGAGCAACTTCTTTGTCCAGGATGTCCGTAAAAGACTCGAAGTTCTCAAGGTCTTTGCAGTCCTCCATTGAAAGCAGGTTGTCTCTGGAGCTTTGATGGTAGTCCATTTCTCTGTCCTGTGCATTGTAAGACAAATTAAAATGGAGTTTAAAAATAAAAAAAGGTATCAAATCATATCTGTCATCTACTTAAATATATACGGTGAATCACAGGCAATGTGTTCTAGTTTCCAATAACGTAGGTCAAACCTTAATTAACGGAATGCGCTGAAGTTTACCAGTCCCTGGAAAACTTCCTTCTAAGCCGAGCAGTTAACAGTGAGCTACCTTTCTCCTTTGATGCAGGAAAAAATCATGAATGCTACTGTAAACAGCTCATGAGTCAACTTGTATTTTGCTTCCCTTGCATTCACAGCTTGCGTGAAGTAGCACAGAGCTGCTCTTGCAGAAAAGATAGTTTGTAAGGAAGAGTCTCAAGCACAAAGACGTAAACACCAACACAGCTCCATTTGAGACGTGTATATCAAGCCTCTCCTGATGACCAGCTGTAACGAGCGTCTACTGAAGAAGTATTACATTTGCTGGCCAAGCAGTTAGGCCCTTCCCTAGGCAGTGGCAAGCAGTAACGAATAATCCTACAGCATTCTTGAACAAATACACCTTTATTACTACGTGAATTCAGGGTGTTAGTCAAGGAGCAGGATGCATGCACACACACAGAAAGATGACCTACCAGTTCATACATGAAGTCTGGATCTGAACTGCTTGCCAAGAGATCTGTGCTCATCAGAGTCTGCTCTGAAAACACATGGCTCCGAAAGGCGTCCCCAAAAGGAGGGTCCATTCCACTCACACTGGGCTACAACAAAATCGATACTGAATATTGAAGCATGCTATAAAAAAGCAGATTCTTTACTTCAGTAAAACGTAGGGATGCTGTCGTTTCATCCAAGTCTCTGAACTTGTGTTATACTTGCATCTGGAAGGTTTTACCTACACAAATAACTACATCACTGCTCAGTGAGAGAATGCTTTCAGAGCAGCTAACAACATGCAGCTCTTAATCAAAGGACACATTTGTATTCACTATATGGCTGCAAGAGCATTGCTCATTCATTCTATTTGGTTGGTTTGAAATTCTCACGTGTTTGCCAAGTTTAGGGATACATTAGGCATTTGTAGAAGAGGAGAGTGAGTTGCTGGCAAGATCTGGGAATATCAACAGGACTACATGCCTGCAGGGCCTTCACCCTAATACACACCATTTTGGACCAAAGCAGCGTTGGCTGTTTTTAGAACCATTGGAACTTGTTAAACTTCTACCAGAGATTGTAACAATAGCAAAAAATATTATAACGAAATCAAGAGCGTTCTCTCTCAAGAATAAAGCAGAACTTTGAAAAAAAAAACATTACGCAGGATGACTAGGCATGCAGGCAAAAGGCAGCACAGCCTTCTGCAACATTTAATGCCAGACCTCTATTTCTCAACTAGACAAACTCGCCTTGAGGGTTGGGAAGAAAGAAACACTACACTGCTGAAAGTCACTCAGTGTGCTGATGTGTGAATCACTGCAGTAATAAAAGGCTGCTCTCCAGGCATTCACCCTCATCAAGCAGACTCTGCTGATTCTTGCCGTGTGAACAAATACAGCACCAAGAGCAGAAACACAGCTCCCACCATAGATACCACCAGGACCCTAAAAACATAAACTCTTCTGAATTCTTTCCGCTGATTCAAGTCTACCAGGACCCTGAAAATATATCCCATTTAGTCTCTTCTACGTTCCTCCAGCTGATGCCAGACAGATTTGCTCTTACATTTTTCTATTTTTTAAACAAGGAAGCAAAATTATTTGCAGAAGCAAATACAATCGTAACATTTCAGACTTACCTGAGGCATTTCCAAGCCCAGATTACCCAAATCCAATTCCAAACTTCTTGTTTTATTCACTTTTAGGTTCCTTTCCAGCTTTACTTCAGTCTCAGTGAGTTTACACAATCCATGCAATTATTTTTTTCCTTAGGATAACTTCAATTCACCCTTATGGAGCTCTTCTGTTTGTAGATCTCTGTGTAGAATAAACACCAAGGAGGTAAGTATTCTGTCACCAAAACCAACAGTGCTTAAAAAACAGCCAAAGTGAACTAAAACGAAAATTTCTCCCTGAAAAGTGATTATTGCTCGTGCTAGAATGTGCAGCAATTTTCTTCCCCTGCCATTTTTCACCAGATGAAAAGCCGTTGATGCTACAGAACAGAGCTCCTGTGAAAACCTTTTTGGCTGAGTTACATTTTGTTGCCTTTCTTCCTCACTACCTAAACTGTGCGCTCTACAGCCATATGAAAAGAAAAGCCTGCCTAATTGGAAAAATAACTAGCATACCGCTGGGCACACGAAAAGAAAAAACCTTTATGACTAATATAACAGAGCCAATGAATTCTAAAAATGTTTCAGACAAACGTCTCAAAATACTAGTTTCAGAATAGACAGTAACGCTGCTTTAGGAGTATCTCCTCCTTGTCTTAGGAGTTCAATCCATGCAGCTTCAGATAAGATTACATCAATCACTCATATAGCAACATCTAGTGGTAGAGGGATTGCAGCAGGTACGCTCACTGTCCGAAAAGTATAGGAAGGGAAGACACAGACTTGCCCAACAGAATTCCTAAGTAACAGGAATTAAAAAAAAAAAAAAGTAAATATATATATATATATATATATATATATATATATATATATATATATAAAATAAGATTAAAAAAAATCCGTGCTATCAGATGTTAGTATCTAATGTAACTGCCTTCACTGAGGCTGCTTTCTTATTGTCTAGCTTTCCCAGGACATCCCTACCCATATACAAAATGCTTCTTTTAGAAGAAAATGCTGTTAGAGAGGCACAGTCCGAAACCCGAACCATCACACCGTTTTTCAGCATTATCAGTGAAAACACAGTTGTTTTTCTGACCAGAATTCTTCACTCTGCATTGCTCTAAGTCAGTTTGGTGCAATCTGCTCCGAGTGTTTATTCTCTTGCTTTGAAAAGCACCCAGCAAAGTAAAAGTGTTCTCTTACACTCAGGAACCTCCTCCCACCAGCACATGACAGCAGATTATTCCTGCTTCCAGATACTACCTCAGCTGTTCTGTTAAGTTTCACATATATATCATCAAACTGAGGTAAAAACAGACATTGTTCAAAAAATTCTTCAGTCATCAAAACATGCTGCTTTTCAAACCTCAGCTGGAGTATAAAGAGGAAAACAAAAGCTGCAAGTCCAGTCCTGCACAAATCACAGTTCCCAATAAAACCACGCTACTGCTGCCAAGCCCAGCCGTTCCCTTCTAGGGTCCTGCGGCAAGTAGGAGCCAGCGCCTTCTGAGAAAGCTTTCCTTCCGCTCTAAAACTTCCAGGGAACTCCTTTTACTTATCTGAAAGTGACATTTAAAGGCTAAGTTTGTGTCCCAGGGCAACGTGCTAAACAACCCATCTTCCTTCACACAGGGAAGGCGACACAGCAACAGAGCCGGTCCTTCCTACGCTGATAACTTTGGCATGGATGACAAATTCACTTTTTGGCCTTGCCTAATGCTTTAGAAAGGGCCTATTTAAAACAAAAAAACAAAACAAATAAACAATGTTCACATGCAGTGGAAGAGGTGAGAAAGATACCGTCTTTAGTATCAGTCTACACATTAGTGCTGTCTTTCTTTCTCTATAGTTGCAGAAATAATGCCTTTTTCTCTGGAATATCAGATTAATACTTTCTGGTGTCGGCAGCAGGACGCCACCCACAACAGCTGCATTCACATGGAAGTTCTGCCACTGCGTGATATAAAGGGGAACGGAAGGAGAAGCTTGCTTCTTCTCCACCAGGGAACCTTTATGCTTCTGTCAGAACGCACAGAATCATAGAATGTCCTGAGCTGGAAGCAGAGCACAAGGATCAAGTCCAACTCGTGGCTGCACACAGAACCACCCCAAAATCAGACCCCAGTCAAACACTCATTCGGAAACTTAGATGTAAACCCTGAACTGCCTGCAAAGGCAACTTTGTAGCCTTCAGCTGAAGCCCAGTTTTTACAAAATGTATCATCGTGGACAGCCTCAGCTCAAGGCTGAGTTTGAACAGACCAGCACAGCCATGGCACTACCTGCAAGGAATACAGACTGCAATGAAGCGCGAGATCCGTGGCAAAGCTCAAGAACGGCAATATAAGAATTACTGAAAATAGACACAGCAGGAATTTCTACTTTAGGACAACTTCCATTAATGCCTCACATTAACCACTCCCACACGCAGGGATCCACAGGTGAAATCCCATGGCTGCCTCACAGCGGCTTAACCGCAGGTGGAATACGGTGCCTGGGGCGCTGGGCAGGGTGCCGCCGCTCCTCCTGGCAGCAGCCTGCAGTGAAATCAGATCACGGTGATTAAGGAACCAGCCCCTGAGCTGGGTCCGTGGCTGTGGACTGAGTCACATCGGCACGGAGCTGCAGCCCTGCTCCTGAGAAAGGTTGGCTCGCCAACTTGGGCGAGACATCTGAGAGCAGCTACGTTCATTGAATGCTGAAGAATTTGGGGGTATGTATATACGTCTATGGCATGCATACACACACTGCTCATGTTTGGATGAAAGTAACCAAAAACTGTGTTACAGAGTTAACAATTCCTTAATCTAAAGCCAAATCCTAACAAAAACCCTCTGCATGTTTACTCACTTATTGAAAACACGCATCAATAATAGTTTAATAGCGGTCCCAAGGCACCCGGGAAGCCTGAACTTCAAACACCCTAATGGCAGGCTCGTTACAGGACATTACTGATGGAGCAGGGCATCTGAACTGGCAGATAACAGGACCTGAACTCAAAACACGCGGCATTAAGGAGACAGATGGCACTTCCCATGCGTGTGCCATTTGCCAGATTAGTAAAAACCCTTCTGCAACAGTACCTCACCTCCAAAGAAGCCCCTGTGAGAGAAAAACCTCCTCTGCCAGCTTACAGCCTGACAAGTCTGAAAGTCTTCCCCAGCCACCTGTACGAATCATTTGTGCTGCAGCTCTAACTAAAGTCGCTATTTCTGTCTGAATTCAGAGGTATTTTATACAACTCCAAAAGCACGCGGAGCACGGCTGTAGCACTTCATGGACTGCACAGTGCCCATTATCACAGCAGCCAAACGCTCCCGCAGGCACGTCAGGTGCACAATTACACTTCCCATGGCGGTGACTGCGTCGTACAGCACGGCTTGTCAAAGTCACAGTTCTGATGCAAACAGTAATAATGAAAGCATGTCAGGAGAGCCTGTCAATACCGAGCCTCCAAAGCCAGGGTAAAACATTCAAAAAGCCACACTCGTTTCCAGAGAAGGCACAAGAGCGATGCCACATGCTTTAAAAGAACCTTTCTGTGCTGCGCGCTGGTTGCTGTATCCGAGTGTTTTATAAAGCAGTACAGTTAGAGGTGCAATAAGTACTCCTACGCTTCTCTTAATTTTTTTTCCTTCCAGGGTTTGTGCCAATTTGTTTCCTATTACAGAACATACTCTGTTCAGTGCAGTCTTCAGGCACAGAACATATTTTTCTTAGTTTTGTTTCTCAGTGTAACATTCTCGTTGTTTTTTTCTTCCTTCTACATCAATCTTCAATTGTTAACCAGACTTAAAAACAAAACAAAAAAACAACCTTTTACTTTTCTCCCCCAACATGAAGTCACTCAAGTTTTCTTTTCTTGCTTTTGTCTATTTATTTATTTAGTAGCGGTTGAGCGAAGACAGTCCTGTAAAAGGTCTTCCTCTGCTTCTACCCACTATAGCATCGTTCCCCTGCTCACCCAACGAAGTTCCTCTACCTTCTCAGTGAGGTTTTTGCGTCAAGACGTCAGCAGAAGCATCTCAGACATTATACGTTTTGCCTTCTCTGTCCTGGAGAAGGAACACCAGCTGCCTACAACATCCAGATCCTAGGTCTGACGGAGTGCTGCCATTTAAAAGCACTGAAGACACAAAGATTGTTTCACTTCTTTTAAGCCTCTTCCCTTCAGGAGACAGAAACTGCTACTTCGCTGTCGTCGTTCCCTTTCCTCTACTGACCTTCCCTATAATTTTATTCTTCAATCCTACTTACTCAGAGCAGACGTCAAGATCTGGAAGCGATACAGCGAAGACAACCTCTGGGCTCCAATCACGCATGCAGCACCCCAGGCAAAAGAGGGGATAAAACTCCAAAAAGAACCCAGTGGCATTATTTCCCTCTGAACTGCTATTCCCTTTTACATCAGCTCCCAGTAGCTAACTTCGGAGGGGTATTCCACAACAGCAGGGCTGCAGAAGCAAATAAGCAGATGCAAATAACTGATCACTATACAAAAAGCAGAAAAGTGATTTAAAAACCAAAACCAACTGCAGAGCATCTGCATGTTTTACAACAACTGCACCCAGAATACTATTTTCCTGTTAGAACCATTAGCTTTTCTGTACATTCTGAGGCTTTATTATTAGGTAAGGACTGAGACTTTATTATTATTTCACTGCCAAGAGCAGGAAACGTAGCACATTAAACTTATTAGAACTATGCTAACATACTTCAATTCATTTAAAAAAAAAAAACTTTTAACAGTTAAAATATTAATTGTATTAAATTACCACTGTAGAGTTAGGAGAGTTATTTGCACAAGAGAACTTGCAGTAAGACTAACATTCAACTTTTTATTTTTTTTTTTTTAGTTTTTATTGCTAGAAATCTCCCCTGAAAAAGGGTGCCATCAAAGCCGTGACAGAAAACAAAAGCAATGCTAGACAACAGTTTAAATTACAATCTCCAGAAACATTTTACATCCCTACACGATGGCTGTTTCTATGTATTTTTTTCTGACAGCGCAAAGTCTGAAGAAAAAAAATATATTTCTCCAGTGCCCAGAAAAAAATATCTTAGGATGAAGTGAATGGTACAACCTAGTCTACTTCTACTTCATACTGTAAAATTATGTTTTGTTAGAAAAGGGTTATCAGCACGGCACATTTCAAAGCCAGCCAAGAAGAGGAGCCTACCGTCCATCGACTGCTGAACTCGTAAGTGAAGGTAAGTCAGAAAAAAGTCAGAAACGCCACCAGTCCAAACAGTCAAAAACCAGCGGAAGAGTTCAAAAGCAGCACGGGGATATTTTTTCTTATAATAATAAAAAAGTGAAAGTATTACAGTAGGGTATAAATCTAAACGTCAGTTTTCCAGAATTTTTCTGGCTTGATTTTCAAGGCAATGCCAACTTTCAAGCGCTTCTTAAGAAGTGCCAAATATCCTTATTAAACTTGTATTTCAAAACATAATTTAGTTAGATTTCACAAGCCACGTAACACAGACGTGCAAGTTGCCTGAATCTAAATCTGCATTCATTTATTTAGACCATCCCGTATCAGGCTATTAGTCAGACAGAAACTTCTTCTTATTCCCCATTAACTCCTATTAATTGTGAAGGGACTTCAAAGCAGTCGTGCACTGAAACTTTGGGTATTTTTTCTTGAAACCTTCGTTACTTAGAAAAATACGGTGAAGATGCTCAGTGGCCTGATGGCTCTGCTGCAGGTTTCTCTCCACAAACACACAACTAGTTTTTTTGCCCAGGTCAACTCACAGCCACAAAGCTGGTGGCTGTGAGCTGTCCGTGTTATTTATGCCTGTCAGAAGTCCTACCGCTGAGCACTGACAGCTCTGTAAGAAACCTTTCCTGCTCGAGGTACCCCCGAGCTCCTTTCCCCGCAGCAGCCCGACTCCTCGCCGAACCCGCCACCCCCGACAACTGCCTCAGCTCCTGAGCACCTGCCCCTCTGCCACTCTGCATGTAAACACACGCGATTATAATTAACTTTCCCCACACGGATGCGAAGAAGCCACTTGGCTGGGCGACTTCAGGCCAAAAGCTAACAGCCTAATGCCAAAAACACTGAAAATTCTTTAAAAACTCCGTCAGACCGGGGCTGTCTGCCGGGGGCAGCCCCGTCCCCGCCGCCCCCACCACACCTCCCCGCCAACATGGCCGCCCCGCCGGGCAGCCCCGAGCGCAGCCTAGCCCTGCCGCCACCGCCCCGCCCCGCCCCCCGCGCCCGCTCATTGGTTCACGTCTCCTCGCCGCGCGCTCCCATTGGCCGCCTCGCACGTCGCTCAGCCGCCCAGCGGCTCTTTCAAGCTTGGCTGAGGCGACATGTAAACAAACCCCCTTCCGCCGCGCCGCGGGGCAGCGCCCCCGGCCCGCACCGGGCCCCGCGCCCCGGCCCCCCCCGTGCCCGGCGTGCAGCGAGCCGGGGGCTCCCCCTGCCCTGTGGGGGCCGCCCCCCGCCCTGCGGCCCTCCCGGGGGCTGGGGACGGCCGGCACCCACCCACCCACCGCTCCCCCCGGCGATGCTCCGTCCCCGCGGGCTGCCGCCGGTCGCCGTTGCAGCCCCGCGGCCCGCCCGGGCGGCTCCGCGCAGCCCCGGGGGCGAGTAGAAAGGCCCCGGCCCCCGCTGTGGGTTAGAGCCGGAGCCTCCCGGCTGCAACAGGTGGGAAGCGAGGAGCTGGAGAGGAGGCAGCGCGGCGGGGCGGCGGCGTCCCGGAGCACGAGTGCGGCCGGCGGCACCCCGGGGAGGGGCCCCCTCACAAGGAGCCCGGAGCCGTCCCGCGGCTCCCTCAGCCCGCACGGCCCCGGGCTGCTCCCGCCAGCCTGCAGGGGCTCCCCGGCAGCCCGCAGCCCGACCCCGGCCCGTGGGGACGCGGGCAGCCCCCCGCAGCCCCGAGCAGCGGCACAGCCACACCCCCCCGGCTGTGCAGCCAGCGGGCGGCGGGGCTGCTGCGGCTCCGCTGCCAGCCGCTTGGCGAGCCCCAGCCCTCACTGCCCGCACCCCCCTCACGGCCTCCTCCTCCTCCTCCTCCTCACCCTCCCCACAGGGGTCTCCCCCCCCCACCTCCACCTCCCCGGGGCTCAGCCAGGCAACCGTGGCCGCCCCCCCCCCGCCCCGGGGCTGGGTGAGGCCGAGTCCCGGCGCCTCCGTTCCCTCCCCGCGGCCCAGCACTCACCGGGCGGCCGGGGCTCAGCAGGGGGCGCCGCCCCGCGGGCTGCGGGCCGGACCCTCCATGCGGCTGCGGGTTTGTTTTGTTTATGTCCCTTCCTGACGGGTTCCCGGAAATCGCGTGACTCGCCCCCCTCACGTGAGGAGGGCGGGAAGGAGAGGGAGGGGGGAGGAGCCGCCCGCCCGCCCCTCGGCCAATAGGGTGCCGCCCCTCCGGGCACGTGATAGGGGAGAGGCGCGCGGGGGGGTATTTAAGGGAGGGTGGCGGGCTGGCAGCGGGCAGAGGGAGGTGGGAGGGTCGTGGGGGTGGGATGCGCTCTGCTCGTCCTCCTGGCAGGTTTGGGAAACGTTCCCCGGGAGAGGTTTCGTGTCGGAGGGGACGATGCAAGAGCCCCGCTCGGCTCTGGGCGCTGTTTCACACTTAGAGCATTCGTCTGTGCCTCTCCTTGGCGCTGCTTTGAGTTTGTGCTACTGCTGCAGCCTACAGGTGGTCAGCCTCAGTTACTCACAAAACATGAAATTACTAAATAAAAGAGGCCCAGCCATTCTTATCATGCCACATGTGAAGAACTTTTGATTGTTTTCTTCACTTCTTGCAACTCAGTCATCCATGTTAATACCATACCCCATAGCACCTATAGCTGGAAACACAAATAATGCCTTTTTTTTTTTTCCCCCCCACATGTTGTTGATAGCACATCTCTGGAAACAAGGGGCCAACCACCCACCCTGGCAGCTCATTATTCTCAGCACAGGAAAGCCGACCTCCATAAAAAGCAGCTCCCTGTACGGATACTTGCATTTCCCACACAATACTGACAAAACCAGTTAAAAGCACGCAAAATGACACTAACACTTTCTCAACAGGCTGTCAGCTTATGACTCGAAGTCTTCAAGACTTCACTTTCTTTAACCCTCCTTTTATTTCTTAAACTTCTGAAAATTATCAAAATCCCTCAGGAGATCAGAGCGTTTCGCTGCAGATCCAGGCTACCTATTTCAAGCACTAGCAAGCTTCTCTCATACATATTTTAACTTTCTGCATCCTCTCCTGTTGTCACAAACCAAGAAACTGTCACAGGCTTTGATACCCGAGTTGTTTGTTAAACACAGCGACTGAATCTCTCTTCTAATTTCCTGCAGTCACACACACAGTCTTTAGCCACGTTAATTTCGGGCACACAGGTAGTAGGCAGTCACAAGGCAGACAACAGGTCACACAATATTCACAAACAGAGGCAAAACATTCTCTTTTATCTTCTTGAATCATGCTACTAGCTGGTATCTGTTTCAAAGCAAATATTAAGCATTCAGATAGAGGAAAATTTCTTTATCTGAAAAGCATATAAATATAAAATCAAGAATGGCTTGTTTGTCTGGGCTTTGAATTGAAATTGAATTCTTTGCATGAAATTCATCACCAGCAAAATATGCCGTGTGAACTGTTTTATTGCTCCTGTAGCTTCAGCAGTGAGAGCTTGGAACCTAAAATAGAAAACTTTTTAAAAAAACAGTAAATACTAATATATACTGATACCACTGAATATTAAATACGATGAGCAGATTGAGATATTTTAAACTGCTACATATTCAAAATATTCAATGTCTTGAAGCATTTCTCATCCCCTCCCTATGTTATATCAATAGATCTTATCCTCCCCTCCCAAGTACATCGTTAGTCCTCAGCTGAACTCTGGCAAACTAGCATCTGATTAAAACCAGAGAAGAGTTAAACATGGCACAAGAGCATTTTGTATAAAGCAAAGGATTAGCTTTATTTCCAAGTACGAGAAATTTAAGGCTCAATTTCCCCAAAACATAACTCACTTAAAAGAAAAAAGGCAATCAACATGTGGCAGCATTATTTCTCTTCTCCTCAGTTTCACTGCACACTTTTTTCCAAGTGCAGTCAAACAGAACAGAGGTGAACAGCACAGACGACAAACCTCTAGCTAGTGTTCCTACAGAGTAAAGTGAACAGGGAAGCTATGTCTCTGTAAGAAACATCAAATTTTAATCACACCTGAAGGTAACAGATAAAAATGTACAGTACTGAAGAGGAGTTAGAAATTGTATTAGGCACACTCTTAAACAGTATAGTAGGAAAAAAATAGAGGGCTTTTAACAAGCCATTTAAAGCACAATACAAGTATTAAGGCATTAATGCAGGCTTGGTATCCAACCAGCTACGTTAAGGGCATCTTTGGATCTGTGGAGTTTTTTCATCTGCAGGAAATCTCTTCTTTACCTGCAAAGCAAGAGGCAATTTAATTACTCCTTTCCACGGAGGTGATTTACTAATTGAAGACCAGGTTGTTGAGTTAACCACAACTATTTCCATTCCACAAACGCACCAAAAAGTTGTTAAGAACTGTACGTAATTCATCTTTATGGAGTTAAAAGAACAATCTCTACTTCCTTGCTTTCCTTACAATTTAATTTCCAAAGTTACGGCAGGTAGTTTTAGTTATATTATGAGCTGGTGGAACAATTATGCTACTCTTAGAAAGTTTCAAATAATTCTGCTGTAGCAGCATCCAGCCATCAAGATGACAGACCTTGTGCAAAGGCAGTTCATGGTCTGAGAATACACACTGGAGAGACAAATGTAAGGACAACAGCAGGCATTGCATCACACAGCTTAAAAGGAAAGAGGCTGCAGCCCTTATTTACCACAGCTGAAGAAGTTTGCATATCCTTACATACTGCTCTCCAAGCCATTAGCTTGATTACAGTCAGCCATCTGATGCATCACTTAAATTAGAGGGATACTGACCACAGAGAAAGACCAAACTTCTGTAATTTGGCATAGATCAATCAAGTCAGCATCCATAGAGGCATTACTAGAATGCAGTAAGCCTTCTGCATGTATTTTCAGCCTGCTCCACTGGTAAAGTTGAACAGGTTTGCTTACACTACCTTCATTTAAAACAAAAACAAACAAACAAACAAAAAACCAAAAAACAGTAAAACAGTCTCTCTGCTCTGGGAGTTAGTATTTCATTTTCTTTTAACTCCTCACACTCTGTCCATACTAATCCATCCCCACCTCAGTTGAAACAGAGGCTAAAGAGAGAAAGGACTATATTGCATGCACCTTGAACACTGCAGAGGCACATCTTAGCCAAAAACAACTGATCAAAAAATAAACAGTAGCTGTATTTATGGAATTAATTGCAAGGTCAGAGAGAAGGACCCCAACTCTTTCACATGGAATCCAATTCACAGCTCCAGTCTGGTAAGAAACTCATCTGGAGCCCCTAAGTGCACAGGCAGGACACTGCAGCCTGCCCACAGCAGCCACCTCCCTGCAGCCAGACTCACCCAGCTCTGCAGGGGTAACTGGAACAAGACCATGAAGAACTGTGAGTACTGCAGTAGCACATTCCTACTACCGAAAGGCAAGAATGAACGTGGTATCTAACCATGGTATTTGAGGATTATTTTTTGCTTCTACTTCTTCTTTAAGCACGCTTTTCCCTCAAGGACTAGAATTTTCATTTTATTTCAAAATTAAATCAATGTAATCACACGCATCAAAGGTTAAAACAAACTACTTCATGTAGCAGCAATGCGTGCACTACCTACAACTTAAATTCTCCATTAGTAAGTTTAGAACCCCTCACGTAATCTCTCTGTCCATTCCAGAACGCATTAGTTCCCTCTCCTCCTCAGTACAACTTTAAAGTGATAAGAGGAAAACGGAGATAAGCCCAGATTCTTGTAGCAGACGCCTAGACTACAAGTGTCATACCTCATCTCCAGTTGGTCTTTGCTGGTAGCAACACACAATCCATGTATCAGCCAGGAGTGAGCCCAGTTTTTAAATCCAAGGCATCTGCTTCTCCAGATAACTACACTTCAGGTCTCCGTTTTTGCTAACTATTTCTGTGTTACCACCACACAAGAGCAGTGAAAACGCACCCAGGACATTCAGCTTGCCCGAGCTACCTAATCACAGGCCTCTGCTTGAAGCAGGGCCAAGTCTACCTTTATTGCTTGCTGCTTAGAAGAGAAGATGCAGGCAAATCCACATGCCAGTGTCTGACACTACCCCAGTTCGGATGAGTCCTACTTTGAAGCAGCGGAGCTTTGCTTCAGGGTGAATGTTCAGGATGCTTTACAGCAGGCATTTAACTGAACTATAACATCCACTGCCATTTGTCTGCTGCTGCTGGACTTCTGTAAACAGAAGTTAAAGTAATAAGAGCAAAGGAGCAGGCAATTAAAGCAGTAAGAGGAAAAAACAAAAAACAGGTAAAAACCCTAACGGCGTTCAGCTACTTCGTGTTATCAGCATAAAAACAAAGATCACGGGTAAATCCTTCTGCAGCAAAACCTTCATTTGAACCTTCAATTCTAAACGTTGCCCTTTCAGAGATCCCTGAAGTCACCGTGCTACTTTTAATGCAAAACTGTGTATTTTTGCTGGTCATATCAGAAGGCACGCCTCACAACTACAACCATGGCACTCCAACAGCTCTACCCAGATCACCCTCACCAGGCTGAGCTACAACTCGGCACAGCCAGGCTGGCATTGAAATAAAAGCCATCTGCAAGGTAGGTGCTGGTGGTGCACATCGACAGGAGGTGAAGAGCCCCTGGACCTGCAGCTTCCTCTCAGGCTTCCCAGACGAATGGAGGCAACTGGACGCTGCCTTGGAAACCCGGACGGTTCTTGGATAAAATGGTGGTGGGCTGGGGAAGGGCTCAAGAGTTGTAAAAGATTAGGAAATCCACCCATGCTGGTTGTTAATGGAGAGGCCCTTCCCTCCGAACTACGTTTTTTCAGTCGGATGAAGAAATGCGGCGTTCTCCCTATAAATACCTGCGTGCTGAACACACGTGACCGGGTGGCAGAGGCTGTCCAATGATTCAGCCCAAGCCTTTCACAGTGTCTGGCCAAGATTAACACCCAACAGTTGTTTTGTTGCTGTCCCTGGAAAAATCAATTTCTCCTGCAAAACAGTTAATGATGCCGAACCTGCTGCTTACACTGCTGTTCAATTTCTCCTGAATCATTTAACATACCACACACACTAATAGATGTGAACATACTCACCTGGTCAATAAATTGCAGCAGTGGGCAGCCGTCCTTAAGGCCAGTGATATTTGAGGTACCAGATTGTTTCATTGCTTAACTGCGGCCCAAAGAGAGGGTTGAGTTGAGCCAGAATCGCAATCAGCCAACTGCAAGACAACCCCCCAACCCAAAAGAGAGAACATCAGCCACGTTACAGGACTTATTACATAGGGAAGGCTTGGCCAAAGCACAGGCACTATCAGAGGAGACAAGACAATATTCAGCAAGGGCTCGAATCAGCTCAAAACCTTGCTCGAGCTCACACAGTGCCTGGATACCAGCAATGAAGACCTGGGACCAAATCGTCCCAGCTGAAACAAGTTTGTCCTCCTCCATCTGAAGCAGCACAAAACCACCGACAGCACTCTCGCGTAGTTTCTCTTTGGCAGGAAATATATGACAGTCAGATAAACGTGGGTTCAGAACATAGAAACATAAAAAAGTCAGCCCTTTTCTTGATGCCTTTGAAGCATCCTTTAAATAACCAAAAATAAATAAATAAGTGAATACAACCAAGCTCAGAGAAATCCACTCTCCCTCATCTGCTGTTATTTTCCAGGTACAGCAGCCTGCCCTTGCAAGCCTGGCATAATTTCCATCAGTGCTTGAGCAAAAGTTGATTAAACCTGGCACAGACGTCAAAGAAACAGGGACCTGAAGCAAAATTGTAGACAAACCCCCCAGAACATAAAATAAATCAGGTAATCAATCAGTACGACAACATCCTCATCAGGCACAGCCATCTTGTCATCGCAGCACTCCCGAACCGACGCTGCAGAAGCCACAGCCACCGCCCAGAACAAGAGGAATGCAGTTTGTGGAAAACATCCAGGAAAGCTAAACAGAAATAAATATTCCGCTGCTACAAGACACATTTGCTTTGTAAATATTACAAGGTTCAGAGAGAGCCATGGATGCTTCCATGGATTTAAGTCTCCGTTAAATGCTAACTGTATAAACACAGTTAGCGAACACACTGGTTCATCTATCTGCTATTTCCAGAACGCTTTGTAAGGAGGAGAAAAAGCAGAGCAGCTTTGTAATGGGAGCTGCCACAAATGGATCAGAGTGCTCAGGCAGTCATGGAAAATTCCACACAAACCTGGATGCTTTGACCAGCAAACGAAGTGCAGGTCGGCTGTAAGAAGGCTACAGCAGCCACGGGCAAAAGGCATTGGCCAGACTTAAAGACAACACATCAGTAATACTCTTAAACATTACAAATATTTATTTTCTGTGTTGCTTTCGGTTTTGTGCAAATTAGGGCTCCAATTAAAACGAAGCGCCGAGCTTGCAGCAGTCTATCAGCCACACAAGCCTTGAAATACCCAACAGAGACCACAAAGCAACCGAAACATCAGCAAGACACCAACAAGACGAGCCAACAGCCACTAGGTTGACTTGCTTCTGGCCTTGCTAACTGAAGTGATAACAACGTATTTTGGAGCCCTATTAATCATTAAACTTACTTATGGTAAAAGCAAATTAGTTCTTAAAAATTGCACAGAATTCACTCTGAACGGTTCATTTTCAGAGAGAAAAGCTAGAAAAAGGGGTGCCAGAGCACTGTACCATCTGCCTTTAATACCCCAGACTACCAGCAGTGGGAGGAGGACAGAACACCGACAGCCTGAAGGACGCGCTTCTCCTCGCGCCGTGCGGCAGGGAGGGACACTGCACACCACCACCTCCCCTCGCTGCTGCCTGAGCTCAGACCAGCACGGCTGTGCACTATACGAGCTGGGAGCACGCTCTGAGTATTGACATCCCCCCTGTGTCACCAGGCTTTCAGCAGAAGCTGTGCACTTTTCTAAAGCTGTTTGTTGGGACCATGCTGGATGCCTGGCTCCGAGCACGGCGGCATTACAGGTCTGTAGCGTGTTCCTCCTCCCTGCACGGCTAGGGCCTCATCATTTACAGCTCTGAGCTCTGTGGCTCCCCTGCGTTCAACACAGGGCTTGAAAAAGCTTTTCCTGTGTCTTGCCAAGTGACAATCTATCGTGACAACGCAGAACAAAACGCGGCATTCAGAGCAAGACAAAGCAAGCCCCTGTGCCCAACGTGCAGCGTGCTGGAGCTGCTAAAATCAGGTATGGTGTTCGAGCCACCCACGGGTCCTCAAATCCTGCCGGATAGCAGCTACAACAGCTAGTGCTAATTACCCAGCTCATACAAGGAAACCAAAGTCCCCTTATGTTCTACCAGAAAGATTTTTAAAAGGTCTTCCTACCCTAACTGCCATCTGTCTGTGCTGCATGTTACAAATTAAGGTCCCGTTATCTCCGTTTAAATGTCAAATTGGGCAGCCGTATTTTAATCCTTTTAGGATCAGTACCAGATAATATTATTTTTCAAACATCCTGTCCTCTGCTAGTAGAATATCACAGTACTGCTGCAGGAGCTGCTTTGTAAACCGCAGAAGAGATTTAGGCTCTTTAGACAAAACGGTGCAACCTGGAATTTCTGCAGCAGTAACCCCCCACGCTTTACCTTTTATTTTTATCAGATTGTATGTTCTCCTTTAAAAGGTGGCTGGATACAAAATCTGTACACAAATTACACACACACAACAAATTCTGCACAGAACAAGCACATTAACACCACGTGATCAATGTGGTTACTCGAATTGATCACTGTTAAATCGAAACACAGAAGAAATACGTTTAAGTTGAAATGTGATCGACTCAAACTTGGTTAAATCCAGTCTGATTCAAATCAATTTGTCAATCAACTGGTGTTTAATAATAACAGGAGATTCATTTTTTTCCTCTCCATTTCAACTGGAAAGAAAAGATCAATAACACAAGAGTAGCTGCAGTGGAGTTTCAAACCACCCTATGAAGAAGTAGATGAACAGTACCAGCCCCCTGCTAAGGACACACAAAGACCTGAGACAAGAAGTTATTTCAGCCCCTAACACTGTATCTGATGAAGAATCCTCAGAAACCATTCTTTGGCCTTTCAGCAAGACCGGAACATTCCATACAGAATTCATGACAACACAATGACTGTGCGATGAGGCAAGTTCTGTCCTGGAACATCGGGTGCAAAATCTGCTTTTTGTTCCATCTTGGCAAGCAGAAACTACACATAAACTTACGTGCTTAACTACTGATGGCTTAGAACACAGTAAGATTTCCTTCTTTCTTTTTCTTCTTTTTTTCAAGGTGCAATTGGAGAAAGCCAAAGGAAACACGGAACACGAGTTACAGCCCACAAGGTTAAGAATGAAGACAGAGGCACCCACTCACTGGGCATGCAAAAGCAGATTGTAAATCACGTTAATGACATCAGCTTTGTAATAGATCTGCTTCAGTACAAAAAACACTAGACCTACAATGAAAGACCACTGAAAATTTGAAGTGCTCAAAACACTAAGTCAAATTTAGGAAGCTCTGTGACAAATACATTCCAGATCATAACTGGGAGGATTTTGTGGATGCCACGTGGCCTTGACTTCAAGGAAACTGTCCTTCCTCAAAGAGCAATGACAAAACCAGCAAATTCTGAACTTGAACTGGAAGACTAGGACATGATTTCTGTTAAAATGCAGTATAGGAAGGAATTCAACAAAGGAACTAAATTTAAATAAAAAACAAACAAAAAAGCATCCCCCCAATCAGAATCTTACCATAATCTGAACCCCATTTTGACACCTTTGCCAAAATAAGCATCCAGTTGCCCATTCTTATCTGAGTATTTGGGACCTAGCATGAGATTAGATTGCTAAAGAATTGGTGCACAGGGTAGGGAGCCTTCACGGCCTGCATAAAACCTGAATATCACATTACAAAAGTAAATTAAATGTGCATAAGCCTGTGCAGTAGGCAACCCAACAAGGCCTCTCCTGAAACGTGGCAACACTGATAACGTGGATTTTGGCTGCCAGTTCTTAGGAATGAGTAGAGATGCATTTCTCTAAATATGTTAAGCTCCTCACAGTATGTAAATAATACCTAAATACTCAGCAAAATATAAATACTATTCAAGTAGTACTTGAAATTACTCAAGTAATCGTTTTATTACTAGTTATCCTGAAAGATCTAATTACTTTCACCAGTCTAATCTCCATACTAAGTTCTTTCCAAGTACCTTTCAAAGTCACTTCTGCACATAGCTTTCCTGACACGCCGTCATTAAACTTGTGAATGAATAATCCAGTGACCTGGAAAGGAGCAACATCGAGTCACTGCACTGCAGTACTCAACAGTACTTGCCACAGGGCAATGACACAGAACAAGAGGAATTCTGGTTTATTTT
This sequence comes from Anas acuta, assembly GCF_963932015.1. Lineage (NCBI taxonomy): Eukaryota > Metazoa > Chordata > Aves > Anseriformes > Anatidae > Anas > Anas acuta. Next base: position 10,746,895 of record NC_088992.1, read on the forward strand.
AATGCACTTTCCACCACCAGGAAAACATTTTCTTCTCCATGTTGAAGGCCTTTAGGATCAAGAATTCTAAGGGCTGTCGAGGAACATCATGTATCCAGGCCTCTGTGAGTCATTTGCTTGAGTTTCCTCCCAAATTTCTTACATGAGAAATGTACCTTGATTAAGAGGCAAGACAGTATTTATACTTACAACAGGTAGCAGCAAACAGCACAGGTCACCAGCATCGTGTTGATAACACTGCAAAAAGAACGAGACACAGCTGATTAAGAGTCATGTTGTGACTGACCACAAGATACATAGGGAAAAAAAAACAAGCTCAGCTGTGATCATATGCAACATGACTCAACGTTAACGTTCTAACTGCTTCCAGCTGAGCACACTGCAGAGGCTAAAACTGCACAAAAGAACTGACACTGGGCAAACAGAAGCATGCAGCAGTATTTAGCTGGAGTAAAATCCAGTGCAGGGAGTGTCCTTGCTCCATTACACACGCTGCCATGTGCACCAGCAAGTTATCCAACTTCTGAAGCTGGATTTTCTAATACCACAGGAAAATGTTTTCTTCATGTTCAAAATTTTGCTTACAGAAATCTTCTCTGTCAAAGAGATTTCAATTATTTATCATTGACGTAGATTTTTTTGCACACAGAACAACTTCAAGCGGCCTTGAGATTTTATCTGCAGAATCAGTTTGCTTTCTTACTGAAAGTAAGAAAATAGTGATAAATGACAGTTAAGCTAAGAAGTAAAAGCCGGCCTACCCTTAGAAATGGCAGGAGTAAGTCTACAGAAATGGTATTAAAGCAAGAGGATAGGAAATAAGTTTACACTGAACTTAGTAGCAAAGTGGGGGAGGTTGTTGGTTTGTTTTAGTTTCCTTTTGCATACGCCCAAAGTGAGTAACAAGAACCCGTGCTAGGTGAGCATCTCCCAACACTTTTGTGACATGGATAACATTCCATACGTGTGTGTGTATAAAAATGCATAAATAATAACAACCCATCGGTACACATTCATCTGGTCAACCTTCAGACAAGAGCTACAGAACCAGCACAGCCTGCACAGAGCTCCAGGCGCCCCTCCTTCCCACATGGTCCCAGGCAGGAGCCATCGCTTGCAAGTTTCAACCAGCACAACACAAACTCCTAACCCTGTTAAAATCTGCACTGACTTCCTTGCTTAGAAGACGAAGAGACCAATTCAAACACAGCCTTTGGTTGGTGGTTTTTAAACGAAGAAAGAAACGAAACGAGATGAGAAGTTAGCAGGCTATGCAGTGTCAGCAGAGAACCAAAGACAGGAGCGGTATTAAACGATAAGATTGAGGAAGAAGAACAGCAGCGGCCTGTAACTGTTAAAGGGTAAGATCGAGGAAGCAGCACAGCCCTGCAACACCCACATCTGCCGGAGCCGAGGCCGAGGCAGGGCTGCCTGCCGGTGCCCGCTCCCCACAGCCAGCAGCGCCCCTTCCGCACCCCTCCCGGGGACACCCGAGGCCAGCGAGGCCCCGGGGCACGAACCCAGCTCAAAGCCAGGGCTGGGGAAGGAATTACGGGCAGCGCCTCCGGGGCAGAAGCGAAGGCAGCACCAGGAGCCCGGCCTCAGGGAGCCGCTCCCTCAGGGAGCCCCCTCACCTCAGGGAGCCCCCTCACAGCGCAGCGAGGCCCGGCCCGGCCGCGGCTGGCGGGGACGCCTCAGGGGGGAGCCTCGGGGCTTGTCCCCGGTCACTCACCCGCGGTTGGGCCCCTTGGGGACGAGCCAGGGCAGGAGGGCGCCGACCACCCCCCAGAAGGCGGTGACGGCCGCGATGGGCACGGCCAGCCCGCTGTACGCCATGGCCGCCGCCGCCGCCGCCGCCTCCGCCTCAGCCGGCCTCAGGCACGGCCGCCGCGGGGCCGCCTCCTCCCCGCACCAGGGGCCAATCGGAGGGCGCCACGTCACGCGGGGGCGCGCACGGGAGGGGCTGCGGGGCGCGTGCCCGCGAGGGGGGAAGCACCCAAGGGTGCTGAGGAGGGGCAGGGCCGAGCGCGGCGCTGGGGGCACCCAGGGGAGAGGCGGGGGCAGTGCCCGGCACATGCAGTAGTCGCAAGGTGCCCTGTGAAGCCCTCAATGGCCCCACCTCCTGTCAAATTCCGTAGATAGCAGCAAAAATGTTAAAGGGGATTGCAGAAAAAGGCTCACAGCCAGAAATAGTTTGTTTCAAGTGGCCGGTAACATGTTCAATGTGTACGGCACACAGAATTAACGTCTTCATTTAAAACTGTCAACTTCTCTAAGCGAATGTCAGAGATAAGTGGAAAAAAGTTTACCAGGCACTAGATGTGTTACTGGATTGTACCTGTCCTGCACCACTCCTCCCAGCTTTGGCTGAAACACAGCTCTACAGGGGAAAGGTCAATGGTTTCTTAAAAGCAAAAATGATTAGAAAACTTGTAGGTTACTGGGCTTTTGATATAGCCACCATTAAGCATTAAACTTGTAAGTATTATTTAAAACATTAACTTTAAACCATTAAGTATTTCAACGCTGAGCGGACACTTTATCAAAACTTGCTAACGCAGAAGACACAACACCAGGTTTAGTTTTAGCAGTTCTTTAATGGTGTCAAATAGAAAACAATCTACTCTTGCATCTTTTCGATTGTTTCTTCCTTGTATTTGCCTTTCTCCTTGCCAACCTGGCGAGATTTTGCTTTACGCTCCAAGATCTTCTTGCGATCTTTGTCCAGCTTTAGCCTTGTGATCACCACCTAGGGAAAAGACAAAGAATTCAGCATCCTCAGCATGAAGTACAGCAGCCTGACAGCACAGAGCTAACACAGCGTGGCCTGGGCCCATCACCTCCAGCACACTACCAAAGCACAGTTTATTAACACACGTTTTTTAAGTTGGTTTGAGTAGAACTGAGGTACTGAGCTGCCCACATATTCCACAACGCTGCAGTGTATTGATTTCTCCAGGTGCATTCAAGCAATCGAAATATATGGACTGTGGCTTGGATGCATGGCCACATTTGAGCTAACTGAAGAGCAGCCAAATTTCGATCCAGCTACAGAATGAAATCATTACTTTGAAGTAAACCCAATTTCCATCTTTTCATTGGAACGCTGTCTGTTACATCAGGCACTGCTCAAACACGATGGACACTGCACCGGCATACAGCTGACTCTCCTTCCCACCACCACAAAGGAAAGCAATGGATCCTGAGGATGTGAGGCGAACAGCCTCAAGCTGTGCCAGAGGAGGCTTAGGTTGGCTAATGGGATGAATTTTGGCACGGGAAGGGTGGTCAGGGCTGGACCAGGCTGCCAGGGAGGTGGTGGAGTTGCCGTTCCTGGCGGCATTTCAGAGAGGTGTGAACGTGATGCTTTGGGAGATGGTTTAGTGGTGGACTCCGGTGGATGGTTGGACTTCATGAGGCTTTTCCAACCTAAATGATTCTATTAATTTCTCCATGTTTTAAACAATGCTACCTGCATTTTGGAACACTAGAAAACCACACAGCTGCTGGCTGCTGTTGTGTCATTGCTATACTGCCTGGAGTAACCAAACATCTGGCGTTACTGCAGGCAACAATGAAGTCTACGCATCACTGACTCGTACGTGGAGAACGCTTTCAAGAACACCATCTGCTACTGACCAGTTGTAAAATGGACAGGAATCATCAAGTATTACTGCTATGGACACATAAAAGATAATCTGCCCAATCCATCTGCTACCAGATTCTTAGTGACGTTTTGTAACAATGCAGAAGAAAACCCAAGTGCTGATTTTCAGCCCCTGGTCAGTTTCAGTTCTTTTTCTACCCCCGGAACTGGCAAAGAAATAAATACTTTGATATTATTGAAAGAAGCACTTTAAAAATACAATTGACATAATCAAATCATAGAAATTGATGTAGGCTGCAGTACAGCTAAATGCTCCTGGTTAGTTCCCCTGTGCAGTCCGGTCTCAATCATCCCTTTACATAAAAAAAAAGGTGGGGCAAGACACCAGTGACGCATCCCACTGCCAGTTTGCAACCAAGCATTCCCCTGTTCCCATGCATTAACAACTAGAATCTGTACAAAGCTTTCCCAAGGTCCAAATCCCAGTTAAGGAAAGCTTTCACAGAACCGCAGGACCAGCACAAACCTCAATTTCTTCCACTGCTATTTATCAGGGAAGTAATACCCAGCTGTAGGTACACTGCTTCCATCAGTGTCACCTTGTACCTCAAATGTTAGTACTGCACACAGGTCATTAGGCTGTTTTGGAACCATTCTGCTCTGCCTCTCCCATACATACCAACCTTTCAGACCAGAAAACCTGCTACAACTGGATTTCCTCCACCAGCACTTCAATACCCATGCCCACATGGCAGGCTTGAAGCAGACTCATTTCATCTGCTTCAAACTAGGTTCCTGGCTAGTTGTTCTGTTTAATAGGAAATGTTTTGCTATTATGACCTGAACAGGCTTTGCCTGGTTTTTGCTAACTCTAAACACTGTAAAACACTTCAGGCTAAAACTGGATTCAGGCAAAATTAGTGCCTAACAGTCGCAAGAACAAATCACAGTTCTGAGCATCTATCCAAACATTTCCAACACTTCCTTAGTGCAGTGCCAGACAGCAACAATGAAGGGTTGTTCTACACAATCCATTCCCAAAACGATCATTAAAAAAAGTAAAACTATTTGTGCCTTAAAAACGCCAAGCTCTTCCAAAAAGCATTTCAGGAACCCTCTGAAGTCTGTAGCAACTTGTCTACCAAATAAGCCTCAGAAACATCTGAGAGCTCCTGGTTCCAACCACTACTTCCCTGCTACTGTGACACTGTAGCTTTTCTTTGGTTATTAATGCCCATCCCAATCAATCTCAGCCTGTTATTCCACGTGCTGTGACAAGGTTCTACTTATGCAAGTAGCAGATTTTTGATTTGCCAGCAAGGCCTCTTTGTGCCCTGCCGATGTCACTTTACGCACCTTGCTAGGATGGATTCCCACGTGCACAGTTGTGCCGTTGGCCTTCTCACGCTGCACACGTTCGATGTAGATGACGTATTTCTTCCTGTACACCTGGACCACCTTGCCGATCTGCTGCCCTTTGTAATGCCCCCGGACAACCTACAAGAGAACATAGAAAACATGTTCCCAAAACTTACAAAATACCCCTGTAATAATTACTAGGCTATAACAAACACAGTGTCATTACCCCAACAGAAAACCAGAACTGCACGGGTTGAGCTCCCAACTCTACTCATGCCAGAAAGCTATCAGTTACTGGATTCAGGTGATCACTAACATGGTAAATACCATGGATCAAAACCTTCCTTTTCCCTCATTTTGCCTGCAGTAAGCCCTAATCAAGTAACTTCAAATCTTTTCAACCAGAACAGTCAACCTCAACAGTTTTACATCTTAACTTTTCCTCTATCATGGCATTTTAAAACAAAAAGACCATCTAACTTCATTCATTTCTAAACTGATCCTTCCCATAGCACATGTAGCAAACAGCCTACAAAAATGAAATAATCATTTTTTTGCTTTATTGTTTAAAGTCTTTAATCCAGAACGATAATCAATACACGCAACTAAATCACTCATGTAAACAAGGCGTATACTTCTACTGCCAGATTTATGTTCCTCTTATCTTCCTTCTCACTGGTGTGACCTTAAGAAATACTCAACAGGCCAAATCTATGATTACATTAACTTGTATTATTTTTACAAGACTCATGGCAATGCTGTAGCATCGATTTGAATTTGGCATGGAAAACAAAATATGAATGAACTTCAAGCGTGACAGTACAGCCTGAAAGATACCTGGACTTCATCGTCCTTTCTGATGGGCATCGAGCGGACGTTGTATTTCTGCCGCAACTCCTTGGAGAGCGGGGAGGACATTATTTTTCTTCGGATGTGAGAAGGTGCATTGAAGTGCCGTTTGCGGTTCTTGCTGCGGTCTGAGGTCACAAATGGATTGAACTTCATTTTGGCTGCAGGAAGAACAACAGAACCTTGAGAGACTTATTACTCAAACGCGTTCCTGTTACCACCTGCCTATGCTAAGTACGCTAAAAGTTAAAAATGCAGCTGAGCTGTTTTTACTCCCACTCCAAATTTGTACAGCTTTACAATATGAATTTTAAACAAGGTTTAAGGCTCTTCCATAATTGACAATGACACTATGCATTGTCAAATGTGCTCTGTGTGTGCATGAGACCATTCTTTCTAACCCAGATCTAAGTGTACTCAGAGTGTGGGACATCTGATGGAGCAGTCTTAGTTTTGCACCAATGTAAACATCTGCTTTATTTATGAAGTGTGCATACATTTCAGACTTGCACAGATAGAATATTTGTAAAGCTTAGAGAATGCAATATTAGTGCAGTGCAATGTTAGACTTTGCAGCACGTAACAGATTTGCTAAACGAAGTGCATTTGGCCATCCCTAAGCCTCAATAACCACGCCTAACGCTGTCTGCCCGGACACAGCTATGCCCTGCCTGACAGCCTGGCCCCGGGCGCTTCTGTTTGTCCACGCCAAGCCTCCCCGCGCTGCTAACCAGAAGATCGCAGCCTTCCACTGCGTTAGACCATTAAATCTACGAGGTCTGCGCGGAGCCTGCGCCCCCCCAACCCCGCACCCACCCCCGCGCGCCGCCCAGTGCCGGCACTGGGCCCCGCCTGAGCAGACAGCCCCGGCTGCGGGCCGGAGCGGCCCCTCCGGGCCCAGCGGCGCCCAATCCCGTCAGCAGGGCCCGGTCCCGGCCCCAGCCCGCCCCCAGGCGCGGCCGATGCCGGCGGATGGCGGCCGATGCTCGCAGCCCGCCCGCGGAGCCCTCACCCCGCTGCTGCCGCCGCGCCGCTCGGCCGGAAAGAGAAGGAGGCGCTTCCGCTTCCGGCAAGAGGCCGCGGGGTTCGCGCGAGAGCTCGCGAGGGGAGCGGGCGCCAGCAGCGCCCCCTGGCGGCCGGAGGCCAGCGGTGGAGGCGGAGAGGGGAGGGGGCGTGGCCATGTGAGGCGGGGGGCATGGCCAGGAGGGAAGGGGCGTGGCCACGCGGGAAGGGGCGTGGCCAAGCGGGCGCCCCTCCCCCGCCCCTCCCGGGCCCCCTCAGGGCTCCCCTGAGGCGCCGAGGCCCGGCCCCAGCCCCCCTCAGGGGGACACTCATTTTTTACCCCCCCCCCCAACTTCATTTTTTAGGAAATTATTCCCAGTTGCTTCATTCTGGTAGAAATGAACCGTCTCCCCTCAGAGCTGGGGAGTTGATTTCCAAAAGGGGGGCGCAAGGGGGGCCCGTCCCTCAGGCAGGGGGTGCAGGGCAGGAGCGAGGCAGGAGCAGCCCCCCAGTTAAAAATAACGAATTACCGAACGTGGTGCGGACACACTGCGCCCATGCTCCGTCTGGCGTAACCCTGCGCAATTCAATCTTCCCTAATTACCTCAGTGTGATTTCCAAATACTGCGTGAAGCAAGACGAGACGGAAATTAAAAGGTGGGGGGTCAAAACCGGGGTTATTTTACACACCAACTCACCAGGGAAACAAAGCCAAAACCAGCGAGTTCCAAACACAATCCACGCACCTCATTTGAAAAAAAAAAGGCAAAAAAAAACAACCCCAACCTGAGGTTAGGACACTTGGTACCATGCAAAGCCGAGCGCTGAACGTCCAGCCCTGACTCAGGGCTGATTACAAAAGAGCCCCCGTTAACCCCGGCAGTGACCGCATTGTGCCATAACGCTTAGCTCATTGGAGCAATAACTAAAAACAAACAACAAAAAAAAGCCCTTTCAGATTGATTTTGCAATGGCAGTGAAACAAGAAAGCAATCAAAACACGAGAGATTTATTTGTAATTGTAGAACTAAAAAGCCTAGGATTTTATTAACATCAGGTTGCAAATTAAAAGGGAAAGGCGAGAACTCCTGAATAAACTCCACTGTAAAAATGCAAGACTTGTGCTTTAAACATTGCCGTACCGCGTTACAGGACTACAACCCCCGCCCCTCTCCCCCTTCTTCCAAGGACACCTCATCGCCGTATCCCAGCTGGAACTTCAAAGGGCTGTTCTAAAGCAGATACTCATTGCAGTCATTTTCAGCCCCAAAAGTTTGTGTATCACACAACCAGGAAGCAACTTTAAATGAGAAATAGTCAGAAAATTAACTATAAACATTACCATCTACACTGCGGGTTTCACTTTTTACAGAGCAGTAGTTAAATGCAGATACTTGGTACATCAAACATTCATAAATGCATCTCAATTTTTTTCTTCTCATCCAATTTCCATTTTCTTAAAAAACAAAACAAAACAAAAAACACTTTAGCAGTCCACACAGTTCTTGAACATGCCAAAGCACAGCTTCACAGCTTCCCCTAGAGCTGAAATGCCGACTCCACCACCGCAAACATCCCGTGCTGCAGGTTCTCATTGTATGATGAAGTGCAGCTTCGAAGAGGTTTATTTAAACCAGAATATACACAAGTGCTAAATATTTTACTTCCTACAGGGATGTCGTTCTTGGAGAACCACAAATACTTCCGTCAAAATACTGATTTGAAAGAGCAAAGTCAAGATGAATGAACACCTAAAATCAACAGCTTTCCTTCCACTATGGCTTGAGATTATTGTTGTTTGCATTGATGTTTCACAGCATCGTTTTATCTCTAGAAAATGTCTGAGAATAGAAGTGAAATCTAGTGACACATGTATGCACGGGGCAGGACTGCTACGACAGTAACCACTGTGCTTTCACATTTGGAGAGAAGAGCAAATCCTTCTGTAAATACATGATGCAGCAACATTACCTGATCCAAGCCAGCCATGCCTGAAGGACAAGCGTGCCACAATGTACGGCAGACCCTGAAGTCAGCCTTGGCTTGGTAGTGCTCAAAGGCTTAGACCTGGCTTAGAGAACTAAGGTGCAGACTGTTTTTTCAGCAGAGCTTTGCCAGAACTTTATTAGAATTCGGTTTCCACATTTAGAAAAAAAAAAATAAAGTGATTTATTACATGATTGCAGTGGACATTTTGGCAGAGAAAGCAAGCACACTGAAGTATGCATCTGTTATTTCCAAAAAAAGTGAAACATTTTCACTGATCTGGTTTAAAGAACTGGCCTGGACTGCACAGAAGGCAGCGTTTTATTCAGATAGATGGGGGGGGGGGAAGGAGAAGGGCAGAAATTACCCACCGGGGGCAGGAGACACGCAGGAATCTGCAACCAACTTTTCTAGTTTGTGTTGAAGAAATTATAAAAGGGAAGAAACTTCAGAAAACTGACAGCGCAATCCACCGTGCTGCAGGGATCTTCTCTTGCATCACTCACAAGGATGCCCTGCTAAGACATTAACATTGCGTCCCTGAAATCCATCAAGTTCGCATGCTGTAAGCAAAGATCCAACAAATTCAAGAGCAAAACTAGGATTTTTTTTTGCTTTAAGTTTCAGTTGGTGACAGTGGATCAGAGGAAAGAAATCCTTCAGGCAGCAGGAGAAGGAATTGCAATGGAAAAACCCCAGGCTGCCACTAGGCAGCCGCCGCCACCTAGTGGGTACCGCTCGTGGACAGACGGACACGCGCACCGAAATGAAGACAAGCATCTCGTTTTCAAGTTGATTTTTGTAAATGGAAAAAAAATGTATAAAATCTATCCATACATTAACAGATACAGGAAATTACACAGTCCAGTTTACACCTAAAGGAACAGCAATCAGTCCATAATAAGAACAAGGAAAAGTTCCAATGCTGTAACTGGTCAGGAATCACTACAGGGCAGAAAATGGGCCAGGGTAAGGTGGGGGGGGTTGTTGGCCTTTTTATTCTTAGGGGGGTGTGGGCATGTATGCGTGTGTGCAGATAAAACTGGCTACCTTCCCTACTTCCAAAAGAATGAGACAATTTCAACAGACATGTATTAGGAATACTTTTGAAATGTATTTGACTCTAGCATTAACACTGAATATTCAAAGATTCATATTATTACAACAAAATGTTTGGATACTTTGGCCTCCAGGAAAAGGCAATGGACAGCAGATATTATCCAAGAGAAATCCTGCACCCGTCTTAGAATTTATACCATTGATTGAGTTAAGGATTTTAATTTGTTATGATTTTTTGTCTATCCTGGAACACTTAAAATCTGTGTATCCTCGGCTCAGACACTCACAAAGCATGCAGAGACTGTTACTAGTCAAGGAACATTTAGGAGGCTACGCAGAATGCACTGGTGGGCATTGGTCTCATTTTTAGTGAACTCATGTCTCCTGTTGCATACAAGCCACGCTTGGCAGTAGCTTCCCCCTCACACCTCCATTTACTGGAGGTCTCAGAAGACGAGGCTTGAATGAACGGGCATGGAAGTTCAGGTACCGTTTTAAGGAATAGAAGAAAATTGCTAGCAGGGGCCGGGTTGTGGGAACGCCTGCCCTGCTGTCGGTGTACCTGTGGGCAAACAGTGTCAGTCTAGGGCTCAGGAAAGATGCCTGATTGGATTTTAAAGAAACAGGTAGGCACCTTGAACCGTGAAGAGACAGACTTCCCGTGTTTTCCAGGTGTATTCAATATACACACACAAAGCAAGACAGTAAGCTGTGCTCATCCACCCAGAAGACTGCATCATTTTTTCTGGACACATAGAATGGACAACCCCTTTTCAAAATAACAACAACAGTAATAATAATAATAATAATAATATTAAAGCAGAATTGCAGAGTCCAGACTGCTGGGTGGTCTGTGTTTAAAGAAACAAACACAGAAGAAAGAAAAAAAGCTAATGCTGTAAAGACAACTATTCCCTTTCAAAGCAAAGGCCACATAAAACTGTGTTGCTCAGTTTGGTTTTTACTTCATGCCACCTGTAAACACAAGACTGGATATTCAGTTTCTGGGAAGAAATTAAACCACTTTTACATCCAGAGTAAAAGAAAGGCCCTTCCTCTGCCTGGATCACAGATCATCCAGGAAAAAGTAGCTGGGGGAAAGCTTCCTTTTCAAATTTGCTCATTTCATTAGAAAGGTCATATCTGAGCAAAAGAGCTTTCCATAAAAGCCCAAGACATTTCTTGATGTTATTTCTGCCCTCTGTCTCTAAAGCTTGCTACAGGAACTAACACTTTCCATTCCTCACCAACAGATACATCACCTTTTTGGCACCACGGGTGGAATTTCTTCCTAATGTATAACTTTGCGTTATATAAAAGTCGATTGTCTAATCATGCAAATCCAACAAAATCCCCAAAGTGCCAAAAGACAGCTTAACTCTTTGTAATCTACTACCTAGTTTGTACACTGCCATCAGAACCTCCCACAGACGATACTGTTCTCCTTACTTAGATCTGACAGTACATTTCATATATAGCATTTCAACCTGTTTCTGGGGGGAGAGAATCAAAATCTAAGCCCTGATTCCATTGATTTTATTTTTTTTTTTCTTCTCAGAGCTCTGAAATGCATGGAAATTTCTTTGATTTGTTGAAGAGGTCTTCAATGAACAGCCTCATTAGAGAAAAACTTACTGATTCAATCAAATAGAAAATAAAGACAAAAACAGGTAGTGGTAGGTTTCTCAATCTTTGACCCTGTCCTTGGAGACGAGTTTCACTGCTACTGCATCTTCCCCAGCTGGATCTTCTTCCAGGCTTCTGATGCTGTGAAAATGCAGGAGTCAAGGATCCCAGCTACAGTAAACGTTCCCCCAATGATGGCACATATCTGAAACACACAAAAGAGGAAATAAACGTGAGTGAGGAGGCAAACATTTACGCAGCTTGAAGCTGAGAGGAAAGATATTGCCTACTGCTAGGGTATCTTCTGGAAGCACGGTAAGAACTGAGTAACAGCGCAGTAATTACAAGACAATCATTCAGGAAAATTGTTCTCTGTAGTGGAATAATTTAGTCTTATCCAGAATCATCACAGCTTGAGCCAGTCATAAAACCCGGCTCCTAGGAGTACAGCACAAACGCTGTTCTTTTCCAGGCTGAACTCCACCTAACAAAGCTTTCTAGAAGCTCTGTGTTGCTCACATCTTCCTACTGCTGTTTTCTATTATAAATATCACGGCCTTGTAGTCTTTTCCCTATTTCACAAGACACAGCATTTGCAAACAGGCAAAAGACACTTAAATAGCATGTTAAAGGATAGTGACTAACAGAAAAAAGTAGCTACCAGTGACACCTACAGCTAAGTCTGTCTAACACTTTCCATTACAAGGGCTGCTTACAAAAGCTCTGCCAACTTAACCGCTTGTGAGCCAAGGTTTTCCATACAAGAAGTCTCGGGTAGAATTACATAAACATACAATCATTTTCAAGAACAGATGTAGGGAAAAGTTTAATCTTCTGATAAGCGTAACAGCCTAAAGCGGTTCTCAAAGGTTAGAAAAACACAGCAGTATTCTGAAATGTCAAACTAAAGGCAACTTGGCATGGAGCACCCAAAATCAGGGGGCACCAGTTGCAGGCACTGCACCACATCGCTTCAACGCATTTATCTATGAAGTGGGGACAAGGCCAAAATTGCCTCCCAGGGAAACCACGAAGGAAAACGCCTTTGAAGTGTCCAATACCACGACAACAGCTGTCTCAGAGTCCTTGTGGAAGCACACAGCCTGAGGCTGGGTTAACACAGAGCACCCGAGAGCAACACGGCGGTAGGCAGGTGAACACCGCACGATGGGAAGGAGCGGTGCTCCCGGGGTGCCACCCCACCACACACCGAGCTGGGCTGGGCTCACATGGAAAGTGTGATGCACAGTAACGTAACCTAATGACATTTAACAGCTAAGTTCTAATTACACAGGACCTGGCATTTCCTAACGCCCGCATTTTTTGACTTTGTAACTGTGATGCTCTTTTAATTCGGGCTTTTGCATGTAATTCGTTGGGTAGGATTAGGTGGCTCTGAGAAGGAGAGACAGTGGGTCAGCGAGGATGGGACACGATGCAGGGCTTATCTCCTGAGAAGGGCCTGCCTAGGAAAAGAGGAGCTGGCTGTGAGTGAGAAAAGCAGGGCTTCAGGGAAATGCAATGCAACTAACGCAGAGGGGAAGCGGAGCCACACTGACCTACTGTGTCCCAAAAACCACTAAATCCCACAGGCAGAGTTACAGACAAAAGAGCAACGTAAGAGCAGCAGAACTGGGTTCGGCATGGAGTTCACAACGGCAACAGAACAAACAGGTCATTAATGACGAGGGAAGGCAGCGAGAAATACATCACTCATTTACACACATATCCATAACCAGGGTATTTGTGTGCAGTCAGCTCAGTGAGACGAGGAGAAGCAGCAGGGACAGCAAGGCAAGGTAAACATGGCTTTCTGAGGGACGGTTGGCATTCCAGAAGATAAGGGCTTCAGAAACCAGAGCAGCAGCCTGAGGCAAAGTTAGTGATTTTAGGGAACAAGGCCAGCTCCTGCCCTCTGTGTCCCCCAAATCCCCACAGCCTGACACAGGGTGATTTTTCAGGGAAAACGACAGCAATGGCGTTGGCTTAGTTCAGTTCAGAGCAGCTCAGCTGACGGGAGATTTTACTCTGCCAACAGCAAAACCGTCCAACATGAAGATTTTGCATCATATGGTAGGAAAATGTGACTTCAGTGCAGCAGCGCAAGGTGGGGGGGAAGAGAAAAAAATATATATTCATCTGCACTGCTCCGTGCTGCTGAGCGTTTATGACTCACACACACCTGGCACTCGCTTGGAGCCTGCCTCCAAGCACGCACACAGTGCCCTGCTTTGTTGCGACAAAAAAAGGCAGCGCTGGGGTTGGTCTCTAGGTCAGCACGGAAGCTGCACCACCACACTCCTGGATCATCGCTGCTCTCATACGTACGGAGCTCTGTTCCTTTGCAGCGCCGAAGGAAGGCAGGCATCGTGCCCTTATTCATATTTAATGGGGTTTTATGCTGCGAATGATTTGTGCTTGGCCCCAGGAGTTTGACTCAGGTCTAAGCATTAAAGGAGGAAGGAAAAGGAATACAGAAATGTAGTCATTACAGAAGTGAGAGACCATGCAACATGGGACGTACAAGAGGCTTTTTAACAGCATATGATTATCGGATAGTTGCTGGGATGCAGGCTAAGTCTAAAGCAGAACACCAACAGATATGCAAGAGGCGAGGATGCAAGCAAGACGACAGAAAGGCAAAGGTCAGACGTGACTGTGGACCTCTGGCAGGTCTTAAATTTGGGGGTGATTTAAAGGACAAAGGAGACCAGTAGGAGCACCACACAATTCCCGATACAGTAAGCTGCAGAATTCCACCCAGAGGCTTCTGGCTGACCTGCAGCACATCTTGTAAAACTACACTATCTTGGCTCTACAAAAATCCATGGGACTGAGTCTGTGCTACCTGTTGGCAACAAGTCCCACAGCAGAAATAATTCTCCCTGAAACCCATATCTTCCCATTACTTCCAGCTTAATTGTTTTCACACCTAGCAGGCTGACTAGTCCTGTCATATCAGGAAAAAAAATAGACTGTTTTTTCTTTTCTTGGATTTTGAACGCTTCACCAGAAATTTGGCTTGTTTTCTGCCTGCTGTCCTCTTCCAGTCCCTAGACTGACCTCACGATAAAACGCTTCTGTCAGCTTGGCCACTTGCAAGAGAACTCATGAATTTTCAGCAGTGAAACTTTCCCCTCTGCACCACAACCTCAACCACAAGGCTATGAATGGCTTCTCTTTACTGGGATGTATCTTGATTTTACACTGTATGATTTAACAGGCAAAAACTACTGTGTGTAACACTGTGCTAGGTGTGTGGTTAACCCCAGGATCCATGGCAAATTCACAATGTGGCAACAGTGGCAGCACTGATTTACAAGCAATTCAAAACCCTCCTTAGTACTGAATTTTCTGAAGTGTGACACGTAAAGTAAAATCTACCCTAAACCAATGCCTTTTGTCCTACCCAGGAGGCACCTCTAGCATGGTACAGAAAATTAGGATAATTCTGAGTACCACAAAAGCCAAGGAACAGGCATGAGTTTGAGTGCTGAAATACACAGTGCAGCGGTTCAGCTGGGAATACAGAGGGCCAGCAACCAATGCTAGGCATGTCACCCTTAGCAGCACTGAAATTTTTGGGAGGCAAGTGCAATACCAACAAAGAGCATCAGATAACCTTCCCAACAGCAGAATGAAATTCCTTGGGTTCTCTGCTGAGCAGCCAATACCCTTCTCACCTGATCACTCCACATGGGATCATCCCTTTTCAGCGTATCTGTCCCTCCAATGTCAACACTGCTTACCCTGACACACCATGCTACATCTCCAACCCTGCTGAAGTTTCTTTGAAACCCTAAGGATCCTCTCACCTCCCCGGCACACACTTATTTTGCTGGAAGTCACACGGGTGCCTTAGGAAGCAATCTGCTCGATAAAAGGTGTCACAGCACCCACCCCAGAGCCCCTCTTGTCATTTTATAATTAAGCAGCTGCTGCTACAAAAAAGCTGACGCGTTTGCACAGCCCCATTCAGGAACGACTCCAGATGCCCCAGCACAATGGGCCAGATGCCTGGGCCAGGTAGGTGCAGCCTCAGCCCGGTGGTGATGATCATGAACCGGTCTCCAAAGCAACTGTGATGCAAAATGCCACGCAGGAAATACAGGATGGGGCTGGAGCAGCGGAAAGGACAACAGAGCAGACTGTGTCATCAAAACAGGGCAAAGAAACCTAGGACAAAAGGTGTGCTAATCCTCTGCAGCCCTGCTCCCCTCCAACCTTTCCGGTGCCACCTGGAATGCTCTAACACCCACGCCAAGTCAGAGCTGCCCTAGCGTAAAACTTTCCTAGCCTAAACGGATGCGAGAGCAGATCGTCTGCACTAGGGCCAGATGGGTCGTGCTGATAGCCACGGCACAGCACCTGTAACAGGATCAGCTGCCTTTCAGTCAGCCCCATCTGAAAAGGGTCTGGAAAACCTGCGTCTGACACGCTGCGTAACAGCTCCTGCAGATGCCATTGCCACCCGCATGACTCCACAGGAAGGATGTTAAATTGGCACAGCCCCAAGTGAGCTGCTTCAGACTACAGCCAATTAAGACTGAAGTAGGCAAAAATCAATTCTAAATCTCTTCTTCAGCAATCTAGCAGCCAGAAAGCACCTAACTGTACAGACAGAATGGGGCAAAGCTCTAAGTGGGCGATCCCAAATCCAAAAGGTCATCATGGCAATCAGAAAGGAAAGCCTCTCCTCTGATCTCCTGGTGTGAGCTCTGAAGCACAGCATCACATTCAACAAAGATGCTATTTATATGCATACAGGGGCATATCAGCAGTAAATCAATACTAGCAACAGACTTGACAAAGAATAGTGCCAGCCATCAGTGATTTCTAAACATTGTTTCCTGTTAAAAACACCTCCACACTTCCACCCCCACCAAGAAGCTTAAGTAACCTACAAGAGCATAGTGCTAGGGAAAGAAATACATGTAGAGGCAGTGTGATATGTCAAGTAATAAAATGCTGATGTTTGACCTTTTTTAGGATTATCTTTGGAAGCCAGACATACATGCTAAGACGAGAAGGTCTTAAACCATGACTTTTAGGTTTTGCTTCAAGCCCCTCTGTCTCGGTATGTGTGTATCCTGAAGATCACACACATCTCCGATGCTAAGTGAAAAGAATTTGGTGTTTATCAGAAACTGCAAAATCAAAATCCTTAAGTGCAACATAGCCACACTGTTTATGTTAACTTCCAATTAAAATATTCGAACAGTTTAAAAATCAAAATCCGAGGTCTTCATTCCAGACAATTTATCAACTAGTTCATGTTGCATTATGCCTCACTGGCACAAAGGGACTGCAGTTTACATTTTAAGCCAACTCCCTCAAGACATTTTTTAAAGTTCTGGAAGATCTTGAAATAACTCTTAGCCTAACTAGCAGTTTGGACAGTACAGCTTTGTTACAGATGCTGAGATCAGTACTGCAGGATGCTATCTGGATAGATCAAAACACAGCTGGTCAGGAAAACACCTCTGGAATTTGATAATGCTGCTCTTCTCCACTTCTGCCCAGGAGCAGAATTGTGGAGCTAGCATACCCATTTAAATCAAGCAGCTATACTGAATAAAACTGCCTTGTCTTCTCTCCAAGTTAGACCTCATCATCAGAGAGGTCTTACTAAAGCCTGCTTTACTGCACACCACATTAGTTTTAGTTCCAAGTTTCTGACATGCTGCAATCATGCTCATCCTGCCTAGATAGAGTTTGGCATTTCTGTAATAGGGTAATTTTCTTCCTTCTTGTGCCTAACTATTAAATCAAGTTGTCAGAGTATAGGACTTACCGGTTACCTCACTTACACTTCAGTACAAGAGTGGTGATGCACTGCTTTATTTCAATTATGTCATAACGCTCTGAAGCAGAAACTCAATTTTTTCTGGGAATGTAAGGCTCGGAAAAGAAATGGAAGGCAGGCAGGAAAAAGGAGAATCAGAGATTTAGAGTAACTCACCGATGTTATAAACCTGTACAAAGGCTGTCGCCTCTCTGTGTATTTCACTGTGATGGGGCTCAAATCGTAGCGAAACCAGATAGCTGGGATGATGCGGCCAGTGTGACTGTAGGCTACATACTCCTAGAAGAGAAAGTGAGGAAAAATATAAGTGTGAGCAGTCTCATTCCATGTACAGCATCTGCAATAAAACAGCTCCTGTGGATCTGGTCCTTAACTGGCTGTTCCGTACTAATGATCAGACAAAGACGTAAATAGCTAATTCTAGTATGATATTTCTTCCCCTATCCTTTTCAAAGAGGAAAATAATTTCTTCAGAGTGTGATTATGATATAGATGGGCACAGAGTGATGACGTTATGCTCACCTTCATTCAAAGTTACAGAAATAAGCAGAAAGACGGTCACTGATTAGCCTAGCTTAGATCTGCTCCACTGAAATGCAAGGAGTCTCTAAATGGTTGCAGATGAAGTTTTTGTACTGTCAACATGTAAATTATATGCTGGGACATTCATCAAACAAACAGAACTTAGTTTGCAAGAACCTGAAAATCCCTGCTTGCCTATGCACTCAGAATAGCAAGCGGCAGTTCCTGTCTGTGAGGCCCCCTTCACATGGGGACCAACAACGCGAATGCTTTGCTCACTACTCAGTATGAGCCCTTAGAGCAGCTCTTTTAAAGACCCATTTAGTGGGTTTAAAAATCATGCTGAAAGCTGGAATGAAGCTGTATACAGAAAAATATTGGCAAAGATTACAAAAATATTTCAAGCTGGTTCAAGAGACCCATCTTTAGATTTCCACTGATAATCTCCTTTAATCCATTTAATTAAGAAGAGGCACAGTGCTACGTATCAGCCACAGGACAACGCCCTGGTAAGACATAGCGCACAACGCCAATGTAGAACAGATACTAACATCAGCTTAGTATCAAGTGTTACATCTTTCTGAGCTAATATTTTGTCTGTGCTCTCAGTGGAAACATCTATCAAGTTTCAAGCAGCAGGACACTGATCTCAACTGACAAGCGAAACCAAAGAAAAATCTGCTAGGAACTCAGGTCAGAGCCATCAGCATTTGCATGGCACACACCACCTCTTTACCCAGCTGCTCTTCCCTTCTTTTATCCCTATGACATGCCTGCCAACTCAGATGACCTTTTCAGTCTCAGTTCTCCATGCAGAGGCAAAGAGAAGCTCGTATACTTTGGAAAGAGGAAGAAATGACAAGCAATATGACACCCATGAGCATGATACAAAAAAGATAACTACTTTTCCCTCTGAGATCAGAGGGAAACAATGAGCCAGCATCAATCTCTTACCAATCTCTTTCATTGGTCTCACATAACTCCCAAATTTTGCTCTATTTAGGTTGGGTTTTTCTGTTTGTTTGTTTATTTCCCCTCCATGAATGACACGAAAAGTAAAATGGTGCTGAAATGTCAGGATATTTTCAGGACTCTTATTGCAGACATTTTCTGCAGCATATGTTGAGAGTGGCTACCTGGAGAAGTGAGGAAAAAGGATCTAGCAGCTAAAACTTCATCTCATCATACTAGCCTACCTATGCCAGACTATTCCAATGGCTTCCAGTTCCTTTTTCCCACTAATGAGAATGGCAGTCAAAGACTAAAAACAGTGATATGAAAATTTTCATTTTTAATGAGAAGAAAATGCAGAGGCAGTGCTGTTTCTCCGCTCTTCAGTTTTGACAGAACTGACTTCATTTCTTCCTTCCTCTCCTGTTTTCTCCACCAGCAATTCTACCTTAATGAGTCAGTCTTGGCTGAACTTGCAACCATGTTCACAGAAGTGTCAAAAGCTCCTGCTGTCTGTTTTCCAAATTACTTTCAGAGCTTGTGTCACAAGAGTCTTATCAGAACAGCAGCAGTGACATAAAGCAGAAAGAAGACATTGTTATCTGAATAGAGAGAGACATCCAAATCATTGGGACAAGCAAACCCCAAAATCACTAGACAGGAACACTAATCTGAGAACTAGCCCATGGAAGTGCGTGTCTGAATCTCAGTTATGACACAGTAGCAGTCATTAGCTATTAGAAACAGATTCTGGACTTTCACTTAGCACCTGGGTGGCAAATTATTTTAAACTGAATGAGGAATTTTACCTTAATAATTAAATATATTTTTAAAGAAGAAAGTTCAATACATTATTAAAATGCAAATATCTACACATTTATTGTAAATTCATTCAAGAATTATAAAGTTACAGTAACTATCATAATCCAGTATAATAAAGTAGATAACGTGAACTAGTCGAGCTTTGCATATTTGCTGCTGTAGATTCAATGGCTGAGTATCAGAAATCGACATTTGTAAAATGCTGAAAATTCTGGTACAATTCTTTTCTGCTAATTCAGAGGGTGTTATCTCCTTCATTTCAGTTTATTTAGCTACTTTTATACTGGCTGTTTTCTGAGTTAATAAAAAAAATACCAGAATTGAAAAATTAAAGAAAGCCCAAGAATTCCTGTCTCTCCTTTTGACACACACTTAAAATGCAATGTAATAGGAGAGATCTACTACTTATAAAATCCTGAAGAAGAAAAAAATCAGAAATGAGTCTCCTCCCTAGTCAGCTCAACTAACTGACTGAATTTCATAAGCCAATTAGTAAACCAGAACCAGGAGCAACAGAAAGCCCTACTCTGAAGAGCTTCAGTTCCTCCTTCTCCCAGCAGAGGCTACTGCTCACCTACAAACAAATGTACATGGCTGTAGAGCAGAGGAGCAAGAGGGACGAGGAATGATGACTGAAGATCCTCCATGCATCCACTGGGCTGCAATGAGGAGCTTCTCTGAGAACTACCTGCTGCTTCTTTACCTTATTTGCTACAGTATATTGGTACGAGTATCGCTGCTTGCCGCTCATGTCTTCATACACCGTTGGGACTATCTTCAGTATGTAATCATGAGAGGCTAGAGCTGCAGTCAGAAAAGGAAAGGAAAGTATAAATTAGCATTCAGAGAACAGAATCACAGCCTGCGTAACATTTCAAAGTAAATATGGGAAATCAACTAAAACAAGTATGATTACAGAAAAGGTATCTCCTTCCTCATTACCTTCCATGTTTGAATCACTTGAAACTTCCTAGCTGTTTGCAGTTAAAAATGATTAACACTATGAAAAGCTGTCCTGGTTAAATCAAGAAGTAGCTAAGGTTAGAGCTCAGATGCTTTTGACAGAAAGTGCTGAGGCACAACCTGTGTGCCTATTTCTTTTGTGCACCCATCTCTACTCCTTTCTCTTCTTCCTTCTCCTACAGCTGCTTAACAATTACTCATTTTACATTATTTTAATGGCTTGGGCCGTTTTTTGTGTCTTTTGTAACAGTTATAAAATATAATTTGTTTTTATTCAAGATCCTTTGGTCAAATGTAACACAAAGGCATTTGACTCTTGGAGAAAAAAAAAAAGAGCTATCTTCATGAGTGGCCATAGAAATTTTGTTCCAAGAAACGGGCAAAACTGATATCCTACAGGAACATAAAGAATTGAATGAGAAAAACTAAGCTGAATTGTAGCGTACCTTAGAAAATTATTTCTGTGGTGTTGGTAATAAAGAAGGGCAATGAAAAACAACTTATCCTTCCATCCACTGGGTAGAACTTACGGTGTTAACTTACAATACAACAAGGAAAAGCCTTAGTGGTGGTGGCGGCAGCAAAGGGGAGCTACAGGAGTATAATGTGGATAAAAAAATCATGATCTAATTCTACAGCAGATGGTCATACAGCAGAGGGCAATGTCCAGAGTGCAGAAGGACTGCAAAGGACCTTTTGGATGAAAAGTTATCTACAGTACTGGTGAAAATGGAAATGTCTGTCAGAAATGTCTGGATCATTTTGGTTAAAGCAGCAAATTAAAGACTTCTGGATACACCAGTGTTGCATGAATGGCCCTGTTTTCCCTCCTGCAGAGAGTGGCTAAGACCTGTAATCACCAAGAATACATACGATTTGAGCTGAGTTTGTCTGCTCCCTCCAAGGCATTGAATGCTCCATGAATGTTCTGGACCTGGAAAGCACAAGGACAGATGAAAAAGCTAAGCTCTAACTTGTTACTCTTGACCTTTGCTTCCCTATCCTACCCTGTAACAAGATCAGCCTGATTCAACCTCTCTAAAAACAAAGCCTCAACCCAGTACAAGATGACTTGAAATATCTCTCAGTGACCATCAGCACAAGGGTTGGTTCCAAGGAAAAAAGTTGATTTCACAATGTCTTACAAGATGAAACTCCAAAGCCACTCCAAAGGTAAAGGAATTGCAGTTGGAAGAGGCCAATTGTGAAATAGCATAGTGAGATATTTCTTAAGAGCTTTGCATAGCTAACTGAAATTCACCTATCAGGCTGAAGGGAAATAAATGGGAGTCAGATTCAGGATAAACTCCGGAGTCCTCCTGCAAAGGTACCTTATGTCAGAGCAGCTGGGTTTGTACAGTTTAATTCATTAGCCCAGCCCTCACACCATGCACACTATGCCCTTGGAGCTGGGAAGGACACATGCCAGCACTGCCAGCCATTCAGCTTTTCCTACAGCTGGTCCCAGGCACGCAAGTATCGCTTTGCCCAGAATAACAGGATTTCCACCCCATACCTTCCACATACTATGATCATCTGGAATCTAACGTCCACCACCAGAATAATCAATTTGTGAACTCTAGACAAGGGAAACCCCACAGAACAGTTGTAGAATCGATGTTGCATCATTCACATAATGTACAGTAAGCTATACAGAAGGAACAAATAACTGCAACCCAGAAATTCCTGACCTTTACTCAGACAGCAGGGAAGAGAAGTTAGGAAGAAGTATTTGGTCATGCGTGAGTTTTACCTCACTAGCAGGACAACATAAAAGAATTTCCTTCCCAGACCCTCACAGTCAGCATGGGGATCAATTTTTCTGATACTAATGGCTGTTTCCCTGTTCTGAATGCTACAGAATAGATGATGATTTGGAGTAAAAAGCAACTGCACTAGTTTATCTACTCAGAAAGGAAACTAAAGACACAAAATCATCAGCAAATTCAACTAGCAAGGTGCTGGTAACAAACACAAAGTGAAAGGAACAGCAGAACCTCCTACGGTGCTTTTCACTCTGCTGGGTTTTCAAATATTTTACACAACAGCAACTATTTCTGAAGTACACCTGCACCTACACATTCTTTCTTAGTTAATATACGTGGACAATGTGTATGTAAAAAAGCTTTCAAAGACAGAGAAGCCACCAGCTTGGGCTATGGCATTGTGTACCATGCCCAATGCTGCTGAGAAGTAAGCTGCTTACTGCATACCCAGGCCAGAGATTTTAAGGTCCATTTAAACCACTCTAACAGAAATTTAAGTCGCTATTCAGCAAACAACTGCATCTATCCTGTGAAGTACCTGTACGTTTGGACTTATGTTCTTGTCCTTGGTTCCCCAGCTTCCACACTATCTGATCTGCTGTCTCTCTAGAGGAGTTTGCAGAGCTGCAAAGTACAGCACTTCCACACCAGACATCTCCACAAGCTCCTGTTTCTGTGTCATCAGGCCCTTTGCTGCACTTGCTTCTCCTGCCTTCGCAGCACGGATGGCACCTGTAACTCCCAGACTAATGTTTTACCATGATTTCCCTTATGGAATATTCTGGGCTCCCAGTGCTGTACTTGCTGTCCATAGACTGCTAATTAATCTCTGCTCTGCAAAGTGCACAGGTGTGTTCCTTGGGGGAACATACTTGTTTGTACCTTGTTAAATACCTGGAGGGACTTCAAGAAGCAATAAGATTTTGGCCACAGTAACAGAATTGTTTTGCAACAGAGAATTTAAGCAAGCCTGTTTAGCTGGACATTCTCAGAACTACACTGCAGTACACTAAGGCCAAACCTCGTGCTTTGAGCAGTGGCACTGAAAGCAAAGGGGGCTATTCAGTTGTTTGTTAGTGCCAACACTTGATCCTCACCCAAGATGGACCTCCAGAAAAAAGATGCTTGCCAGGGCCCTGAACACCCTAGGCTTTAGCTTCTACAAGTGCATTCAAAGACACATATAACTTGACTAATCAGGCAAAGTCCAACAGCAAGTTAAAATAACTTCCAACCTTGTAACTACCATGGGAAGACAACACCTCTTGTGAAAACTACTATTTTTCAACACAAAGGTCTGGCACCCAACACAATTTTACAATTTACAATGTATAATCTCCTACTTTCCACATCTGTTTCTTTACTTGATTACCTGTCATGCAATAAGCTAAACAGTTTGCGTTTTGGTATTGTTTGCATAGAAAAAAAATCGACAAGAAGCCTGCCACTATTGTACATGAACTAACATAGAAGAACCGATGCTCATTCAATGCCAGATAAGATTTAAATCTCTGTTTCAAACAGATATTTTATTTTTTTTCTGGAGAATGCAGCATGTACCTTAGTGACAGAGCTGGCAACAACCTACAAAGAACTAAGTCCCAGAACATGACACATGTGAATCAGACAAGCTCCTCAGCCCCCTTTAAGTACTTCGAGTGTATATTATATCAAAGCAGGTGGAAGACAAACCAAAAAAAATATTTAAAGATGCATCTACATAGCTTTAAAGCTCTCCACACTTGCTGGTTCTCCACACTGCTTGCTGAGTCTTGATAGCACCTGTTTGGTGAACACAGACTTCTTTAATTTGTGCTGTTAAACTCATGTTTGCCTACAGGATCAGCAGCACCTACATGCTCCATTCTTGTGTATGGGGATGATGAGTAGTTATTTTGAGCTTTGAAAAGACTAATCGGAACTTGTCCAAATCATGAGCCAACTGCAGATCTGCTAAACAGGTTTCTCACCACCAGCACAGAAGACGCTCGCTCCTTTGCCCCCAACTGCCCAGGCTTCTCGTCTCATTGATGCTGATTCACATCAATAAGAATTGATGCTACATCATGAATTCAGCTACGCTGCTCAAAGACTCCATGATAAAACAATGGGAACACTACCTTATAGCACCGATTTCCCACGCAAACTGCAGAACTCCCTATTAGCACTTACCTAATATTTTTCATAATCTCAGTGTGCTTTACAGACATTAAGCCAAGCTTATTTATATGCTAATATTGCAGCGTTCCCACACAAGATATTTCCTAAAAGAAGCCGGGAGCAGAGTCAGAAGACTACAAAGCAACGCTTAGACTTGTTAGCATGAAAAAGGGTTTTGGAAGTGGGTGTACAAGAAGCAGACTAATGAGACGTCTGTGCTGAGGAAAGAAGATTACAGAGAGACTACAGGTAAGCAATGTTTAGGGTGAGTCGCAAACTGGGTGTGCACATATATAACTCCCACCTATGATGCTAGCTCCTTGGAAGTAGGCTAGAGAAGCACTGTAATCTGTCCTTATTGAGAAATCAGGAATTATTACATAACTTGCAACACCTGGTGAAACTCTATCCACAGGGCAAGTGCACGCGTTCAGCTTCTTCCCAGCAGGGAACTGGCAATTCTAAGTCTAACTTGTGTTTCACAGAACAAATTTGACTAATAGGTGTCTGCTATAGAAGTCTGGTGATGTGAATTAAAAAGAACTTGCTTGGTGCCACAGTAAATACAGAAGAGAGCACACATCTTCCCTCGGTATACTTACTCACTGCTCCTCTGCAAAGAGGGTCAAGACATGCTTGCTAAATTAATACTAAAAACAGTACTGCATGGTATTTTACAGAAATGTTCCCAGCAGGAACACGGCCCCAGTTTTCCAAAGACACCTTCGGTTTCACATGAAAACATCTACAACTGAAAACTCTGTGACTGAACATTGCTCTTTCCTGAAGTGGTGGCATGCAAACACTTGTGAACTGTTCTGGACTGAGTGTGTATTGCATGGATCCATGGGACGTGCTTGCTTATTACCCAGGTAGTTCATTCTTTCGTTCCCCCCACACTGGACCCAGCCCCTCCATAAAACCAAACAGTCCAATACCCAACTTACTCTGTTTGCATTCAGTCCCCTAGAGAAAGGAAATTTTCAGGGAAGCAAACTCACTTGTAACTTGTCCCCAAATGAGAGCTTGTGGATGATGTGAGTCATGTCAGGATTCTGAGGCTGCGCACTGGCACTGTGCGTCGACACATGAAAGTTACCAGGGACCTAAAATTAGTCAAGACAAGGAAGACAGGATTTCACATTTTATCCCTCAAGGCATTGCTAGGCTCTGTGATATGAAGCTGAAATGCCTGGATCCATCCAGCCTGGCAGGCTGTATCTACTTTGCAGCGGACAACTTCTGGCATGTCAGAGAAAGGCTCTGAAATATCTCTCTGCACATGATCAGCACCACAATGTTTGATACAGAGCGGAGATCTGTTACATCTCAGGAGTCAGGCATCTTCTCTTTGCTACTGCTGCTGACTAGGAGGTGATGAGTAGATCACTCCCAACTTTAGGGATTCCTAACACTTAAGGCTATGTCTTTCTTTCCCATTAAAATAAGATTCACGTCTCTGACAGGCAACAAACAATTGCTTAACATTTTACTCCCACATCTCACATTTGTAAATGGGCCCACTGTCGCAGAACAACCTAAGAAAGCTGTGCATACTTTCTTACTGTAGTACCGGTCATGAAAAAAAATAGTATTTGAGAAGATTGGTAGTTTTCTTTTTATATAAAGCTCGTTCTTACCCACAAGAACTTTGGGGCACCCTATATAAATTGTGCCAGGTCTTCAGCTTACAGCCCTGGCAAGTAGCTGGCTTCTAGACACTGGTTCTACCAATACAGAATTTGCTATATATATGTTTTTTTAATTGAGGGAAATACAAAGTTCTGAAAAACACAGATTTCACCTAAGGTCTCAGTTTCAATACAGGAAACGAGCACGGGTGTCATTCTGCCTGGATCACTCTAGCATGCACAAACTTTTCAGGTCACTAGACCCACACTATGAAGTCTTTCAGCAACTTCAGCTGAATCACTGTTAGAGAGCATGCAAGAAATTTTTCCTAGGGAGAAAAGGCTGGGAAATTCAATGGTTTTCATTCGCAAACCCTTTGGCAAAGCTGGGAATCAACCTGACAGTGCCTCAGACAACAGCAGGATGACAGCTATACAGCAAGGGCCCGCTGTGCTTACTGCAGAGACTTCACCATCAGGGCCAAGGGAGGCCACATGCTGGTTACATGTGCTTTCAGGAAAGCTAAACTAAATGACTTGAGGAACACCAGTGCACTCCTGAGAACACTTTCAGGCGTGGACATAAGCTGTGTCATCCACAGGCTTGGTAAACAGGGTGGCAGAGTCTGCAGTAAGAATTACACACAATCATCTCACTGTTACCTTGTCCTTCCCCTCCAGGTTTGATGCCCTGCCATGTACTGCCATGTGTCTTGGCTCTAATCAAGCCACCAGCTGCTCCTATAACTAACTTACATAAGCTCTTTAAAAAGAGGAGTGTCTTTATTCTGTGGGGCCATACGCATGCTTAACAATGCCCAACCACAACACTTGGTCACGTTTCAAAGCAGGTCTGTGTCCCACTCTAGATACCAGCTCACACAGAAACCCCTAAAACTTCTGCTAAGGGTCTGAAGACTTTCCCCTCAGACACGAGAGCCTCAGGTTTTCAGAGACAGGAACCCTGGGTGAGGCCCCCTCCCTCTAGTCCCAGGCACTACGTGGGACAAGGTGATTAGTGGCTTTGCACAAACGAAGCAGAGAAGGGTGCTCCTCAAGCCCTCATACAGCAACTCCCTGTCGACTTGCTTTGCTGCGCAGAATGCACAACATACACTGCACAAATCCCAAAGTGTTTTAGCTCTGTGCTTCTGGGATTAACAGAACAAGAACTACCTTTCAAGAAACCCTTTCCCAGTTTTGTGGACTACCAGCTGCCAGCAGTTTTGGTGGCTTAGAGGTCAGGAAATAAACGTCTTTTTTTTTTCTTTTTTTTAAGTCCCTAATCCTTTCCATGCCACAGAATCAGTAAGAGGTTCTGCCTGTTATTTTTAGATGCGATTTAACATGACCTGGGAGGAGAAGGAAGTAGGATTTTGTAGCCTGTGGTACATGAGGAGGCGTGAATAAAGGGTGTGCCCTTCTTAAGACATCAGTGGGCCCCACCACTGCCTCCCCCACCCCATCTAGTCATCTCTAGCATTACATAGCAAGATTATTCAATTCTGAACACACCCAGCCCAGAGAGGAGCCTCCTCCAGGCCTGGATTTTCATTCTTTGAGGCAGAAACAAAGCATTCCTACAAAGCATGCGCACAGGCCTCATGCATGTATTCCAAACATCTCAGCACGGAGCCGTTTCTGTTATGTTGGCATCCTCTAGCAGGAACATTCCTGTCATTCTGCAGCTCTAGGAACAAAAGAGCACTAGGATAAAGACACTGCCAAAGACCTCTGCATAGTGAGTCA
Organism: Anas acuta; assembly: GCF_963932015.1. Classification (NCBI taxonomy): domain Eukaryota; kingdom Metazoa; phylum Chordata; class Aves; order Anseriformes; family Anatidae; genus Anas; species Anas acuta. Next base: position 10,774,753 of record NC_088992.1, read on the forward strand.
CATTTTGGAGGTGCAAAAAATCGTGACGAGTTAACACAGAAGCCATTCGGCATTCGCAGGGAGTTCATACATCCCCTAGACACCAGGCTGCTGCACTAAAAGAGAGCACTGGCCGCAACACAGAGCCACTCTGCTGTTAAGGAATGCTATCTGGATTACCTGCTTTGGAGAGTAAGTCTGATCTAACATGTCCTCTGTGGCTCTAACTACACAGCCTCCTCTCCCCATATTGTTCTGCAGCACCAAGAGCATCAACCTCACCTACTGATTAGGGGCATGAACGTAATCCCTGCAGGAGAGACACGAACACAGATTTTCACGAGCTTTTTACAAATAGATCTTCCTAGCATTTCCCCAGCCAGCCCAAACTCACCCATTGTCACATACTCACCTTGTTGATGCTGAAATGTCCCTCAAACCTGCAGCCATCCCCATTATTGAGAGGTATCCTCATCGAGTTGTCAATATGACCCACTTCATGCCTTCCCATTTCATCCTGGATGTCTAGTCCAACTACTGCATGGGTGGGAGGGGAGGAAACAAAAATCAAAATCTAAGAAATAACAGAAAAGGTTGCATAGGAAAAGCGTGCACTGCTCTTACCGGGAAAAATTACAGATCTTTTTACTTGACACATGACTAAACTGTGCATCATCTGTCAAATACTGCTATACCAGAATGAAGTTTGTAACCACACTCTTCAGACTGCTTATTTGACATAAATATATCTCCTGTGACCTGCCAGGCAACTTCAATCTCAATTACAGAATCAGAAAAACTTCAGGTAGAAAAGGCAGGTGATCTGTGAAAAGGTAATAAATGGCTGGTGCGCTCAGAGTTACAAATGAAACTTGGGAGGTTTCTGGCTTCCAGACACTAAAAGGTCACTATAAAAAAGGAAACAAGACTTAGAAAGAAGCCAGCAAGGGGGATCAGCCACTGACATGGGCTGCAGAGAGCACAGGGTCCAAGAAAACAGGTGGCCTGGCCTGGAACACAAAGCTGTTGAATATTGGCAAAGGCTGCAGTGACTTGATCTCCATCCACCCTATTACAGAAGAAGGGTCACTGTACTAACTCAAGCCTTGTCCAAGTAGTACTTAAAATACAACAAAAAACGTGTAATTGAAAGAGGGTACTCACATTCACAATTCAGGTTTGGTAAACTGATATTCAGAGTCACTTCTATTTTGCCTCCACTGTCTTTGTCTGGGTCATCCACGTACAGCTCATTAACTCTAGAGGACAGAAGACACAGGTGGGTTCAATCACAGCTACTTTTCACAGAAGGGAAAAAAAAATTAAACTCAACAACCAGCTTTGCATGGAAAGGGAAAAAGGACATTTTGAGGCACAGGATTTGACTGCAGGACAGCCTGAATTACAAGACAGAGCAGGAAGAGCCCTCCATAACTGCATGGGGACAAATCCCTTTAATTTTCCTTATCGCTTGACAAGTGCAGCATATGGTGGCTTTAGGCAACTACTCCCTTGTCCCAACAGAAAAACTGCTCTGATGTACGCTTCCTTCCTGCCCCTTCCCTAACCTGGGCTTCCATGACTGACACAAAACAAGAACCTAATGCTGAAGAGATGGCAGGAGGTCTGCTAGCCCTCTGCACACCTGGGACGTTACTCCTTTTAAGAAAGAAGGAAGCATGTGCTTTTCCACTTATTTCATAAGTAGTTTTAGAGAAAGGATGCTTTCAACTACCCCACAGGAAAGCTTATTTGTGTAACTAATTGCCATTTGTTATTGCCACCCAGTTGACACAGCAGTGGCAGGAGAAGGCAGCACGGCAGGCCAGTGGGCATGAGAGTCCCTCTGTGTGATTAACCATGCCAGGCAAGAAAGCTGCCTGCATTTCTTCCTTTTTCTTCACTTCCCATCACTGGTACTCAATTTTTGCATGCCAAGGTCTCCTCTTACACTTTTCCCCTTGTACCTCTCTCCTTAATGTTTCATTTCAATCTGTGAGCCATAATCAAAAGGAATGACTGAAATTGAGGAGAAAAGGATTCAAGCCAGGAAACAGATGGAAGGAAACATCCTGGCCAGCAGGATCTAACACACGACGCAACAGTCTCCCAACAAGTAATGATGTGCCAGCACTGTGGGTGCTATGAAACAGATTTCACAGAAGACAAAATAGAGATACAGTAAAAAAGAATACAAGAGTATAAATATTTATTGTTGGCACATGCAATCCATCTGAGATAAAATATAAACCAAAAGAACCAACACAAGCACAAACAAATGAGCTAAAATGTCCTTGAAACCCAATCCAGCAAAACACACCACACTGACCCAAGAAGATGCCGAGGGTACCTAACTGCTCTTTCTCTCTCTCAAAGTCTGACACTATTCAGCTTCATCAAGTGAGAAGATTTGACAATTTATCTTCCAGCAGGACAGATAATAAAGCTACTGGAACTTACGTTTAGGCAAGGTGCATAAAATAAACTACCTTCGCTACGAAGCGCTCTGTTTTATTTTTATTTAATGCTCAAAGTGCACAAAACCCTTTGACAAGCCCTTGCCAAAGAATACATATGCTAATAGACAAACCAGACTAAGGGCAGCTAACAAGACAGAATCAAAGTGATTTTGTTCAGGTGATACATCTCTGGTCCATAATGAACTGTTTGCCCTGTGGATTCAGAAGAAACAAGTCTTCAGACTGAGAAACACACAGCTGTCAATTTTTTCTGAGGTAATTACTCACGGGTCAGTGGGGTTTACAGACACTCATTTAAAACCAGCACAGCATTTGTCTTCAGCTTCGCAGCCCTACCTTTCTCTGTTTTTAATTGGCTTGACAAGTTGCTTGCAATCATTACTCAACGTATTTTTCAAGTGATTAACAAAAATGACACAGAGGGAGAGGCAAGATTGCTCATCAGCGACCTAGTTAGAAGCTTCTTGGCTGAGCCTTCTCCTTCCAGGTGGAATGCACTAAATCTACGTGTTCATTACTGGCAGATTGGGTAGTGATCAGGATTAAGTCATATGTCCAAATACGGCGGTGAGGAGCACTCCAGCCAGGAGAGGCGTTAGTTCCCCCAAGCAATGCACCTTTCTGCATTCTCCCATCCAGATCGCAGTCACCAGCCAGCCTCTTTCGTAACCACACCTGGCTTCTCCCCAGCTCTCTGCTGTCCAAGATGGGTCCGTGCCCAGCCAGCATCGCAGGCAACCCAATGTCAGTGGCAAAAAGGAGCATCCACAGCAGGGCCAGCAGAGAAGCACGTGAGGTTTGGCACCTGAGCTGATAAATCCCAGCTCCTTGGAGAAAAATCCTAGGAAGGTCAATGTTTGTAGTTGCTGATTTCCAATTTTGAACAAGCTAGAAGATGTGCAGCCAGGTGTGCTGCGTGAAGCAACGCCCGTAGGCCTTTCAGTGATACGTGAGCAAGAAGCGGTTGCTGGTAGAAGTCGATGGATACACTGCCCACACAGGGCCTTTACGTGTAAAAGAAGCTTTTACATTTGAAGGCAAAGCAGTGAGGTCACCTGGTTGCAGACTGGATCACTGAGGCAAAGAGAAATAGGTCAGCCTGCCCACGTCACGCCGCCCATCAGTCGCAGAGATAAAGGGAACCGGCGTCCCGTCCTAGCTCCGGTCACTGGACCGATGGCTCCCAGCCTGTCTCTTGGGCAAGGCTCACGGCCGCTTCCTCCTCCTCCTCTTCACCTGGTAGTCCCCTGCTCCTCCTATCCATGAGGAATTTCACAGCCCTGTCTATCACCGTGTAGACATCTGGCAGCTTGTAACAATCTCCTCGCTTCCCCTCCCTCGGGCCTGCAGCGCTGCCTCTGGTGGGGCACCCTGCCTGCTGGATGCTGCTGCCTCCTCCCAGCTCATTAGGAGGGCCTGTGCTAACAAACCCAGCAAGGTTTCTTAGCAGGGGCTCCAAACTGCACCCCTCACACTGATCTGCTGTTACTGAGGTGCATCTCACCAAGGGGAACCTTGGGCACGGTGAGAACATACCACAGGCCAAGCTTGCCAGGGCAAACCTCTGTCAACAAACTGGAAATCTCACTCTCAAAACAATTTCTGGAAATCTCACAGGTAAAGCAGACTTCCAGGGTCAAGGCTGCTCCTTCCAGATCTCCCCCAAAAAGCTGGATGGAGTTAGCAGAGAACTGGCACTCACATCTCAGCTGCCATCCTCCTCCTCCTCAAGGCCAAAAAAAAACAAAAACAAATTGCACACAGCCTTATTTCATCGGACAGCTCTGGGATGTTGGGGAAGGCAGTATTTGCCACCTCTAGCAACTCCCCCTGAAGGGATAACGTCTCCAGAAGAAGAAAAGTTGGCTGTAATTTATACCTGTCTCTTCTGGAATGTAATGTGTCCCAGGATCAGAGCAACCGTGCCTAACAGTGAATACGGGACAGTCAGAAGGGAAATAAAATCTGAGGTCGGGCAGGATGCTATAAACACAGCTGCTTCTATAGCTCTTTAGAGAGGCAGCATACAGGGCTGTATTGTGACTCCAGAGGTGGCACATACCTCCTCCAAAGACCCCAAGCAAGTAGGAATTGGTGTTTTCCTGGCCGATGTTAAGGTCTGTTTGAATAAAAGTGGTATAATAAAGGAGAGGCGAGATGCAGAGCTATGAAAGTATAACGAGGGCAATAGCAAATGTAGGAGGTTTACCTCTCCCTCCCCAGGGCCTCCCATCACTGCTTCAAGGAAATAGAGGAAAGTTTCTCTGCGCAGCAGGGGCTATGAGCTACACAGAAAGAATCTGCTTCACTTCTAGAAAGAGCCACTTTGAAATACTTTGCATTCCTAAGCAATGCTGCTGGTGATAGATGTTCATCCCATTTGCTTATAAATTTGTAGCATTACACAGAAACAGTCATCTAGGATTGCAGATTGTGCAAGCGGCACAAGAGACAGAACGAAAGGGGGGAAGAGCAGCAAGAGGGCTCAGCATTTCTGTAAGATTTTATCCAAAGACGGCCAAGACTTGTTCTCCAAGCTCTGGCACTTAGATTTATGATACATCAGCTTTGTTTCCCCAGAAACAAAACTTCCCCAATAACTTATTTCTATCCAGCAACCCTGGCTACCCTCATTAGACACTTGAGCACTTCCACAGCTGAAGAGCCTGCAGCCCTTTGAAGACAAGAGGAGACACGAGGAGACACAAGGCAGCAGCCTTTCAGGGCTTCACGCTCTGCCTTGGGTGCTCTCTAAGGACATCGTCCTTGTCCTCTGTCCTCTTTGGCTTAGCATTTGCTTCAAATAGCAACTTTTTTTTCCCTCCCTCTTTCAGAGAGGAAAAAACAAGCACTCTCCTCCCCAGTTATCTCCCATACAGACAAAAAATACAAACACTTACTCCAGCAAGCTGCATTTTACCTTCTCCTCTAAATCCCAGGAGGCATTCCCCACACTCCAGCCCAAAGCTTCTCTCAAAAGGCTTTCTTAGGCAAACTCTCCAAGCCCTCTTGCCATTTCATCTCATTATCACAGCCGTCCTAAGCCTAGAGTCCTGAGCTACCTCCTTCTCATTTGTGCCAAAAAGAGTCAACCCAACACAGGACAAACAAACCATCGTGTTCTCAATTTGTGGGAAGAAAAAATAAGCGAATCTGCAAATTCTCTGCTGTGTAATAAATTGTGTACATCTATTGCTCTGCCATTAGTAAGCTTCCTTCTTACGCTCTGAATCTCAATCGATTTGTCATTTAGAAGGTCTTCGTCCCACATTAGGTCTTTGCTCAGTGTGTTTTCTATGCTTCACAGCTGTCCTACAAAGGAAGGAATTACAGTTCTCCAGGAGGCAGGAAGAAGAAGGGTTCAAAAGACGTCAATGTAGATTTGAATCAGAAATTGCAAATGACATCACGACAGCACCTTCCGCTTCCTGCTAACCCATACACGTACATTAGGACAAATGGCATAACGACACTTCACAAATATATAGCACCTTATATTAGGTAATCTCCAAGGTACTACGCAAACATTAATTAAGCTTCTTAACACCCCTGAGAGGTAGGCAGCTAAGCATTACGTCCTTCTACAGAAAACTTATCTCAAGGTCAGACCGTGGAGAGAGCAAGACTGCAGCTCCCATTCCCCTCCAACTACCAGGCCATATTTCACCTGCTGGTCTAGCTTGCTCCAGAATTTCGTCTGCCTCAACTGGATGTGTTGGAGGAGTTGGAGTTGCATCTCCAACCGGTGTCTGGGGCCCGGAGTTGTAGCGCTGTGCTCCTGGTGCATGCAGCACATGTTCCGAGGCTACGGTTTCCTGCAGCAGAAATGCTTATTGCACCTGCTGCTTACAACAGGTACCGCCTGACCCTGCAAGTCATGGTGAGAAATCATCACGGGCCAAGAGCCACAAGACACGTTTCAAATACTTTGGAGAGCTAAGGGACAGAAAAGCTCTCGAGGTAGGTATGATAACAATTGTGCTTCACTGCAGGATCAGTCTCAGACATGCAAATGAATCCAGTGTGAACAAGCAATCACACGGCTTTTTGCTTCCTCTCATATTTGGGGTACCCAAAAGCCTGCATGAACAATTGAGTTGTGCTGCCTGGCCCCGGCACAGGAGCTGGGCTGTGTGATATTCAGCCAAAGTATTTTTCATAATGATTAAAGCAAGCAGGTGCCCCCAGTGAGTGCCACAGTCACCTTAAATGAACGAGGGATTTGGACATTGCTGATGATTTATGCTTGTATAGAAAGGCAGTATTTTTATTGCAGATATCCTTGCTTACATAATTAATTGCCTTGCAGGGGGACACAGCCTTCCAAGCAACAAACTCATCACTTCAGCTTGTTCAGTGTCATTACTTCAATTAAAACAAACAAACAAAAATTAAATAAATAAATAAATAAAACACCACCCACACACCACCACCACTACCAGAAAAGGTCTTCTGCTTTCTACACAGCGTGTTGTGGCAGAGGAATTGTTGTTGAGCAGAAACATCCATACCACAAATACCACATTCATACCCTCCTACCCCTTAACCCTGGCTGCCAATGCAAGGTAGTCTAGATTAGTTAATTACATCTTTCCTTCTTAATAATGGAATACTTGGAAAACTCTTATTGATCCTGCAGAACATAATTCATGACCTAATTACGGCCATAAAACTCCAGGATTATCATCATGCCGGCTATTAACTTCTGGAACTGATCTGGGTTAATTAGAAAAGAGAGGTGATTTCTACGTTCTTGATTTGCAGCATGACAGCAAGATGAATGAGGAAGGCCGTTAAAGGTATGCCAAGCAATTTCTACCCTTCAATCTACTCTCAACCTGTCAATCCTGCCCAGGAAATACCGGACACAGTTAACACTTTGGCTTTATGTCTGCAGCCATTTGAGTCATTTGCTCAGTGGGACAAATGTGTTTGGTACTACCAGTTTTGCAGATGTTCAAATGTGGGACAAGGACCTCCTTTTCTTTATCTGTCTTTTACAGAATTAAGGAGTTTGGTCTAAGGTCTTGTTTTGGATCATTCTGAAGTCTTCAGTCACTCCCAGTATGGGTCGAAAAAAAAAAATCATGACTATCTTTGATTTCCAGAGTTAAACTCAACCCCTCCTTAAGGGCAATGATAGGCTGTGGTTGAGTAAAGAAACAAAAATCTCCTCCCTCACCAGAACTTCACTGTGCTTTTCCTGAAGAGGATCTAGTCCCACCTAAGAACCAAGCTTTGGTTTCCTTCGTGGCTGCTCAGAGGACTGCCTGCTAGGGTCATGCAGTGGATCCTTAACACGAGCAGCTAGGACGTTTCTAGCCTGCTCAGGGCTCATCTACACAGGAAGCCAGTAAGCAGCAAAATAGGATGTGCAGTTATAGTGCGTTACCTATGCCACATTAACTTCCTGCATGTCCTCTGTAACGTGTACAGCATCTTAATTCAGCTTCCTAGCTGAAGCAAGCTCCCCGCCACGGACGCAATCTGAACGCTCATTAGAAATGCCCACACGCTGAGCTGTGACGTAACCACCGTGATGCACGCTGGTTTCCTCAGATTGGCAATCTGTTTGGGTTCAGTGTTATGACTGTTATCCTCAAGATGAAGGTGTGATTTCTTGGCTTTCTGCCACCCAGACAAGTCTTTAGTAGTCGAGACTGTAAGCACTAAGACAACGGGCTGGTCAAGGAAAAACAGATTGGGAGTTGGGCAAGAGTGACCAAACAGACTTCTAGTAATAGCAGGAATTTTAAGTTGCTACAGTCACATGAATGTAGAAGGAAGTCCAACAGTGGGGAGAAACTAGCAAGTATCAGGGCTTAGTGTGGTGCAGAGCTGATCTTACTTTCTCATGGTACAGTGAACATGAGCTCAGCAAACCACACCAACCTCCTGCTTCAGATCCATATACCAAAAAAAGCCATTGGTAAGAGTCAGACAGTTAATCCTCTGGGTACCACTGCTGTTGAGGTTGCTGCTGACTTGCCCTCAAGCAGGCTGTCAGTGCACACACGCCGCACACAATTACTGGCTGTAATAGGGCTGTGAAGCAAGTGCGAGTCCATATCAGCAAACCTGGTACTTCTCTGAGGCTGTAAGGCACCAGGCCAAGTGCTCTCAGTTTCACCTTGCTATCAAAAATGTGGAGCTATCCCCATGCAATTTGGCTCTGTAAAGCACGTGACTGCTTTAAGGGAAATGTTACACAAGAGGAGAAAGACTGATACAGCTGGCACTAGCAAAGCAGGAAAGCTCACCCCATGCTAGTGCACACACTGGTTAATCATTCAAATCCTGGCTGACCTAGGAAGTTTCAAGATGGGAGGGATATGTGTTGCAAGAGATATAACAGATATAAAAAAGAAACCTGATGTAAAAGAAACTTGAAACCTGCAATAAACGGTGATGGGAATTGAACCGTTTGCACAAAAGGCATCTCCTGCATCTTCAATAGTATTTGATTTGTGGGCAAACAAGGCTCAAAAATATTTCTGAGCTAGCATCTCCCTTGTTACCTACTACCACCCAGTTTATAATGGTGGTACAGAGTTCTCACACTGTTCCAGACCACATATAGCTCCACACTTCTGCACCCATGTTCCAAACCATGAGACTATACTGCCTCACAACATAGTGCCAGTAATGCACTAGAGGAAAAAAAAAAGGTTAGCAACATCTTCGTACACTTTTAAGGCATGGATTTCCCAGAAGAGAAAGCAATGAGTAAGAAATGGAAAAAGAAAAGTGTACTTCTGCTTTAGAGTTACTGAACTGGGAAGCACTTTGCTGTATGACATTCTGAAGTATTTCCGCTGTTACAGGGGGAGCCTATTCACAACTGCTGTGGCTGATCTTTCCCAGCAAGAGATTTTGCTGACCTATAACTCATCGAAAGGAGGTTTGCATATTCAGCGAGCTGTTGTGTTGGACTGCCCATGACGAAGCAGTTTTCCTGCAGTCATTTGTCTCAGTCTCTTCCATGACATCCCCTCTAAAATGTTACTGTTTTATTGCTTGTAGACACCTCCTCCCTCTTCCCAGTTCCTGCTGGGAAAGACAGTTACCAACTCTCTGAGGTTTTAACACGAATCCTGTCAGCTGAGCGTTCAGGAACTTAGAGCACTTCTAACATCTTTGTGGAAAATGCATCATCTTGTTCAGAAAGTCACAAGGTGAAACAAGCACGAAGAGGCGTCAGAGAATTATACAACTTTGCTGTTCAAAAAAAGAAATCTGTAGTCAGGAAATTATCACTACCTAATGGCACAGACGCTCAATTTGATCAAAATTAGGTAAATATTACTCATTCCTCCGATAAAACATTAGCTAAAAAAAATTAAGAAAATGAGATCTAAAAGGATAGCAAGATAAGTACTATTTTACTTGAAGCAATTTGTCTTGCTTTTCTCTATTTTTTATAAACAAGAAAACCAAGAAAATTTAGCTCCTGAGAGAAGGGGTTTGATAGGGTGACCCTAGTATTTCACAAGCAAATGCATGGAACTGAATTCAAAGAAACTTTCAAGGACTAAGGGACATGATCTCTGAAGCAATTGAGCAATAGGCATAAAAAATAGCTAGAGCTAGATTACAGTACTGTCTTAACATTGAACATTACTCAAGGTTAAAGTTATTCTTGAAGTTAAACTCCTGACCCAAGTCAGAGACACATAAAAACACTGAAAAATTACATGGTCATCACAAGCAACACAAAGCGTGGTCAGTGAAACTATGGCACACAAGTTCAGTGGCTTTCAGAGCTTTTGTGCTCACAGTGACATGTGTGTCTATCAACCCGTACACAAGTCTGACAGAAGTTCCACCCTTCCTAACTCTCCAGGAAAACCGCATCACAGTCCAGTGAGCTCACTGCCACATCAGCAGGATGATGGAGAATGTTTCCTAGAACCCCGAAGGTACTTAGGTAAATAGTTACTGAGAAAAGTTAACTTCAAGACAGGAGGAACATAAGAACAGGAAAAAAAAAATCCATTTAACTAAAATATTTATTCTATGAGCAATTTTTAAAAGCAGAAATAAATTTCTATTTTGCTCAGAGCAGGTCCCAAAGAGGTCACTTAGGGACAACTCTTCAGACAAAAAACCTGTTAACTAAGTTTTCAAATAAGGCTTAACAGGTACAAAGAAAGAAGATAAAACTCATTGCATGAGTAAAGCTACCTAAATGTATTCGACATCCAGTTCTACCTGACATAGCAAAAATGCTATTATTAACACTAAACTAGTAAGCATTCCTATTTTATGCAATTCCTTTTCCCCAAAAGCATCTCTGAAGACATCCAGTGAAGACTGGCAGAATGGGGTACCCATTCTACCCACAGGGAAGTGAGGGGAAAAGAGAATGACTTGTCCAAGATCAGTCTTGTTGCCGTATCAGCAACAAGACCCAACAGTCTCGGAGCACAGACCACAAGGTTTCAACCAGTTGGCACCACACATTTAAACAGGAGGCACCAGTGAAAAAAAAAAGACACTATTTTTCCAGAATCACTTTGAATCAGTAGAGAAAAGCACGTAGTCAGGAGGAGAGCAGAAACAAATCCCAGATGAGGACAAGAAATCAAGAACTTAAGGAGAAAAAGGGAATGTCAGCTGACTGGCATTGATCTTAGCGCTCACAGTGCCTTACACCTATCATCAGAGGACTGAAAGGGGATGAAAGCCTTTTATGGGATCTGTGGTCACATCAAAAATATCCACCTTGCTCAACAGAAAAATCTAGTATGCAACAGATAAATGATCAAGCAAGTCTGGAACAATTTTCTCTAACAAAATTATTTTAGAATCAAGTTTGCCCAGTCTACCTTAGTAAATCTGAAAGCTGTATGATTGTCTGAGAATTTTAACTCAACCTAAAGGAATCCTAAACTATTAGCCAACTAACTGGGCCAGTGAAATTACTGGCATATTTTTCCAATATAACAGAGTAAAGCTGTAAAGAATCATCTATAAAAATACATTCCAACAAAGGAAAACATGATTTTTACTTACATTTCAGTGGCTATGAATCCGGTGAGCTCAGACAGGAAGAGAAACAGTATGAAGAGACAGCAGCAGACAGAGACTGGAAAAGAGGAGAGTAGAGGAAAAGGTTAATTTCATATCTCTAACAAAGACACAAACTGTTTTCACGCAGGCAGATTATTCCCCCTGTATATATGCCACCCAGACATACTTGAGAACTAACACTCTCCTGAGACAATGACTGAGATGAGGCCATCAGAGCAGTGACTTCCATGGCATACCAACACCCAACATCCTGCTGTGTATCTTAGCCCTAGTCAGCTATGCAATATTTCATGAATTAGGAGACATTTCAGTTCTTTGTCAATTCCTAAGGCTATCTGTAAGTCATCTTGCAGCCTCCCTCCACTAACCACTAGATTGAGTCGGTACAGCAGAGTCACTGCTATAATGGGCTCATCTAAATAACGCCTGATACTTCTCTAATTTCTCCATTTGGCAACAAATTGACTCTAGAAAAGAAAAATTCCTAATAAAGTAAATGCTAAGTACCTGGACACAAGGTTCATATCATTTCTAAGACAGCCAACCTACAGTTAAAAGAAGGGAACCAAAAGTTACTGGTTTATTACTGGTTACTCTTCATCCGAAAACTGTTCAAAGCATTGCAGGGTGCCCTTCAAGCAGCAGTGATGGGCAGTGTCCTACACAGCAGAGGCTGGGAGGAAGGACAGCTGGAAATCTTACTGAGTAGGGATGACTGGAGCAGACAGGGATGTGTCAATTCAAAGAGACAGGGTTGCAGCGTGCATTTACATTCAATCAAATATCCAAGTTCACCGTGAATCACTACGCAAAAGAGTGAAGAGGGCAATGGCACGCTATTCCAGGATTGTGACAGCAGGCATACAGTCTGGTTCACCCCTCAGTCCCAGCACAGTAACGATGACCAAGCACTCTTTGGACAAGACCATTTTACCATAGCCACTAATTAAGGTTGAGAAATAAATAAGAAAAAAAACGGGTTCCTCAACTTTATTCCACATGACCTATACAGCCCGAAAACCCATTCCGTTGGAAGGTTCAAGCCACAACTGGCCAGGGAGCAATTTTAACCAAACTGCCTCGGTGGAGAATGTGAGAGGCATGGGAAGGAAAGAGGAGGTACTCAGGGCAAATGCTGAGACAGACGCCTGAGTGACCCAGAGCCTTGTGCCTCGTTCATCACATTAGTCAGCCGATGGTTCTGAGGAAGGAGAAGTGCACTGCTTCCCCTTCCTCGTCCGTCACTCCAAGGGTGGGTTCATTTACTGACCCTTTCAGAAGTGCAACAGATTAAAAGAGACGCCCAAAAAATCCATTAGGTAGGATGAAGAAGAGGAGAAAAGGACAAAACAAACCCGAAGACCAGTAGGAAAATGGGAAGCAAGAGGGGATATTCATAGGAAAAGAAAACCCTCAGATGGTCACACATTTCCTGGCTGTGAAGGCACAGAAGAGCACTGCTGTAACCCAGCTGAGCCGCTGGCACAGTGCATCATGCAGCATGGGGGTGGAGGAAGGTCTACTTAAAGCACAGCAGCAAATTCTTCTGAGAACATCTACTCCTACGTAAGAGCACAAAAAAGCAACCAGTCAGACACAGGACTAGTTGATCCAGTGTTTCGTACCATTAATCACCCACCAGCAGACACAGAGGATCTCTGATCTTTGGCAGAAAGCAGGGGAGAACATTATGAGGGAGACAACTCTTTCTTCTTTAACTGCTTCCCGTATTCCCCTCTGCCCTGCTATCATCCTGCGAGGGCTTTCCACAGCAGCAGCTCTGCTCTCCATCACTTCTGCACAGCCTGGTACTACTATTATAAATTCCTTGCTAGAGCGTTCTTTCTCTTCCAACTTTTCACTTTCTTTTCTGCCATTTCCATCATCAAACTCCCTTCTTCTTTCCTGGTATAGAAAACATCATCTCTCTCAAGCTCACTTTCCAATTCAACTCTTCCAGTGAAGACTTGTTACGATACTTCCCAAATACAGCACAATAAAATTATAGGAACCTGTATTTAAGTCCCATAAGAATACCCCAAAACACCTGTCAGGGACTGACTTTCAAAGGCTTTCTATACTTTTGCCAGTCTCTGAACTGCACAGTCAGTTTTCAACCTTAAAAAAGAGCTTACAGATAGTGGACATGACAGGGGTCTACAAAGTCATGAGCAGCCTGGAGGAGATGAATGGGAACAACCACTCGCTGTCTCTTCTAGTACAAAAATGGGATGGAAGGTGGCGTTTTAAACAAGAGGGGGAAGGTTTTCCTCTGCATGACACCTAAGTAAGTTCTGAAACTTCTTGACATTGGATGCTGTGGACACTAGAAAAAGGCTGCAAGACTTCCAAAAAGAATCTTCAGAGCAGGGGGTGTCTTTGGCATGAGACTTTTTTGAAAGTTTAGTGTCTTGAACTGTCTCTTGTGCCAAAGTTTTTTCACACAGAACACACGTTCCTGTCCTTCATGTGGAACTGCAGGCACACACAACATTCCCGGTGTAACGATCTACACACTCTGTGCTTCAGCTATTTATTCCATAGTGAAGGACTTCACTTGCTTCCATGTAATGCACAGTTCCTGCCATCCACAATTTGACAATTGTATTACATTTGGAAATGTAGATTAAAAACTGAGATCAGACAAAACAATAAAATTTAATGCATAAAGCTTAACTTAACTGCAAGAGTGCTGTGGTGTTCCCACAGAGCTTGGAAGACCATCTAAGACAGGTTTCTTAAAATTTTAGTATGATAACATGATCAATATATCAAAGGCTGTTGGCATTAGGCACACAGGAACACACTGCTGTTGGTTGTTTAGAAACCCCAAAAGGATAGGAAGCTCTCCCAAGCATTTTTTCCTACTCTGTTTTCTAGAACCTAGCCCTTTTGTACAAATCCCCTTCTGATATACGCTCCATTGAGGTACATTCCTGACTCTTCCTCCCCACCCTGCAAGAAATGAAAGAAATGCAAACTGTTTAACACAGCACGCAGACTGAGAATGTGAACCCATGTCTATATTAAGGCATAAAATTAATAGTATTTATTGTACAATGAAGCAAACTGCTACGAAGTGCAAGGATTGGGTCTCGTTACGGATGCCATGTGAATCATAACTTTGATATTTCCTGATGTGTATTTAAAACTCCAGCCTCCATACAGCATGGAGTATTTCTGGATAACATTACCATGTGTGCATACAACACGTGCACGCAAACTATGCGTCCACACTGCCTGTTGAACAGAAGGATCGCTACAGCAGCTGCCTGAGTTGCAAGCCCCTCTCTTAAGAAGTCACACTGCTGCTGTCCAGCTGCCAGGTGGCACGTGCCACTGCTGCCTACATACCCTAACATGGCCAATCTGTCACCATGTCACTCAGGTCTGTTAGAACGGCCGTGTGCTGGCATCACACACACACTGAGCATGGGTGGGAAGGCTCGCGAAGACTGGCACAAGCACCTGGTGGAAGAGGGACAGCAATAGCGCGGCTGAGCGGCACGCAGACTACAACGTGGTCTGAAAGAAGAGATCTGTATTGAGAAAAAGGGGATGCCTAACTACCGCGTGCGTTTCGGAGAAGTCCAGGGCAGAGGGTGTGTTGTTCTGTGCAAAACCCACTCCACTGAACTACAGGGGATGTTTCTTGTTTCCTTAGTTCCTACCAGTTTTTAGAAGCCAGAAGGGTTTCTACACAGAGCTGAAACACCTTATATGCAGCGTCCACTGTAACTTTTGAAATTATAAAAACCTACATAACAGAAAGACTCTCAATAACCTGCCAGTTGGCTTCTGAACTTGCCTGTGTTCGACACTGTTACAGTGTTTTGGTGGAGAAGAGCAGATACTTATTCTGAGCTGCGTCTTTCCAACAGGAGCTGGCCACTTCATCCATGGTGGGTGGAGGCAGTGGTGGTACTTACATCTCTTTTCCGCTGTAATTTGATCTATTCCTTCTTCCCTGATAAACATCAAGCTTCTTACAGACCAAAAGCAACTGGAGGAATCCTGCAGAAAAGCCATTCTCATTCCAGAAAGCATTCAAAGCTTTCAGCACCAGAACTGATACTGAGCTGAAGTCTCAAGAGCAATCCCATCAAAAGGGTTTAGGTCAATAGTCAGCTACTGCAGTTTGGATCTGCTCTGTAAACTTTGGAAGACTTAAAGAAAGACAAAATACAGATGCTGCCATAGCCATTTCAGATTTACTACACCCTACCAGATTTTCTATGAGGAAGCACCTTCCCCTGCCTAAAGCCCCTATTATTCTTACCATCTGAATACCCTGAAGCATTTATCACAAAATCATGAGACCTTCCCAGACTTCAAACTGGCATGGCAATGGGCCGGTCTCATTCATGGCCTCCTACAACACTCAAGATTACTGGATTTCAAATTACAAGTCACAGGCTTGGTCAGACAGAAAGCCCATTAGGAAAGCTGCAGCCAGGATCCTCATATGCAAAGCCACTACAGGTTGTTGGCTGCCTGTGTGGTTCAAAAGCTTCTATCAACCTGTCTGCAAACACTGACAAAAAGAAGGAGAACCAGTTAGAGAAGAAAATCAAAGCCTGAGAAGCTGCAAATAACAATAGAAAGAAATAAGTCAGCTAATAATTTTAAGTAAGAGTCACAGCCTCCAAGCCTTCCCACAACACACTTATCACTTGAGCTGTTTACTGCAGATCTGAAAGCCTAACACTGCTGGATGGCCTTTGATGGGTTTTTTGTTTCTAAAACATTCTCTTTTGCAGGTGAATCATAACAAGACAAATTCTCAAAGGGAAACCAGTTACAGTGTGGGAACTCTTCGTTTCCAAAACAGAAGAGAAGGCAGGATCACTAAGCAAGTTCAAAGTGTTCTTGAAAGAACACTAAATCTCATACGCCTCTAAATTACTAAACAATTTTATTCAAGCTTTGTTCACAGTCTCAGCAAACCTAGGAGGGAGTCAACATTCAAGTAATTCAGTGGTCAGGAGAACAGGGAGGACAAGGACTCCATGAAAGTAAATATTTACAGCACGGTGCTATCTTCACAGAAGCACAGAATAGTTGAGGCTGGCAGGGACCTCTGGAGATCATCCCATCCAACACCCCGGTGTTGCTTGGGGCTGGATCTGGTTGTTTTGAGTATCTCCAAGGTTGGAGACTCCACACCACTCTGGGCAACCTATTTTAGTGTTCAGCCACCCTCACAGCAAGGAGCGAGGAGTTTCTCCAGCTCACAAAATGCTTTGCTTTGTGCCCCATTGATTCACTGCTATTGACTCAGTTCTATTTGATGCCTGTTGTCATCAAGGGATATGACATCACTCACGTCAGCCGTGACATACAGGGCTACTGACCCATCTACAAGAATGGATGAATGGATCACAGCTCTGTGATCAAAGGAAGTCACTGTTCAATGGAACAGGAAAGCTGCAATAGGCGCCTAATTACAGACTTGGCAGGATCAACCTGATCAATGTTTACCTCTGCACAGTGCACTCACTGGATATAATTGTGTGAAATTGCATTACTCAGCCTACAGCCTACCTTGGGAGAAGGAAGGAAGGAAAAGAGGCCCAAGGCAAGAGATTTATATCAGCTGAAGTCTATGTATTGATACATGGGAGTGAGAGTGGATCACTATCGGTGGCTTCTGACAAAGTAACTTTTCTCCTTTAAAAGCATGAGAAATAATGGCAAAGAAAGATCTCTGCTCATTATTCCTATCTAAAACATCAAATGAATCCCCTTAGGATGTCAGAAATATCCATTTTTCAAACCATCCTCACTGTTGGCCACTGTATGTTGCCATCAGCCCCGCTCTTATGGATCCAGAATTCAAACCTGGATTCCCCGTTTGTAGCAGCTTGATTCCTCGTGTCTCTTCAGCGAGCAAAAACTTGAGCTCAGTAACTGTGAACACAACTGTTACTGGCTGTTTTTCACACTAAGAGGATGCCTATCACAGAAAGGCAAAAAAACCCCTGCCGTCGTTCACTCCCCCAGTGTTTGGAGCAGACTCATAGCTTCTGTTCCTGGGAAGATTAGCAGAAAGCTTCACTAGCTACTTCAGTAGCTAGCAGAGTAGGTATTTCAGCATTAGCTTTTAGGAGCTGCCTTTCATAACAATATATCTTTGCTACTTTTTGTTACCGAAATTCCAAATCCATGCAAACTACCCCGTCATTGAGTGCAACCTTACAGATTGGTTAAAATGAGCTGTCTCAGCAACAAAGGAGACCATTTCCAGTGTTTAATATCCCTTTAAAAATATCTTTAAAGACACAGAAGCCAAAAGATCTTTAATTTTAGATCAGGGGTATGCAAGGACAGCAAAATGAAGTGCTACTTACTAATAGCCCCTGTGTAGGTTGGCTGTGTAAGGTCTTTTGGCACCTTCCTGTAGATGTCAAACCTGAAAAAGGAAAAGTAACAGCCATAAAACAGGTGGAATATTTCAATACATTTCATGTCCCCACAGGGATGAACGATGCTGAACGTTTTTCCATCCAGCTTTCCAACAGCATTTTTTCAGTCTGCAGACGGATGTGAAAAGGAAAAACAAAACAAAAAAAAAGAGTGCTTTTTCTTCTGTACAATTATGTAACTGCTCTGCTTTTTGGCTCCAGTTTCCAGAGCACTTCCCTCCACCTCCCTCTGCTTTGCTGTCATGGATCTTTGCAATCTGAGCTGCTACAGGTGCCAGGGGAGAAGTCACGCTGGACAAGTTTACAGACCACCGTAAAAGGAAAACGATACTCTACAGACTCCTGAATATAATAAAGGCCTCACAAAAAATACAGGGAGAGACAACCTACATTGCACTTCGTGTTTTGTATCCCACGGTAGCCAAAGACTGCCAATACCAAAGCCAGAAATCAAGGTGTTGAGGCAAGAAACCTATCCTTGGACATTGGATACACAGAAGTTCAGTTAACCCAAGAAGTTTGCTACTCCCCCAACAAAATCCAACTTAATATTAGACAGTTGTTTTGATTCAGTCATACCTTTTAATATCCATATGGCTCAACTTTGCTATTTTAAACTCTCCGTGGTTAAACTTTCACTGCCCTTATGATGTTAGCTGTATTATTTCCTACCACCTTGTGTTGCTGCATGTCCAGCCGCAATGCAGCGCTGACATCAGTTTTTCCACCACTCAATAAAAATTAATTAATGCATTAAAAACACACACACCCTAAAGAAGGAAGTGACTGGTTCTCCCCCAGAATAGACTTTTTTGGATACGCCATTAGCAAGTGAGATTTGATGCTTTTTCCAGTCCTGAACAAGCATGAGAGACGCTGGCTTCCAAATTTCTGCTCTATCCAGCACCAAGATGAAACAGCCCCATGTTGATTCAGTGCTTCCTACTACGCCAAATTTTATATTCAGAGCTCCAAAACTACATCAGCCTTCTTTCCTTTACTCTGTATCTAATTAAATCATGGGTACAACGGGTGAACAAAACAGCATTTGCCACGCACAGAATTAGGACACTATTGCTGTGCTTGCCCAGGAGTCAAAGCTGGAGGAAGAACGGGTAGGCCAAGGAAGGAGAGCTGCTTATTATGGTAGCTCGCCTGTGCAATTCAAGCCGTGAACATGCTCACCCATCCTATTTACCTAGAAAATAGGAAGAGTACATCCCTGAAGGGTCTCGTGAGGATGAGCTCAGTATCTGCAGCACATCCAGGCCCCGTGCTGCCGTGGCCACACCAGCACAGAGCGAGATGAAGCCAGCACACTTGCCGACAGCACACAGCTCTTGCTCATGAGATAAAATTGACAGAGCACGCTGCACAGGATAGGCACGGAGCTGTATGTTTTTATGACTCCGCTCCCTGCCATCCCCTAGATGGATCAGTAACATTCCTGAACCAAAGAGGCCATTTATGGATCTCCAGCTGCCCCGAGAACATCTGGAAAGAGCTGTTTACATTCCTTCCCCGTGCACCACAGCAACAGCAGCAGCGGATGATAAAGCAGCCCGGAGCAGCTGCTGACATCACGGTCTCACGGGCAGAGGAAGTAGGTGATCTTTCCTCCTCGCAGCCCATTAAATGCTGAAAGCTGGCGTCCTCTCGCTACAGTCATAATAATGGAGCACCGGGGAGAAAAAGCTGAGAAAGAAAGAGCACATTAAAAAAAAAAAAAAAAGAGCTGTTTGGTGAGTGAGCAATTAGAAATAGGAAATAGCTGTACAGCGGATTCAGTAAAAACAGCAGTATGGGGATACTATAAAAGGAAGTTTTTTTCTTACAATCAGAAATATTTACGAGTTTTGAAAGGATGACCTATCGCAGGTTTAAAAAAAGCAACCTAGCTTTTTAAATAACTCAGTGGAAAGCCGATGTCACAGCATGGCTCTCTCCTCTGTCATTTTAATCACATAAGTAACAACCAAAACACACAAATCAAGTTTTACGTGGCGAAAGTACGCTAGGAATAGGCTACACTAGAGAAACCTGATGATCAGCGTCTGCCAGCCACATTCATCTCCTGGCTTTAAGTGCTTAAAAGGCAGTTCACCCTCTCAGCGTGCTCTTCTGCTTCCCATCTCTTCAGCTACGTTATGTTCCCTCTTCTCCTTCTCATGCCACAACTAAGAAAAGCTTTAAGCAAATCTCCGGATCTGATTTGCCTAGAGTTTTGACAACTTCTAGGTCTATCCTTAGTGGCTCAAGCCTCTCTGTAAGGACAGGATGGCATATGTGCAGCATTTGTCTCACGAGGCCCTTAAAGCACTTCAAGGATCATTTAATATACGAGAACAGGGAACAGACACAGCTAACGAGGCACGAACATTGGGCTAACAACTTCCCGGCCTTCAATTTACAGTCTAGAGGCTCATACAGAGTACAGAACAACCCAGGAGGACTGCAGAAATGGGTACATTTCAGAGAATTAATATATTTCTAGATGAGGACAGACACTAAGGACCCACGCTGAACCAAGAGTGGACAAGATCTCCAGGAGAGGCCCCGAGAGCAGCCTGGGTGGCAGGGAAAAAGGAGAGCTCAGCCGAGATCTTACAGACGAGTGTAGGAGCTTGAAGGATGATGTCCAGAGCCGGACTCAAGCAGCAGAAGGGAAGGCCAACAGGTTTAAGCCTGGAAAAGGATGCTGAAGTGGTCAAAACGATTAACAGGAAGGGAATGGAAAGAGCCAGGTTTGGAATTAGAGACAAACACTACAGGCTCGCATTGCTCACTGACCCATGATACTACTAAGTCCAGGAGACCAGCAGATCAGAATTAAAAGGACGGGATATATGCAAGTATCCTGACAGAACATTTGTCTGCTTTGAAAAGACGTGCTCTGGGTTCAGAGGGTTTATGGTTTGGTAACTGAAAACTACTCTGCAGGTACCAGGTATCTTCACATAAAGCATATGGCACTGGCCACAGCTTGAGGAAGTGTAACTCAGTCTGATCCAGGAAGATGGAGGCAGCAACTGGGTTTGCACATTTAGAGAAGAAAGGGGAAAACAAAAAGGAGAGCAAGACGTTGAACGTTGAAAAGAATGATGGAGATACTGGCCTGGTCAGGGAAAAGAGGTACCTTCAGTTAACTCTAATTTAAATTCACAGTTAAAAGGAGATTAAAAATTGCACAAGATTCAATGACAGCTGGAAAAGCATGCTTGTGGGACAGCAGGGAGATGAGATCCCAGAAATAACCAAAACAAGACTTCATTAATTAGAAATCATTTTAGCAAATAAATAAATCAAGCAAACTTCTTAATTTGGTGAAGTTGGGAAGAGTTACTGAAACAGGAGAGCCTATGCCCCAAGAAATCAGGTATGTGTGAAAGCCACAGCTCCTATCAGAACTAAGGTTTAAAAATCTGATTAACTTGTATGCTTCACTCAAAGCCCTCTCCTTTTGCCACTGGCTTCTTGCCTCTGTCACAGAGTTCAAAGCAATTCCAGGGGATCACTTACACTGTCCTGGGAAGAGGAAAGAATGAGGATTAGCCATCACAGATGATTTGTAACCTAGGAGGGAGGAGGCCTGCAGTTGGATGCATGGAAAAGGGGAACAGGTTTTACTTGCCCTCAGGTCAGATGTTCCTGCAAGCACCTGCAGTAAAAATTCCAGAAAGCCTCAAGGTTCCTGAAGCATTGGTCACTTGGAGGAGTATTTATACCCTGGGAACAGACAGGAACCTTGTGCCCTCTATGTTGCAAAAGCTGCCTTATGGGTTTCTGATACCAGCACGTTAAAAGCAGCGGAAGGTATTACTAACGCTGGAGGAAGACGGGATGTTCGGAAAAGTTCTACCAGACAGCTCACGATGCAGCGAGACACACTGTACTACGCTGTGAATACCCACTTTGGTATTCCTAAACAATCACGAGAAACCAGGGCGTAGATTTACAGCATGTTCATCACCTCTCAGTAACGGCGAAGGGAACTCAGCCGGCAGCATCATGTAGAGTTCACCCCGCTCTCACAAAGGGAGGCATCACTTTACGCTTCCAAAGCGTGCACACGGACAGTTTCCACAGGAGGGACAGCAGGTTATTTATATCGAGCTTTTGGCAGCTTTCTTCCTTTGCTCAGATAGGCGAGACTTGTAAGGCAAAATAACATCCTACAACTGACACGGTTGTAGGATGGAAACAACAAACTTTTCGCTAGGAAAGCTTCTCCTCCAGGTCACACAGAGCCTCATAAAGGCAGAGCTGGACCTCAAAGTACCAGAATACAAGGCTAAAGATAGCACTGGGCTGTCATCAGTATAACAAAGGAATTTCCTGACACATCCAGTGTATCTATTGTCTTGTGTTTCAATGGACAGCATGGTTACAAACAAAGAAACGAAAAAGGGCTGGTGGTAATGTCAGAGTTCCACTGGAACCAACATCGATGATTAACGTCAGGGAACACTACAATACTTTTTTCCCCTCTCCAAAGCTGGAAGGACAAAACCAGAAACTTTCTCACCTCCCTGGCAGGAATGTCAAGGAACTGGTCAAGCAGCATGTTTAACAATGATCCTCGAGCAGCTCTTCTTTAGGAAGCTCAAACAGAATCCACAAACCTTAAGATGATTAAAGGAGATCCGAGGCAGAGCTCAGGCTGTCTGACGGACAGGTGTGCAATATTCCTCTCCGAAACATGGACGTGACATGTCTGGTCTCACCTTCCCGCAGTTGCACAAGTGGATGGCCAGGTAAAATTGCAGACAGGCGTACCTCGATGGACCCAAGAAATAGATGGCACATGCAAAGTGCCAGCAAGCATCAGATGAACTTCAGGCTGTATCTAGACTAACATGGGCTGTTGCTATTCAAGCATTTTTTCTTAGAAGTATGTGCTCTTCCTGTTCAGTTTTCAGGGTCTCCTGGGGCCACAGAGAGCATCAAAATGTTTAACAAGCCCCAGGCAGATGCAGCAGCACTCGTCTGAATGGGACAGCCACGAGCAATTACGTCCAGAGCCAGCTCAGCAAAGGCGCTGGTCGGTCAAACCAACAGAATGAAGCAAGTCGACATCCCCAGCCCCGGGGTGGTTCCTGACTTTCCTTTCAAATCCATCTGATTGACAGAGCAAGATGGGTGACAGAGAGGGCAGAGGATGCCTACCCGAACATTAATTTTTCTTCTAGAGTGGATACTCAAAATGTCTGCCTGGAGAAGAGGGATGAGCTCACTCCTGCAGCAGGAGCTCCTACAGGTTGGGCTTCCTGCCAAGGCGTGCTTTGCATACACCTGAACAGTTTCAAGTCTGGATCTGAAATATTTCAGGAAATTAAGCAATAAATACTTTACTCTGTTCAAGATTACCACCTCCCTGAATAGAAAAATCCCATCTGTTATATTTGGAGTCTGAAAGAAGCTTCAGTAAAACACTAGAGTAACATCTCTGTAAGATGCTGTTATCTTTTTTGGGAGCAGGAAGTAAAAAAAATTGAGGCAATACAAAAAAAAAAACAAAAAACAAAACAAAACAAAAAAAATACTTGTAAGTACAACTCAATGGTTCACATTGCACTTGGTCACAGAACAGAATCTGGGCACTCCAAGTCAGCAGCAGATTAATTTTCCTCCCTTGCCACTTCTCAGGTGATTCAGAAATTTAGCTTTAATGCTTGCAGACAGAGGAAAAACATTTTTATGCTTTATGCAGAGTTTATTTCTCACCAGAATAAAAACAGATATTTAAACATCAGTCTTCTTTTTGAAGCATATTGGCTCTATCACAGGTAGGTCTGCAGCACGCACTGAAGAGGAAAGGTGTCTAGAGGACATGATCATACATTACAGGAAATTACATTTCTGATGTCAAAAACAATTAAAAAAATGATATAAGGTCTGACATTCCACCTCTAGCTGGTCAACAGTGGCGTAAATACATCATGTCATCTTGTCTTAGCAGCAAGGGTCCGTGGCTGTGATTCACACAGAAGAATGTGGGTGTTTAAACAATGCTCGGTTCCTCCACCTCCCACATTAACCAGCTTTTCGAAGCAGCATCTGTTTTTCAGCAGATACTGCATTTGAAGTTGAGGCCACTAATTTCTAGTGGCATTACTCACTCTCAATAGCTGGTCCAGGGCACAGCGAAAAACTACCTTGATTTTACTATGCATCAGTAGCTTCGATGTCTGTTTGAAAAAAAAGACGATATGGTACTATTGAACCAATTTGCTTCATTAACTAGTAACTCTACTTGAAGTGACCTGCCATGTACCACACATCTAAAAGCAGAAAGGTAACCTCACTATTAAGTTAACCAAACAATCAAAGATTCAGAGATTGGGGGATTGGACTAGATGATCTTTCAAGGCCCCTTCCAGTCCCGAACATTCTGTGATTCTACAGCAGATATGACTACACTAGACAAAGAAGGGGCTAGTGAGTACAGATAGAGAAAATTAACTCTGAAAATAGTATAAAGATCCTCGTTTTACTACAATAAGAAGTCTGAAGAACTGCAGAGCCCGAGTTTATATTCCAGCATGCTGCATGTTGGAGGCCCACTGCTAAATAGGTGTCACAGTTTTGGCTGGGATAGAGTTAATTTTCTTTGTAAAGGCTCATATTTTTTGGATTTCAGTTTTTTCTGTTTTGGATTTCTGATGAAAACAGCAGTGATAACACACTGATGTTTCAGTTATAGCAGAGCAGTGCTTACACAGAGCCGGGGAATTTTCAGCTCCTCGTGCTCCTCCCCAGCAAGGAGACAGGGGTGCACAAGGAGCTGGGAGGGGACAGAGCCGGGACAGCTGGCCCAGACTGGCCAAAGATAGAACCGGAGTAAAGCAGAAGGAAGGGGGGATGTTTGGAGTGACGTTTGCCTTCCCAAGAACCCATTATGCATGCTGAGCCCTGCTTTCCTGGGAGTGGCTGCACACCTGCCTGATGGTGGGACGTGGTGAATGGATTCCTTGTTTTGCTTCGCTTGTGCAAGCGGCTTTTGCTTTACCTCATCCCGTGAGTTCTGTCACTTTTACCTTTCCACTTCTGTCCCCTATCCTACCTGGGGAAAGAGAATGAGCAGCTAGGTGATGCCCAGCTGCCTGTCAGGGTGTAGCACAACAAGAAGGACTCATTCAGTGTGAGCAGGGAGCATCAAAATCCATCAGATACAACAACATCTCCCAAATAAAGGGTGTGGGGGAGATCTCCCTAAGGTTTTTAAGATACAAGGAGAAAAAAAAAAAAGGTTAAAAAGAGCCCACTAGTGAAGCCTTGCAGCCTGAAGTGTCCCAAGGGGCTTTTAGGGTCAATAAGAACTCCATTCTCAATTGGTTCCTTCTTGGCAATAAACATCACTGCTTGGAGAAACAGAGGGGCTGCAGGCTGAAAAAGAGAAAGGCAGGACATCTATGACACACACAGACAGGATTTTTGTCCTGAAGTGAAGTAGAACAAGATTAGGTTGGTATTTGAAGAACTATTTCACACAAGAAATGTTCCCTTGCCACTACACAGGGGAATACAGATTTGTCAGAGTTTTCAAAACTCATTTCCCCTTGTCCTTCTGCCCACGTGCTGGTAATGCCCTTACCCAATTCAACAGCAAGTAGCACAGCTCCTACGAACAGGAGATATCTCCAAGTGCAATACCACTGCTGGTTTTTTTTCCTATTTGTCAAGTCCTTCTTGCAAACCAAAGAGAAGTGAATCAGTGTGGCTGCAGGCCTCAAGTAAAAGCGATCCAAGAAGGCCTGATGTCAGTGTTTCTCCACACACACGCCAATTCCTGACTAACACAACAAAGCTTGCCTGTTCCTCACACAGTCCATTCATTACGTACTCCCCAGCAAACGGAGTTACAACGTGGAAGAGACAACTTCTACCGTTACACACTGTACTTACATTCAAGAAATACAGAGAGAGGTATCTCATGCAGATTACACACTAACAAACTCGTAAAAAAAAGAGTTTTTCCTCAAAAGATAAAGCACTCTATTTGTTGATCCTAGTGCCTTTTTCCAGATGGGTAGGACAACTGCCACACAGGGCATTTCTAGGAACACAGTAGGGACATTGCTTGGAACAACCACCGCAGACTGCGCTTCATGAAATCTACCTACACCATGGGAGGGCCTCAAGGAGCAACGCAGCTGTCAAACAACCCTGGACGGCCAAATCCACCCCAGCATCCACTTCATCCTCAGTAGCAGGCATCCCGAGGCAGCTCCACCTGGTATCAGGTTAGAAAACATCGAGTATCTTTTCTTGGTAAGCAGCTAGACATCCTACATCTAAATTTAGACATTCTAAATAAATTCATTTCTAGGCCACAGCCTTCTGAATTACACTATGCTCTTTAATTACTTCACGCAGACATCAGCGAATTCAGCCAACTCACATTTTTATTCAGATGCCATAGCAGAGACAAATCATCCTTAACTCTTAGAAGGATTAACTCCCCCTGGAGACAGGGACATAACCTTGGGATTCGTCACTCTCCGCATGCTTTTATTCCCCCTCTTGCTGCTTACCTATCTGCCTTCTCAAACACTTCTGTTTTATCGGCGTGGTACAGGCATATGATTCAGAGCACGGAGACGCTTGGTTCAGTCACCTTCATTCGGCTCCTCACAGGAGCTCTAAGCCTGATGCACAAAGACACACAGCCAGCTCTTCCCACAAGATCTGTGCGGCCGCGTCTATTTTTAAGTTTGTCATTTCACGACAGAAGAGCTGCATTAGCAGTTCAGGAAACCAAGACAGGTGTGAAGTGAGGAGAGGAGAATGAGCAACCTCGACCCCGCTCCAGGAGCCATGTTTAAGTGCACACAGGATGAGCTGGAACAGTGTCCCCCAGGAGTTTTCAAGCAGC
Organism: Anas acuta; assembly: GCF_963932015.1. Lineage (NCBI taxonomy): Eukaryota > Metazoa > Chordata > Aves > Anseriformes > Anatidae > Anas > Anas acuta. Next base: position 10,801,545 of record NC_088992.1, read on the forward strand.
CTGCAGCAAAGCTGACTGCACAACTTGCCTTCCTCTCATTACTGCTACTCCCACCTCTGGGAGAAGCATCCCTGGAGACGGGAAGAGTTCACGGACTATGATTCACTCGCTACCTGCTGCTATTAAGGCTCTTACCAGGGATACCACTTACAGCTTAGAACCCTGCAATACGCTTTGCACGAAATGATTTATCATTTATGAGGAGGACACGGGATGCAGGAAGAAACTCAGTCATTATAAATGTAAGTTGGATTAAGTCCTTCTGACATTCAAAGACAACTGTGCGCAACCAGAGCCTATTCTCTCTCCCCAGGAAAATGTTAGTGGAGGTTGGCATTGCGAAGGGGAGCTTAGAATTTAGTCACCGTGTTTGTCTCAGAAGCCTCTTTCTGCACCACCACCATCAGGGTAGCTTGGAGGCAGAAGGAAAAAATAGCAATACAGAGGCCACGCTGGATGCCTTCTATGTGCATTCACAGAATCAAAACAAAGCTACAAACACACTGTTGTCAGAGCAAGATCATTCAGGCTAGAGACTAATGGCAGAAGGGAAACACCCTTCTTTCAGTCCCCAGTGGCATTTCTAGAGAAACCTTCCCACCAAAGGCATGCTGTTTGGTGTCAAGGCGCATTTGTATCTGTGTGATATGTGGCTGCTTGGGCAAGGAGATGTCCGTTACCTAACCAAAGCCTACGAACCAGGTGTTCAGATCACCTAAGTGAAAACCTACCTCTCCAGCAGCTCGAGATGCCGTGGGGTCTGTGCTCACCGATGTATTAGAAGTCTCACAAAGCAACTTGGTGCTGGATTACAGAAAGTACCCACCAAAACACCCAGTAACTGGCAACCCCCATCCATCTCCTGATATTCAACACAAGTAGGAAGGAAAACAGACTCTCAGGCTGTAGCCACTAGATGGAGAAGGGAAGAAATCGCTGCCCCAAAACATGACACCTCAGCGCTTCTTTAATGGAGAAAGAAAGACAGAAAGATGACAGACAGACAGAAACTAGGAAGGCATTCAGAATACTCCAGGGCTACCAGAAGAAGAAAAGATTTTTAACCAAAACAACAACAAAAAAATCACTCAGCTAAGAGTGATTTAAAAAAAAAAAAAAAAGCTGTTTAACAGGCAGCAACCATTTCTCCATTTCCTTGGGTCACTGCTCTCAAATAATGGCTTTGGGACAATTCATCCCTGCTTGTCAATAAAGCTGCTTTAACAGCTTTTGAACACCAGGCAGTAAGAGCAGGCAGGCAATGCCAGCAGAACAACACAAGCTGCCAGGCATTCAACCCTGGCTTGCTAGCTTTTAACCTCTTCAGAGGCCATTTAACTGCAAATAAAAACAAGCAGGCTAATACATATGCCTTTACTCCACCAAACACAGGCAGGTCCCCCGAACACGGAGCGTACCTTTCCGGCTTTGTTCTTTCCTACGAAGCACATCGCACAGAAAGATCCTTAAAAGCACAGCTGTTACTTTTGTATAATGAACAAATCCAAAAACACCAATTTAGTTTTCAATGCGACTGTTCAGGCTGAGTGAAATGTCAAGGTAGAACAAACAGCACAGCCAGGCAGGTTTGCACACATAATGCTCTTTTGATTAACGAAAAAAAAATCTACTTAAAAATAAAATCCCAGTCATCCACTTGAAGCTGGGGGGGGACGGGGACTGCTACCATTCACCGTTGTTAAAACCATACCTGCAACTACTGTGACCATGACCAGAGAGAAAAAGATTATTCCCTTTACTTGTTAAATCGATTTTATTCAACAGCATAACAGCAGGCTGACTCCGAGGATATGCGAGGTGGCCTTAAGGACCAATTACCCTGTTCCAAGCACCTAACGACAGAATGTCTGAAATAATCACAATAGCAAAGAAGATGGCCCCAGAGAACTGCGAGTACCTGGGACAATGGTGATAAAGGAACGAGCGGGGAAGACTCCCCTCTGCCTACTGACCCAGATAGGGCTCAGACGTCATTAGGCTGGCGTGGGCGAGAGGACAGGGACGAGCAGACGGCTGGACAGGTGACACAGCACAGCTCAGCGATCGTTGCGGGCAGGATTGTGCACCTCGGGTGTCTGAGAGCTGCGACACAAAAAAGTCAGACCTGGCCTGACCAGCAGTTTGGAGCAAATCACTACGTTGGGAAAGCATGAGCTGAGAGTAGATGTCATCTCTGATGGAGCTAGGGACCCCTAAATGCCACAGAGAAGGAGCCCACCTGATGTGTTATATTCCCTCCTAAATAACGTCAGAATGAAGAGGGTCCAATTCCTCTCAGAAACGTGTGAAAGAACATGGAAATCAAATTACAAGGTTTAGGAAGCAGAATTTCTGTCAGAACTAAATTGCTTGGTTGATTTTATTTCAGTTTTAATTGGGAAAGCTTCTCTTGAAGCACATCTTTCTTACCTGACTCTAAAAAAAAGCAGTGACTTCCAGCTGCATAGGCTTTTCAGCTCCTTACTGCCTTCACTGTAGCTGTTTGTTCTGGACATAAATCCAGAATTTTATTCTACAGATCTGTCAAACAAAGAATTTATACATACCAGTAAATCCACCCTAGAACAGTCAATAGGAAATTGACAGATGCCTTATCCTAACACCTTCTTCTACACATATATAGGAAGCATAAATTTTTCAGTTTTTAGGGGGAAATATTAGTTCAAGAGTTCTTTCCAAAATCCTTCCTTTAGCTCATGGCTGCTTTCCTGCCCATCCAAAGGCAAGCACCTCCTCTGATGGCTCTACAGGCACACTCAGCTCTTACCCAATGCAGCACAGATAAAAAGAACCAACCCTGCCAGCAGAGTAGGTGACATCTATCACCCTGGTTTATAGACCAAGAAGAACAATGGCAGGAAGTCAGCAGCAGGGGAAGAAAATAGGAACTGCTGACTCTGAACGCTTCGTTTTGAGATTGATAATTCTTTGTTTAAATGAAATTTCTGTGTTTCCTGTCTGACGGCAGATGAGAACATAATGTGCAGAGAGCAGCTCAGGACACCTTCTGGCACAGCGACCGGCTGGGATCACGGATGGGATGCAGCAGTGGGAGCCAACAGACCTGAACTCTATCCTGCTCCCGGCACTGACTCACGGCGTAATTTCTCCTCCGGCCAATTAAGTCTTTCTTCTTTAGCTTCTTCATTTTGCAGAGAGGCACCTGGAGACATCTGCCCGCTTTTCATCAAGCACGTTGAAATCTACAGACTAAAAACTCTGCAAAAGCATGAAGTATGACTGATCAAAGTCCCAATTTCTTTGAAAGCCTCCAGAAGGAAACCTCCAGGAAGATGTTTTTATGAAAACAAACTGTGATGTGCACTGTAAGAGTTGGTTCAGTGACAGGATTGTGCCTAGAGTGCACGTTTATGAACAACCTTGCTTAGGAACGGTTTCCTCAACTGGGACCCAAAAAAAAAAAAAAAAGATCCTGTTAATGTAAGTGTTTACACATGGAAAGTAAACATGTAATATACAGCTATCAAAGTTGGGCCCTGAATGTGAGTTCAAGATGCAAATAAAGATTCAAAGCAGGACTAATAAATTGATACTTGTAAATACCAAGCTGTTATTAACACATTTAATAAGATTAACACCTGCGTAACAGCAGATAACATACAAACATCATTAAGTAATCAGCTAGTCCTCATTTACACACAATGAAGTATTAACACCAATACTGCACAAGTTGAGCTTTAACGAACAAACTCTCAAGGCTTCAAAACCGTGTTGGAAACTGCTTAATCCTGAGCTATTTTGAGCCAATTCTGGGATGCAAAGGACTAGACAAGGAGGTGGAGGAGCTAATACAGATTTAACCATCTTATCTATACTGCAAGCAAGCAAAGTCTGGAATTCTCAAATTTTGCACGACTTACATTTCATCCCAACATCACATCATGCCATTTTTAAAGCATAATCCTCCAGCAATTTTCCTTTTTTTTTTTTTTTTTTTTTTGACCTGCTGACTCTCCACACTCATAGGCCAAGGAGTGAAATGCAGGAATAGGTTTCCTTGCCAGCCAGCTCCTCCCTCTTAATTCTAGTTCCAAGAACATAATGAAACTACCAGAGGAAGTTTCTGAAACAAGGAGGAGCACTGAGAATGAGAAAACAAGGTTAGCCACGAGGACTGTCATTCATTATATAATTCAGCCTTTGGGTAATTGGACATTTAGGGAAAGGGGCCGAGAGAACCTCGGAAGTATGCTCGGCGGCCGCTTCTGCAGTGTTATGTCATCTGGGCTTCTAGCTACTTGGCAGGTATGGGATTTGTATAGGAAAGAATTTGAACAGAAAAATAGCAAAACCATTTATTTCTAGGACAGACTACGAACCCTCACAACACTTGCAGAAAGAAGGCACGAAATGCTTAGATTCCGCTCCTGTTTGAACTGAAGGAGCTATTTCTCCTGGTTCCTCCCTTCTGCCAGCCTCCCTCACTCCACCGTGCTGCCCTGCACAATGTATTTTTGTCTACCATCTGCTAAATTTTGTGCTCTTATTCATTCAGCATGTGTAAGGAGCTTGGTCTTTATGGCCCAGGAACACGTAGCAATCGCTACTGCTGAACTACCCCAATTGTGTAAACTATTTCAGATGTCACCAAAGAATGGAAGAGAGGAAGCAGTACAACATGATTTTTTTCCAAAATAAAACATTAGGCTCAAGCATATTTCAAAGATAATTATGAAGAGGAATGTACTTATAATCTCAGATACTCAATGGTGGAGTCCTGCCAGAAAGCATTTTATTTCCTCTTAGGCAGTGAGGCAGGTGTCAAAATGAAGGATGAAAGAGAAATGTATTTTTAATAAAGTGAGCAAACTATGCTCTGCTTCATCAAAACAGGGGAAAAGAGTCACGAAATAAAAATGTTCAAGTAAGGGGACTGGCATTTAAAGGGACCCAGCCCTGCACTAGACTGAAAGTAAAAGATCATACTTCTGTGTGGTACCACCGTATCCTGGAGATCTGAGAGAATGGAGGAAGAGAGAACAGGATAAAACACACATAGCTGCTCCCCAAACTAATTAAATTGCTGCAATCCTTAAAAGTTAAAAAAAAAAAGTAAATGAAAAAAATTGTAAGGTATCTTCCCACATTTTCTAGAAATCACCAAACATAAAGACTTTGTTTCTGCCCAGTACTGCTGAGCACCTTGAAACACGATGTTGTAACATGAATGTAGCATCAGACCCTTGTACCTTTCCTTTGTGCTAAACCTTCTGAAAGGTTTAAGCCCCAGATGCCCTAGGACACCTCACAAATCGGCGATTTGGACCGTGCACCTCTATGTTCCCCAAAACTGCACAAAGAAAACAAATAACCTCTGCCAAAAAAAAAAAAAAAAAGTAGAGGACACTAAAAAAAATGGAAGAATAGCTCCAGTTTCATAAGGCTTCCCCCAAAAGCACAAAGGCTGGTCTACACTGCTGCATGACAGAATTTTTTTCTGGATCAGCAGGGAATTCCTGACGTGACCAGTTCAGGTTCTCCTATTTAAATCCCAATCTAAAAGAATTCCTGTCCATGCCTCTCCAACTCAGTGCTGTTTTTCACCTGCACATAACTGCACTCCCTACAAGCAAGTACAGCTCAGCAGTATCACCTGGCTTCCCCGTGCAGCTCCTGGCTTTGACTCGGTTTTCAAGCAGCCCCCACATCGATCCCACCCCCTACAGAAACCCTGCCAACACAGACCCCAGCCAGAGCCACAACTTGCAGCTGGGACCAAGTTTCCCAGTGCTTGTTGGTGGAGATATCGCCTGCCACAACCCAGCAGCCAGACTGAGGTGCCCGTTCAGTTTGCTCACATTTGATTTAGCAACATGGAATCAATCGATGAGGCTCTGGGACCGCATCTTTATCTGAAATCACAAAGTTATATTTACATTACTGGCTGCACTGGTATTTTAGTGGAGATGGACAGCAATTCAGAACGCGAGTGATCTGCCTTAGGACATGACTATTCAATAAATACCAACCAACCATGACTGCCTGAAAGCCTGTTACCAGTTCTACATTAACACAGCATTTCGAAGCCTCCTGTATTAAAAGCCACTCCGTGTTTCTACCCGCTCTGGATTAAACTATACACACCAAAATTAGGAAATATCCTTAAAAAAAGTGAAGCAAAATGAGAAACATCCAAACACACAGTTCAAATGCAGCCAACTGCACTGTCCATCTGTCCGCAGTCCTTACTGGTACGTGTCTGCCATGAGCACTACTGAAATAGTCAAATATTTCAGTATAAGAAGATTTTGTAGATCGCGACAAGATTGTTGTTAATAGTTTTTTTGGCAGAATAAGTTTTCCATCCCAGGGGCAGCTGGCTTGGTGCAGGAATACCTAGACAACACTTCAGAGCTTGTGCTTGGATAGAAGACAAAAAAAACAGATGACTTCTTCTTTGGTTGCAAGACTATTCTTTTCTCGCCACCTCCGCTGTTTGAATTACATACCTAAAAAAACACACATGCACTCTTCAAAATACAAGCTGTACAACTTGTGCAGCTTCTCTCACTCCATGGGATTGCTTCAACTCTGTTTACTGTGTGATTCAGTCATTTTTACAGCAATGAACTATGATGCCATGAAGAAAGCATCTGTGTCATCAACGAATGAACAAAGCAGGACAGTTAAAGTTCAGAAGGAACAATTCAAAACTTTCCTACAAAGCCAGACTTTAACACTCCTGTACTTACTCAGCTGGAGTAGGTAACTTCTTCTATTTTAAGACACAGATTAAGGAAACTTGGGAAGCAATATTTACACACATGCACTGTATACTCAGTTATTGGTGGCATAAACATCAACAGGCTCTGTCTGTACAACTCCGTGTGCCCATCCGACTGCAGAATAATTTTTCAGGTGCTCTCAAAGGGCTATTGTTGAAACAAAGTTAGTCACGCTGCTGCCTGGCACCACCACCAACCCTGGCCATTACGTAAGGCAGCAGCAATAGCCCTGGGAAGGCTTGTTTACCAGCACGTTGCACAACGCCGAGAGGAGCACGCTTGCCAGGCATGGTTAAGTTCACTACAAAAATATGCTTGTAGAGTTAGCAGGTGGGCTGAAACGGTCAGCTGGCATTGCAGAGGCTAAAGACAAAAGTGTGGGTCTCTGCAAAGTGGAAAGAGGCAGACATCTAACTGACACAGCATGGTGTTATGCCACGAGTTGGAAATGTACTTTAGGAAGTCAGCTACCAAGTAAATCCCATAGAGGATTTAAGATCTTGAACAGAGTTATACAAGTGGCAAAAAGTTTAGGGCTGCGGAAAGGAGCATGACCACAGACAGCTTAGTACAGGGCACATGCAAACCTTGTTGTTACACCACTGCTGCATGCACAAGGCATCTAACCAGTAGAAACCATCCCAGCTGGCCTCAGATGCTCATTCTCCCTTCTTATCCTCCCCACGCCGTTTCAGCCAAGAGCAGGTGATACCTGCTGCTATCACCACTGCACACACTCCGCGGGACAGACACCGCGAGCTCATTTGTAAAGTTCACTGAGTAATTTTGCCAAAGGAACCACTATGTATTTATGTGGCTTGTTAAACAACGTGCTGAGAGAGAGCAAACAGGTGGATGGAGTGCTGCAGTCTGTTGGGAAACTGAACCGCCTCAGACTTCACAAAGAGACTGCAAATTAAAGCTCCTGAACAAATATGTACATTTCCAGCAGCATCTGATACTCGTTAGGCAGTGCCAAAATGTCATTTAGTCATTATTGTTGCTTTACAACTGGAAAATGTTCAAACATAAGCTGAACAGCTCCCCAAAAATCTAAGCCAAATCTTTCTGTAACCCCTCAGATTTGAAGCCGTGACCCCCACAAACCCGTCAAACAGTACGATTAGGAGAGCTTTGCTCCTTCTTTCCTTAAGCCTGAAGACTAAAAGCAAGCGATTTTCCTTCAGCTTGCAAGTGAATGGGAAATCGTTGTCCAAGGGACTGCTTAGTTCAGAAAAAGATTTTTCTCTTTAGCCTCCAAATTGCCGACAATCCGCCGGTTTGATCTCACTGATCTGGTGGGGAACCGAAGGTGGACAAACAGACCTCCCTGCTGCTGCCGTATCGCCAATTTCGCAACCGTGCCAGGTCAGCTGTCTCGAGCATCAGTCTGCCTATTAGCCATCACACCTTGCAGGTCGAAATTAAAAACATTCATAAACATACTGCCTCTCCTGAAAGCAATCACGTCGAAAGTGTGTCAGCTTCTGTTAAGACTGGACAACTTGATTTAAAAAAAAGACTACGGGGAAACAAAGCCAAGACCTTCCTGTGTTCCAAAATAACAAATATATATATATATTTATAAATATATATATATATTATTTAGATTTGAATCAGAATACCCATGCAGAATGCATCAATTATTACTATTCTTGCAAAAAATGGCAAACTGGGGCCCCATTGTACTGTGCAGCAGGAGTAAGAGTCTTTGCCACAAAGAACTTCCACTCCGGGTTAGCACTTACATCAAAATCCTTTCTAAGCCTGGTTCCTTTCCCATGACCCCCAAAATCCAGGTACAACATACTGGTGAACAACAGTACTTCAGTTAGGTTGTTAAGCCATAATGGGAAAAAAAAAATAATAAGAAAAACCCTAATCAAAACATCATGATGATTTGTAGTGGGAAATAAATTCTGAACTGTTCAATTGAATATAACAATGAGGATTCACAGATATTTGCTGCTCTATGCCCATGAAACAGTGGTCAGAACATAACTGAGAATTTCCTGCAATTAGAACAAAAACTTGCTTTCAGAATGGTCTATTTTAGTTCCTCCTGGTCCAATCAGTTATGATTACCAAAATAGTTCTGAAGTTTCAGAAGCTGCTACAAAGCCATCAGGAACCTTCATGCAAATAGGCAGCTGCCAAGAAAAGCCACCAGGTTCAAGAGCCACGTTTCTCTATGCCACGTCCACTTCCAGTGTGCAGGAGTCACTTCATTTTTACTTCTGTAATTCCCAGCACCAGAGCAGGCTCAGTTCCAGCGCTGCTGTGCACCACTGAAGCTAAGCCTCCCTGCTAAGTGGATCACACAACATGTGAGAAACCTGGCCTGCGATCACCATTCAAGATGACCCAGGCTTTATAGTTTAACCTCATTATGATTTTTACATCTAGGGAAGCTGCAGAAACACAGGTGACACCGAGTCTTAAAGGCTTGAGGGGGAAGCACCCTTTCTGCTCCAGCTGCATACCTCCAAATCCTCAAATAGTTATGAAGCTGCTCTGCCGACACAAGTTCTAACACACAGGGGGAAATGCAACAAGCAAAAACCTCTTTTGCTCTCTAAGCCAAATATGTTCTAAAAATTAAGAAGGAACCGGGCATTCCAGAAATACAAACTGATTTAGTAGTTCTGCAGGAGGGCTGGTGTCTCATGACAGGCACTGAACAGACCTGTACCGAAGCCTCCAGTCTGGAAAATAAAAGCTTGGTTCCTTACTAAATCACAGCAGGACTGTAGAGATTAGTGAACATGAAATGCTTGGAAAAGCATTAGGCAAGTACCAAGGATTACTAACAGCCTAAAGTTACTCGGGACAGAATTAATTATTTATTCACTTGAAATTACTTTGCTGTAAAAGATATTCTTTTATTTATGACTTAAATGTACTTTTTATCAGCAAAGAGTATCACTGATAAGCCAAGAACACAGAAGTCTTACAGAAAAAGTACAGAACAAACAACAAAACAAACTATTTCCGCATCTGATATCAACCAATATGCCTCAGACCCTGAACCTGGTAGATAACTTCCAAGAAACTGGTTTAAGCACTTTGGGTTCTTCAATCTGGACAAATTTGAACCTAGAGTCTAGGAGATACAAAAGATTTAGTCAAAAGGCTGGAAATGTTTTGATTTTTACTTGAAGAATAGAGATTTCTTTGGTGAAACCTGTGGCTTCCAGAAAATAACAGTACCTTTCCACCTGAACCTCTAAATTTTGGACTCTAAAAGATATGTAGGGGCATTTTAAAAACATTTTTTAAACAATCCAACCCTCTAATTATACAAAAGGGTAACACACTTTAAAGTATTTAAGTATTATTTTAAGGTGCCAAGCTGTACCTTGCAAAGGGAACATCCAATTGAAATCTCTGAAAGAAAATCCTCACATTTTATGTGACAAAAAACCTCTTCACCTCTTCATTGAGAAACGTTACAGGTGGTAACTTTCTTTCTCTAAGAACATTGTGCTGTGTGTTATGTCATTGTCAGGAAGCAACTGTAAGTTCTTTAATGTATGCATCATTCTTTACCTACGACAGTAAAATTTTCCAACCTCAACAGATTTTGTACCACTGGCAGCACAATGAACAAAAACCACATCAGCTAAAAAGACTGTCTCTAACCTTTGAAAAAATTTTGTTCCTTATCTTTGTTCATGTTGCTAAAACAGGAAAGCAGTTTGTTGCACATGACAACAGCCTCTCTGTACAATAAAATATAGTTCTTGGCTATACCAGCTGCAGCCTTTTGAAGTCTCATCTCTGCAGAAAAGATGAACCTCAGTACGCTTACATCATACCAGCAGGTGCTGTGAAATGCCTACTTCGAATCCTCCAACCTGGTGACATAGAACTTACTTGGGATTGTGAATCTTTAGAATGCAGTTTTGAACTGATGCCTCTATGTTTTTATAACTCAATAATCCAACCTCTGAAACTCAGCTTTTATACCACTTTGTACCACTCTGAAGTTTAGCACTAGTGCTTTCTCTTAAGGTGATTACTCTTTATGAGCCTGTTTTCCACATGTGCATTTTGAGACCCAACAAAAATTACATTTTTAAGACATCAGAAATAACACTTTCTGTATCTGCTATTATAAAGTGACAGCCACAACCCAGGATTCCTCATTGTTCGTGTATTCTACAAGTCTGAAAACAGACGGCAACAGGACTTGCAGCTGGCAGAATGTCTCCAAAGCCGAGAAGAAATTTTTCTACCAACTTTTAGACAAAAGCAGAAACAGGGCTCTGGGACCCGGATCCCACATGATCCAGCAGATGCTGTTTCCAGCGTCAGCAAGTTTTCATTCAGAAGCAACTGCCTCCATGTTCAATAGTGCCTCACGGATCACATACAAGATCATGTTAGCCTGTATAAATGAGAGGCCTGATTTAGAATTACAGCAAAAACACAGAACACAGCTTTTGTTTGGGAGAACTAAAAAACAACACCCTATCGCTGTTTTCTCCAGCCACCTCACAGGGTTGGTTTTGGTTGGCTCGTGATGGTTTAACATGTGAAGCACCAAGAAGCACCTGACACCTCTCAATTCCCCCAACCTTACGTATTCTTATTGCAATCCTAATGTTCTGATGAAACCTAGGTGAGACTTATCTGAGCAGTTTGCACGTAGTGTGTACAAATCTGTGCAGTTTGCATGTAGTGTGCATGAAGTGTGTACAAATCTGTGCACTCCACGTCCAATGTGTATGAATCTTTGCACTTTGCACGTAGTGTGCATGAAGTGTGTACAAATCTTTGCACTCTGCATGCAACGTGCATCAATCTGTGCAGTTTGCATGTAGTGCGTACAAATCTGTGCACTTTGCACGTAGTGTGTATGAAGTGTGTACAAATTCATGCACTCTGCACGCAATGTGTACAAATCCGTGCACTCTGCATGCAATGTATACAAATCCTTGCACTCTGCACGCAATGTGTACAAATCTGTGCACTCTGCATGCAATGTGTACAAATCCTTGCACTCTGCACGCAATGTGTACAAATCTGTGTACTCTGCACGCAATGTGTACAAATCTGTGCACTGTACATGCAATGTGTACAAATCCGTGCACTCTGCACGCAATGTGTACAAATCTTTGCATGCAATGTGTACAAATCCTTGCACTTTGCATGCAGTGTGCATGGATTTGGACAGCTCTTAGGGTCTGGCGGGGGTCAGGCGGGAAACGAATGGTTTCTCCTCTGGCTCCACCATAACCCAAGGAGTCTCTGGGCATTCAGCAGCTCCCACCAGGAGGGCTCCAGCCCCGGGGCCCTGCAGGAGGAGCCCCCCCGGGGCCGAGGCGCTGCCTGCGGCCGTGCAGCCCCCGCCGCTCCACCCCCTGCCCCCGGGGGCGCCCGAAACTCCGCACGCCCCGCTCCCCTTTGCACAACGCCATTATATAAGGCTAATTACCGCCCGCCTGCCTTTCCCACGTCCCTTCCCAGCCCTACTTCTCGCCTCCCTGCCGCTCCTCCCTACCCCGGGACGAGCCGCTCGGCTTCACCCACCCGGGGGAGGCCTCGGGGCCGGGCGGGGAGAAGAGGAGGAGGAGGAGGCGGCGGCTCCATCCCCATCCCTATCCTTATCCCCATGCCCTGCTCCGCCCGGCCGGGCCGTGCTCACCTCCTGAAGTCAAAGGGCATGGTGCTGGTGGAGGGCGCCGGGCTCAGCTGCGGGCCCCCGGCCCCGGCTCTCGCCCCGCTGCCGCCGGCTGCAAGGCCCAGGAAGTGCCGGCCCCGCCGCCGCGCTGCACCAACCCATTGGGCGGCCCGGCCCGGCCGTCGTTTCCGCCGCCGGGTTAACGGGCACCGAGGGGGAGACGGCCCCGGTTGTGCCCACCGGGTCCGGAGGAAGCCGCCCCGATGGGCTGGAGGAGCCCCGGGGTCTGGCAGTGCCCCGCAGCCCTGAGGCAGCCCCCGCCATGGCGCCCCGCAGGCACCCCGGGGCTGTGAGGGGTGCTCATGGCTCCCTCAGCGCCTCCCCGGGTCCTCTCGGCGGCTGTAGCACCCCGATGAACACCCTGGGGAGCCCAAAACCCTTGGGATCCGCACCCTTGGGATCTGCACCCTTGGGATCCGCACCCTTGGGATCTGCTGCCCCACAGCCACACAGCCCCTGTCCTGCAGGGAGTTGATCTCCCGGCTCTCCCCTCCCTGGCTTTCCACAGGCACCATCTGTGTTTGCGAGAGGTCACCAGCTCCTCAACAGTCCTCAAAAAAATTAAATATATACATATAGATGTAAAGATCCAAATCACGGCCTGCCCTGGATGATCCAGTGGGAACGGCCAGGCACGTGGGTCACAGCGTGGCGGCTCACATGGGTGCGGTGTTGTGGGTTTTGTCAGGCATCTCTTGTGCTTTCGGCATCGCAGTAATGACAGCTTATGTTTGGGGACAGAGGAAAGCTGCAGTGATAGACAGGGAGATGTGTCAGGGTTCAAAGTGACCGTAAAAGACGGAGGAGCACCCTGGCATCACTGGTGCACCTGCTGACACGCGCTGGGTGAACTCTTTTGGTGCCAGCACGCCTCTTTGCTTTCTCTTGAATATCTTTCTGCAGTTTTATAGGAGGCCAGAGACTTAAAGTACGAAAAAGCTCCCTATTCCGCAGGCAAGACATTTCCCCATCGCCAGCGTCTCTCTGATCTGCTGTCTTGCCATGTTGCCTGAAGCACTGATGCTTTTGTCTGGCTTCATCCCTGCTGGGTTTAATGCAATGCACATCACTAGTGCCACACTGCTCCGTGTACCAGCCTGCGCCACAGGTTGTTTCCTAATGTCTCCAGCTAATAGCATCAGCCAGGGACTTTTTGCTGCAGATAAACTGTGACCATGACTGCAATTGGGAGTGGTATCACTCACATACTCTGAATGTTCAATTACAGTGCAGGAACAGAACACAACTACTTTTGTCTTCTCATTCTAAAAGCAGAAATTGCAGCAGTCTAAATATGCTTTCTGCTAAATACAGCTTTTCTTCTTGGTTCTGCAGCTTGCTTTCTCTTTCTCATGCTACCATCATCTCCATGCTTAGAGATTCACATTTTTCCACTCTTCCCTTTCACCCAGAAACCCGGCCCATACTTGAAAAAAAAATTCCAGATTGAAACAAGCAGAGGAAAACTACCTAAGAGTCAGAGCTGTTAATCAATGCCAATCAATGCCATAGCCTTTCAAAGGAAGAGAGAATAATTTTTGCTGGGAGTATTTAAAACTAAAGTGGAGGAATCCCAGGGATGAGATAACAAGGCACAATCCCTCAGAAGCCCCCAGGGAACAGATAAAAATACCTAATTGTTTTTTTGATCTCAGACATCTAAATGATCCAAACTGCATTGTGCAAGCATATTCAGCAGATTGCAAACTGATCGGCCATGAAATCCTGCTGCACTTTGCATTGTGCTCCAAAATTGAACAACACGCTGAAATTAATGAGACAGTTCTCATCTCTCATGAGGTCAAACAGATTACGTAGGCATAGCCAGCGGGTACTATCTGTAGTGGAAAAAAAAAAAAAAAAAAAAAAGCAACACACAACAAAACAGTGCCTATCAAGTTCTAGTTACACAACCAAGTGCTAGTCTGGGCTCCTGGCAAGGCCCGGATATCATTAACTATTATTAACCATCTGGTGCAAAGACAAACTCTGTCAGGAGCCAAGATAGCGCTGAAGTGGTTACAGAAGCACTCAACTTGTACGGTAGAGAGATCTGGAGGTGGCCTTGAATGTTTTTGTTCCGCAAGTAGTAAGAGCTCACATTGGGAAGATTTTATTTGCAACTAAAGGGTCAAACTCTGAAGGAACTAATGGACTCAGAGCAGCGCCAGGACAGCTTTCCAATTTGATCCAGTTCACTTACATCCTTGCCAAGGGAAGAAGAAGTTAATGCTCTGAGATAAGACCCTCGTCACAATATTGTTTAATTACATAAGGCTTCTAGTGAGACTGAGATAAGCACTGGAATTTGTCCTCAGTCCAGCTGGGTGCGGCTGCTTAGATCATGTTGTGTATTAGAATGGGAACTGAAAGCCCGGATTTATTTGAGGTGCTTGTCATATCATTAGAACTGGAATAAGTAAACCGATACTGACAACTGATTTAAAAGTTAACTATATATATTTTTTCATGTAAGTAATAAGGTAATATTTTCCTGATAACAGTAGCCTTAAAACTATCAATCATTTCTCTTTAAATAGCATTAATAGCATTGAGCCAAACTAATACTCTGAAATCAGTAAGTAAAAATTTTGAGAACTCTTTCACTAATGAAGAAACTGAAGCGGAGGGATGAATTGACTCACCTAAGACTACAGAGTAAGGTCACCTTCACCTCTAAAATTAGCAAACAAATCCCCTCATTTCTAATTCTGTGTTGATCATTCTGATCTCACACACACACAAAAAGGAATATTTTCCTCATTTTAGTTCATTTTCTTATAGATCAGATCATGGATGACTATCTGGATTCATAACTAATGCTTTATAGAAACAAAACTGCTGCCTCCTTCCTAGGGAAAACAAAGACAGAAAGACAGAAAGTCAGAAAGACAGAAAGAAAGACAGAAAGAAAGGAGAGAAAGAAAGAAAGTGACCCACAAGTGCTTTATTTTAATCATCTTCCTTAATACTTACTCCATAAAGTTTTTCTTACAAGTAAATTTTTGCCTGTCCAGGTTTTCTAGATCTTCCTCATTTCTCAGTGACATGCTATTCTTTACTTTTAACTTCATGCTAATACAGTTTATAGTAATCTGTGCTAATTTTGATGACCTCTATTTTGTCACCTTTGTTCCTAAGAAAGCCTAACCCATTAAGTATAACTTTATACAATGAAATGCCCTGTAACACTCATGTATGAGTTCCTCTTTTGTTTTGTTTGCGATTCCTTACACATGGCTGAGTTTTATGTGAGCCTCTGGCTCGTACTACAGCTCTCAAACTGAGAACATATTGTAAGTGCTGTGACTGGGTCATGAGCAGCATTGTTTGCTAAAGGTAAAGCAGGGTACATACAGTCATCGTTTAGGTCACCTAGGTTTTGTTCATCACCTGGGAATGTGAAGTGACTGTTAAGGAAGGTGCAGTGCTTATTCACTTCTGCTCCTTCTGCTACTGAAGTGTTTGCTCACAGCTGATCTGAGGCTTTTACTTTGGGACAACGTGTGGCAGGGTATCTACTCTGCGACATTTTACCATTGTGCATGTATTCACAGGACATGCTTGCAGCACTTGTGTCAGGGTGGGTTTGGGATTTAAGTGAGCGCATTGCTTTGCAGGGTGTGTTTACTTGATTATGTGTTGTATTCTGCTGGGTGTGTCGCTGGCTGCATGAAGCATTAAACAACTGCCGTTCAGGAAAAGGAAAAAACATTTTAGAGAATGAACAGAAAATGTTATAAAACATTAAAAAATATAAATAACAGCATACGAGGAAGTCTTTTTGAAGGAACAGGATGCGCATGGAGGTGAGGAATTCAAATACAAGTGCTGTGCTAAGTATAATCAGTAATGAAAGTTCAGCCCTTCCTCTTAGGATTTTAGTAAGCTGCTTGTGGATAATACTTTACAAATACTGGGGAACAGAAAACCAAGCTTTAAGTCTTGACACAGCATAGTATGTGTTTCTCATTATCGTATATGGTATTATAGCTATCAATCCATTGTGAGACAGGACTTAAATGAACAGCAGAATAAATTAGTATCTAGTCAACTTGCTACTTAAAAAGGTCCTTCTTCATTGACTGTCTGAGCTTTTCCCTTAAGATGACATAAAAACAAACTTTCTTCTTCCTGCTCAACACACAGAAGTAATAACCTGATTATTTTATAGATCCCAGGCTTGGCTACAGCTGCCGTGTGTATGTTTGTGTATGTGGAAGGGGGCTGTGGTACAGGCACATGTCCTCTTTCTTGCCATATGGCAGTGGGTAAGCACTGCACTGGGCAATGCTAATGGAAATCTACAGTTATTAAAGTCCCCGGAAAAAAACTATCCTGTTTTTAAGATGGTTTGTCTTTTCTTGCTTGTTTGCTTTACTTTTCAGTATGTCAGGAATTTACTCAGGGAAAGTCACAGTGAACAGAATATTTTTGTATTTCCTTCCTTTTCCACCGTGGAAATGAATTCCATGAACAAGTTTCAGCTGCTGTCACAGGCTTACCTCAGCTTTCATTGTATCAGTGACCTTTATTGATCAGTGTTTAGTTTAGTTCAGGTTACTGAAAATGCTTGATGTCATGCCCAAAGGGAGATGCAAGTTAACAGTTAACTAGAGCAAAGTCTTATGGTTGAGGACATGGTTCAGGACTTTGAACACTAAAAGAGAGCACTAAATCTCAAAGAGATTTGGATTAATAGCAAAGATGAGTTGAGGATTAGCACCTGATTTTCAAAGGAGGACTGTTCTGTGGTGAGTTAAATGCCTGAACTCCTTGTACATTGAAAAGGAAGAGTAAGGAACCTAAGGACTTGATATGTCCACAGCTAGTGCACTGAGTGGTGAGATGCCTGCATCAGCCAGTAGGAAACACCTGGGAGAAGGGGGCATCTGAATATGTCCCTCTGAAACTCTGATATGGGACCAAAAACCGATTGTGGGTTTAAGTAAGTCACACATTTAGCGTAGACACCTGAATCAGTCTTGTCAGTGAAAATACTCCTGGGAGATGAGCCACCCCCTCTGTTTTACGTATTCCCAAGTCCAGTTCTGGACCTTTGAACTTAAGGGGACAGCGAGTGCTGCAAGAAGCTTAGGGCATTGAGAAGGAGAGCGCTCTCTGTTAGCATCTTAAAGCTGAGCCACTGCGTAACCAGGAGTGCAAAATGTCTTGTATCAAAACAGAGTGCTTGGTTAGGGCTCTTATCTGGAAAACAATGGCAATATTGAGACTGGGACACTGGTGGGAGGAGTCCATGACTTACTAATGTTAAATACATATAAACACACAGGCACTCCAGAGACATCCCTTCTGCCTTGTCCTTGGAGTCCCATTCAGTCACAACATGCCCAGGAAATTGGGTCCTTAAGACCTTACTGGCAAAAAAGCCCACCTGATTTCTGGCTGGACTTAGGTAAGAAGTAGCTTGAGAAGTAAGCAAGAGAATTTCAGCCCAGTCAGAGCAGGGGGGCTTCTGGGCACAAAAAGGCGCCAGACCTTTAGGCGCCTGAAGAAGCTTTTGCCAGAAACTGTAGGCACTTACAGCATCTGACGTAGCTGAGGGAGGCTAGGCAGGGCTTTCCTGGGTTGCTCTCATGAGCACAGGCGCCAGCAGTCTGCATAAGTTGCACTTTGGTGCCTGAGTGCTATTTTGGATCTCTCCCAGAGCCCTTGCACCAGCATGCTCTCAGTGGGGAGTCAGCGTGAAAGCTCAACAGGGGCTGGTGATGCTGAGTGCCTGGCTCACTGCGTTACGAACGACCTTCTCAGAATGAGTGGCTTCTTCCTAGGTACGGGCTGTGGAAGGCAGCTTGAGCATCCTGACTGCCAGGCCAGCCTGTGCCCAAATGTCTGTCTAGAAGGAGGGAATGCTACCCTGAGGGCAGCAAGAAAATGGCATTTTTCAACAGAATGAGTATGGGAGGACTCAACAGCACTGGGTCATCACAAAGGCCCACAGACAGTGGGACAAGTTAAACAAGACAAAACCTTTTCAAGGGGTAACATTTCAAAGAAGGCAGTGGAAGGTTTGTTGCACGACTTGCCAAATCTGCAGCAATCTGCGGGCACCCAGTCACAGTATTGCAGCTTAGTTTCTCACCCATCATTTGCCGTATTGAAACCGGCCGTGTGCGTGAGATACTGAATAGCTCTTCACCAACTTGGTTTTGGCGTGCTAGTGTGTGCTGCCTTATCAGCTCTCTCAGTGGTTTCCTCCAGATATTATGCAGTGTTCAGGGAACCGAATAAGCCCAGTGGGGCTTTTCGGAAAAGAGATACATACTCTTTTTTCATTTTTGTTGTAACGTGGATATGGATTTTTAATTGTTTATTCTGTGATTTGCTAGCAGGCTGCCTCTTCTGCAACTGACACTTGTGTTTTCATCATTCTTGCTTGGTCGCTTGCCAGTACTGTGATGGTCACTGTATTGGGAAGGTTTTCTCAGTGCTAAAGAATCTGTTGCAGAAGTCAGGGTGTGGCCAGTAGAAAATCTTCCAAAAAGAGGTTTTATTAACCCTTTAATGAATGAAGCCAGAGGTGGCTGCTTTTGGCATTGCACTGATTTGACCCAGGGCCTGTGGACTCAGCACTTCTGAAACGCCACCATTAGGGTACGACTTCCCAATACCTGTCCTCTGATTTGGAGTGGGGTTAGTTTTGGGTGGCCTGGTTCAGATGACATAGGGTCTGTTCTAGCATCTGTCCTTCTTGCTGACTTCAGCAAGCGGCCATTTGGTCAATCAGAGGCTCCAAACTGGTGATTATCTCCAGGTGTTGCCTTGTATTATTAATGAGAGAGAGCAAGTACTGTAAATACACAGAGCACAGAAAGTGTGGACAGATACAAAAGAATGAAGAGAAATTGCTTGAGATGTGAATATCCCTCAGAAGGAAACTAGGAAGAAATGAGAACAGATATATGAGCTTGTTCAGGAACTTAGAGGTGAGGTTAGAAAGTTTTGTTCTATGGCAGAAGCTAAGAGATGTATCTGGGGAGCTGGTTCATCAGAAACCAAGCTTAGGTGAAAGGTCCCTTTCAAATGACATAAGGAGAAATCAATAAACCAAATTGAATAAAGCAACAGACAAACACAGAAAAAATCCCCCTGCCTTAAGAGGAAGCCAGGCCCCGTAGTCTCCACACTCACCCTCGGCAAGAAAGACCCCTTTCAGTCTGTCTCCTGTGAGGCACTTCAAGGTTCCTGCTCAACCATCTCATAGAAGAGCAAAATGCTGCCCTCCTGATGATAAGCCTGTGGTGAAGTTATCTGGGGTTTATTTTAATTGGACTTTTTTGCTTTTTTCCTGGCACTTTAAAGTTTATGAACGGAAAGGATCAGTCTGACTCAGAGACTGGGCCACTTCCAAACATTATTTTAGCTGCCGTATGTTAATGTAGTTTGGCTCTGCAGCATCCTATGGTGTAAAGTAGGATGCCTGTACCCTTTCAACTCTGGTGTCAGAGGCTACTAAAGGGAGTATGTCTGAGACAAGGGCAGATTGGGATCACTCACTCTACAGTCTATGGGTATTTGATGAGGTTCTATAAGTAAGATGTGGCCTAGAAAACATTCAGATTCTGTTCTCCCAAAATTCATATTTTATCATTCTACGATTCTGGTCACTAAAATGATAATGTCCAGAGCAACTTTTTGGCCTGTGCTGCCTCTGAAATCTATATGTAGGTTTTGCTTATCACAGTATCGAGCCAAAAGAAGGAAACCTTGGTGTATTAGGTTGTGTTCAGTGGTAAAATATGTTGCCTTTTGGTTGGATTCATAGTACTTATGTAACAAACAGATGAACAAAGATGACTGTCCTGTTCATCAGTTTTCCATCACTAAAGCATGAGTCTCTCAGCATTTCTGTTTCACTTTCTTCAGTTCTGCTTCCCAAACGCTTCCCTTCCACTCTACGGTAACTATTTTCAAATTTTATCCATTGTCTCAGGGTGTACACTCAGAGTATTTGCTGTTTCCCTGCCTCTTCCTCATCTTCTTCTTACTCATGCACTGTCCTCCCTGAAATCATCATGGAAACAACCCTATGCAAAAAAAAAAGAAAAAAAAAAAAAAAAGTGTGAGAAAGAAGTTTCCAATTCTATTTATTTCAGTGGAATTTCCCCGCTGCCCTTTTTCCGTATTAGTGGATGTTTTTATCCAGAGACGGTAGTGTGAACAGCATCAGGAAGATGAGAACCTCATGGGTTATTCACACAGGGTATTCACAAGGCTAATATTAGTCTAATGAAACCAATTGTCCTAGATTCCTTCTCTTAGCCTATGCGCAGGGAACGGTTCCTCCATAGGCTCAGAGCAGGAACCTCATTCCACGGAGAACTTAGGGTATTCAGAGAGATTCACTGCCTAATCTTAAAACATAATATCTTAAAAGATTGAAATCCATTCCCTCTGTTGCAGATGTATTGGCCTTTTATGCTGCCATGACAAAAGATGTTCTCAACTGGGTAACCGCTGGCTTGGTGTACAGGACACCATCCCTCTGTTCTGTTCCCAGCTCTGCAGCCAAGTTTCTGAGCAGTTCTTAGCAGGCAGCCTTCTGGCCTTAGTTTTCTGCATGGGAAATCTTATCACGTTACTATGTTAATTAATACATTACTTGTCTCCAAAAGGACACGGATTGGATGGACAGCTGATGGTCATTCAATGATAGACACCAAAGGCTTAAAGTTGAGATATCAGCTTGTGATGGCGTGGGTTACCAATTAACGGTTAGTTCCCTTCCACTGTAAGAGAGGCTAGACACACGACGTTCCCACACTGCAGGGAAATTTTATGTGCACATTTTACATATCTCGATTTCCCCAGCGCAGGCGCTGAAACAGCCGGGCCGACATTTGTGAGCATATGACTGACGAGTGGCACAGTACGTTCACTTATGATCTAGAGAGTCGTCAGAGTGACAAGTTGGAGCTGTAGAAGATGGAGATGACTCATGGTTAGAGCTTTATGTAAATGAAGAACCTCTTCTGTTGCTTCCTGTTGTGCCAACGAGGCCACGTATAGTTCACGTCAGTGACATTGCGTTCCCTTGTCCCCTCCGCTGTTGAGCCAGGGCAGGGATGTGGGGTAAGAGAGGAGTGGTTCCCCCAGAGAGGGCGTTAGGTCAAAACTGATAGTGAATCTGAATGTGAAACCCCTGGAACACCAGGCTGAAGATTCCTTCCCAGCAGCAGCGCCTGGAGAAAGTTTGCTGTTGCCTTTTGCTGTCAGTTGCAAAAGCGATCGGGCCTCTCACCACTGCCTGTAAACTTTGAGGGGGAGACAGATAAGGGGGAAGTTGCAAATTTCAGCAAATTGCTCTCTCCCTGGGAATTAATCACTTTTAGTAAGATGCATGGGTCATCTCTGACATGGCTAATAATCTCATTTAGCTTATCCAAAGCATGAAGAAAGCCCTGCTGCTAAGCGGCATAATGCTGCATGCCCTCTTGTAACAGCTTCATGTAGGCAGCGTATCCTAGGCAAGAGTGATGAGGAGGAGTGAAAGCATTAAAACCCAGTGCAGCTGAATTGTGTCTATCCAAAGGCACGGATAATATTAGTCCAGGTGGAGGGCCAAATTCTCTGACTCACTCACGAGAAAAAATGAAAATAATAATTCTGAAGTTTACTGAAGACAATGGAATTAATCTAGTGTGAAAATAATATGAGAGAGGAGAATGTCAGACTCCAAATGTTGACCTCCTTAGCTGCCTTATTTCTAGGGTGCAATGACTCATGTGTGTGTATTGCTAGCAGATATAGCATAGGCTGACTGCTGCAGATGACTGCAGAGAGCCAAAAGGTATGAAGAAGTGACAAACTCGATAGGATTTGTCTTGCATTATACACATTGTTCAAAAGTAGAAGGAAGATTTAATTGACACCAGTGGGAGTTTTGCTTGAGTAAGGACTTAGTAGCTGAAATGAGAGATGAAAAAAATCTATCTCACTAGCCCAGAGCTCAGAGAAGAGTCACTGCCTCTGCCTACTCCATGTAATTCTGTTCAGAGAGGTACAGGTAACTTCCCTCAAATCCTTTCAGAGCCCATATCACTTTTTCTCAGTATTCTGCATATTTATTTTCATATGTGATTCTGTTCCTTTACCTCTAGGTACTGTCTTACTGAAACACTGTATTTTTTTTCTCATCCATTGCAGACACTAAAATTGCAAATCATACTTTACAGTCATCCTAATCTGATAATACTGAATACATTTAGTGCATTTACCTTTGTTTTGGTTTTTCCTTTTCTAATTGACTCAGGCCTCCATGTGAGGCAAGCAGTCCTATCTATTTTAACCCTACTCTTGCTAGAATGCAGATGCAGAACTAATCTGTGTGTTTCGACTTCCAGAGAAGTCTTCAGTAAACCTCCCAGACAGGTGATGAGTGTATTCAACTCAATTTCTCACTGGTCTTTAAAGGTCAGTCTTATGATACTGAGAGTTCCTCCATGAGCTAAGTCCTTCATACATTTTTGCTCTTTCCTTTGCCTGTTCTCCACTCTGTCCCCTAATGTAACAGCTGATAATTATGCTCTTTTCAGTGGTTTATCTCCCAGTCTGTTGAAGGTAGGACTTTTTTCTCAGCAGAAGGCTGACTCATAAGGTATACCGCCTGCTATCCTTAGAAAAAATGAGTCACTAATGGATTTTCATTATACATTCAAGTGCCATAGACCAAAATTTTGTCCTACCAGTCTAGTCCTGTGATAGAGTTTTCAGTTTGGTATTTTAGTTATGTCTTAGTAAGGCTCTGGGAAATTCAATAGATGCTGTACAAGTAGCAGTATTTTATTATATACAATGAGAATTCCCTTTAGCTGCAGCAGTTCCATGGTTTCGCTCTTTGTGTGCTGAGTGCTTCCCTAGCTAAAATACAGAACTCCCTTATACCTGCATCATGATATGTTCAGCATCTGTTTTCACCCAACACAAATAGCTTACAGTTGCTTTTCCAGGCTGTGTGAAACATGAGGGGATTAAGGCATGCCTAAAATAATATGAGTACCACTGGTACTACTGGATTACTACAAACAGTCCTTTTGTTTTAGCAACACCAATTTGGCGATCTTTGAAACACTTACTGAAGATTCACCAGTTCTCACAATGTCCCACGGAAAAATAAATTAATTAATTGGAAGCTAAATGCTATTATTTCTATTTTGTGAACAAGGGAATTGAGGCTGGGGCAGATTAGGTTGTGATAAGGAGGCAATGGAAGCATTGAGGATGGAACTGCACACTCTTTTAATGGAACAATACTGTGTATAAAAGATTTTGCTGCATTTACATTCACTAGTATTTAACTCTGAGTGATGTCAATGTGAACGAGCATCTGGCAGAACCTCTGTAAAATTGCAACATAGTCTGCAATTCACAAGAGGGTACCAGCTTTTGCATATCCATATTGTTAAACTGGCTTTTCAGGGTATTTTGGGGAGAGAGGTCTTGAGTCTCTCTGACACCATCAGAAGCTGTTATTTAAAACTGGATGATGAAGATGCAAAAGGGATGCTGTTAGGGTGGTTGCTTTGTTCTTCATTACACAAAAGTGGATATGCTGCAATGACAAGTTTGTAAATCATAGTTAGTTCCGTTCTCACACCACCCAATAACCTTCCAATCTCTCTGTCAACTTCCTGAAGACCTTGGGAAGCTATAATTTGTGATAAAAATGGGAGTTGAAATGTTACGTGTATATCAAAGCTGAAAATTTGTGGCTGGATGACCTTTTCATTTTGAGCAAATGCACTCATTTCCTTTGCATTGCTTACTGTTTTCCTCTGAAGCTTGGCATAATAGGAAATCCTCCACGATTGTTCTCATTAATCAGTGGCTCCATTGTGCCGGCTGCTGTTCCCTTCAGTGAGCAGTGCAGAGCATCTCGGCATGCTCATAATGGAGAGTTGCTCTCTGAGCTGTCAAGCATCAGTGCCCCAGAAACTCGAATGTTTCAGTTCAGCTGTGATGGATGAGAGAATACCACGAGCAGCATGTGCTAAATTCAGTTTGCTGTCAGAATAAGGAAACAGCCCCCTTACTTTCAGTTTAGGGAAAAAAAAAAAAAAAAGACAAAACAAGCACTCACTGGATTTTACGGTGATATTTCCCATGCTTGTGATTAAGCTTAGATGAATAATGAAAATGAAGTGTTCTTAAATTTAGATTTCAGTTCATTTCTATACATGGGGTAATATAATTTGTCATGTTACCGCTAATATTTGCATAGTCATCCGACAATTATAAGGAAGGCCTATGATTCCTTAGGACAAATAACATCTCTAGAAATACAGTCTGAAATGACTAATAATTATTACTAGTACATTGGTTTTCATTTTTGGAATTATTTCTCTTTGTCATCCACTCAAGGGTCAGAAGTTCTGCATTGTGACCATACACCGCAAACCGCAGATAGTGTAGCATTTGGGTACATGCCTCTTGCTAAAATTTAGGCAAGAATTTTGAAAGAAAAGCTGCATTTGCAATACCTTAAACAACTTGTGAAATAATCAGAAAAAAAAAAAAAAAAAGGAAAAAGTTGCCAAAATCGTTTGTAATGCCAACCTGTACTTCGTAAAACATAAACAAAAACACAGTGACAGATTGGTGCTCAGGAAGCTGATGGTTCACCAAGTCTTATCTTTTGCTTCCTGTTGCAGCACAGTGCTGTTGACATTATGTTCCTGCACACGCAGTATGCAAAAAGCTCCGGGTTTGTAATTCGGTGTTGGCACAAATAAAGAATTTTGCTTGTTGCTATTGATTTTCTGCTGCTCTGCTTTTCTCCAATAAAGCTGATGTCTGCAGGGAGCCAGGCAGTCAGTCTCTGTGGATGTTTTACAGTACATCCAGGCTCTTGCTTTCCTATCATATGGCTCTCAAGTGAAGCTTGCAATAAAAAAGACAGAGCAGTGTCCAGAGGACTTTACTCTGTGTGCAACCCATTCTTTATTCAGAAGTTTAAGTCACCAGAGATGACAGAGGGGGCTTGTGTGACCATATGGTTAACAAAAATGGAGTACGAACCCCAGGATATGGTCTCAGGCATTTGTACTGGAGTCAAATCTCTAGGGAAATGAGGTTAGTGGCGGCGATGATGATAATAATAATAAATAATGCACACTCCTCTGGGATCTTGGCTGACTATCAAGACAGACTTCCTGATGATGAGATGCATATGTCTGTCTCCAGTCTCTTCAAGGTATCTGCAAGGCACCATTTTTTGCAATTACAAAGGACCGGGGATGAGAACATGCACCATAAGAAGCAATCCAGGAACATTTGTCCCAGACTTCTGTCTCTGATTTCCATAATCGCTCTCATCTCAGCTTCTCAGTCATTAGCAAGCCAAATCTCAGAACAGCTCTGTCAAGTGCTGACAGCGGTGGCAGTGGCCGCCCAGAGGCTTGCAGGCTTTTCCTTCTGCCCGTCACGCTGCGCCTGGTTTGCATGAGGATGAGACAAGAGGCCCTGCGGTGTCACACGAGGAAGAGCTGGGGTCACTGGACACAGCTCGCTGCTTCTGGAAGGGGCTGGGGCTCTCTGTGAGCGCGTGTTGCTAAGGGCTGGCTCGTGAGCATTGCAGAAGACACCAGCCCCAAACGGCACGGCTGTTGTCTAGGGAAGTGGCTTTCTGCCAGTTGCCAAACGTGACTGAAGCAAGGCCACAGTGACGTTTGTGGCTTTTCTGTTGGCTGCGTTGCTGATGATGCCCTGTTTCTTCAGATAGGAAGGGAGAAGGGCAGCCCCATGGGAAGCACCAGTTTGGCTGCAGAAAGGCTGCTGCCCTCCTCCATAGCCACCCAGTGCCCCCCAGTGAAATGGGACCAGAGGGCTGCCCTTCCTCCCAGGTGCTGAACGAGCCATTCTGGTGTCTAAGAGAAGAACAAGAGGCGTCTTGGGTTGCTGGCATGTCTATGGGAACCCCTTCTTCACTGTTGCAGGGGAAACCAGGCTGAATTCTATTAAGTCATTAAATGAGATAAGCAGATGCTGGCCAGCACAGGTTCCCCCACCACCTAGACCTGTAGCACTCATGTGTGAGTATATTCAGCAGGTATATCACTCAGGTATCACTCATAAACATTACTTCATCTGCTAAAAAGTAAACAGAAGTTGGCAAATATTATCAGTGACATTATAAGTCATATTACCTCACATATGGAAATGAAGCACCCTCCTGTCTAATCCTGTAGTCATCCGAGGCTGGACCGAGTGTTTGTTTCAGTTCTTTCCCCGTGTGTTTGATAACGAAGAAGCGAGTGCTGCCTGGCTCATCCGCTCTGCCTGACACCAGGCGCTGGTTTTCCATTGCTAATGCTCATAATTTTATCATTGGTCTCGTGGCATCGAGCTGTTCAGGTTTAGTCATAGGTACATTTATGATTCTACACGTCTTGTTCAAATAGTACACAACCAATAACCTTAGTTCATGGCATTTCGTATCGATCCTTGCTTTCATAAAGCCGCCATTAGTCACTGTTATAAAAAGGGACAACTCTAGGTTAATTCCCCCTGAGAGCATTGTCCCAGCTACACTATGAGCTGAGGTGGAATTTTTCCTCTCCTAGGAAGGGAGGAAGGTTTCTTGTATGGGATCGCTTGACTGAAATTGTAAAGGAGCTTTGGTACCTAACTCACTGATAGCTCCTGAACACCCAGACTGTATTGAGCTGTCAGATGGGAACAGGGGATGGATGATTCCTTGGACAGTCACTGTGTGTGTGGCAGCTTCCCAAGCCTGTGAGATGCTCGGGGCTGTGATGGTGAGCACTGCTCCATCACCAACTAGCAGAGCCCTCTGTTCTGCCTTCAGGAGAGTTCATAAGACCAAGGGGAAAAGCGTGCTGGGGAGCACTGCACAGGCAGGCCCACCATGGGTGGGAAATTGGATGGGAAACAGAGCAGCTTTAGGACTCCACTGGATACGTCTGTCAGCCCGTCTTTTTCTGCCCACGTAAACACCCAGGCACTGTAATTGCCACATAAACAGTCAGGCATCACTTTTGCCAGAGGATTTTTTTTTTTCATACTTTGCAAACACAGCTCTGGATAACTATCCTTCTCCCGCAGGCAGAGAAGCTGAAGCATGGAGAATCTGAAGGGCTTGTACAAGCCCTGAATGTAGCAAATCACCAGGCGTCCTGATTTCTTCTCACCCATATCAATCCCTAGAATTCACCATCTCCCATAATTAAGCTTAACTCAGAGCCTTATTTTGAGATTTAATTAATATGCAAAGTGCTTTGATCCCCTTTGATGAAAGATTCGATGTAATTCACTAGAATATTTCAAACTAATACCTCTAATTGTTATGCAGCAGTAAAACGGAATATGGATAACTCATTTGCTATTTTTAGGGAAAAACCACTAGAGTATTTCACTCCAGCGGCTTTAAGTTACAGTCATTTTCAAGAGAAGAGCTGTGAGATTTCTGCTGCTGTTGAAACAGTTAGAAAGCGAAGCTTAGCAAACATGGTGTGCCCTGGGATACTGGCTTTGTAGGGGTGAGTTCCCCCAAGAGGGTGACTAACAGCAGGATGTGGGGCATAATTTGCATGTTCTCTGACTCTGCTGCAATCATTTGTGTATTGGAGACTTGAATTATACATTACACAGGAGGTCGCCCAGTTGCCAAGCTGACAGCCCTGCCGAGCAGTGCACAGCCCTTGGATGGGGGCTGCGGGAGGAGGGCTGATGTTATTTCAAGAAATGGTTAGTGTTGGTTCAAAAAGAGATCTCCATGCACGAGGGGACTTGGAAATTGTCACTGAATATTTTGGGGATCTATTTACTCATTCTGCACCACACTCCTGATAGCTCTGACTTTCAGGCTTTTTGCATCTGCTTCTGTTCTCGTCCTGTGGTGAATTTGATGCTGTTGATAGGTGCCATAAATCATCCCAATACACTCCAATGCTCTCCCGTGCAGGAGGCTCAGCGTGGGCAGTGGAGCTTTGCCCTGCTCTGTCTGCTGAGGCTGCCTCTGGTTTATCTTAGGGAGCTGAGCGGGCTCCCTGCTGTCATTGCAGCCAGCTGAGCTAGGTTTCTGCTGAGACAGAGAGACCAGCGGGTGCTATCGTGCTCAGAAAAAGTCTGAGAAAGACACACAGACTCATGTTTATAGATCACCTGTCCAGGAGAAAAGGTGATCGAGGTGGGAACTGATCTTCTGTTCTCACAATAGCAGCTGGCCTCAAAGAGAAATTGTCTTTGTCACATTCATGTTTTGATGAAAAGAATGCTGATCACATATTTTCCCTCTGAAACATATTTTTTCCTGTCAGTACGGCCAGTAAAAAAAAAAAAAAAAAAAAAAAAAGGCAAAAAAGGGAAGTGATGCAAAGCTAACTGACAAGGTCCACCTGGCTCATCGTCAGAGTGGCTCTTGCTGCCGGGCACGCTGCTGTGCTGCTGCCAGGCCTAACAGCCAAGGCTGAGGGCAACCACTGTGTTTTGTGGGTTGGTGTGCTTGCACCGGTCCCAGAACAAAATGCAGGTTTTGGTAGGCGATGTCTCTCTACAGCGTGCTGGCTTCATGAGCTGCCAGCTTGGGTCAGGAGCCCAGGCTGTGGGGCCCTGCTGCCAGCACCACCAGAACAAGGCCGGGCTGGCAGGCAAGGCCTCCTCCCTCCCTGCGCCAGCACCATCCCAAATTCTCTTTCCCAACCCAAGTAATCTCCTTTAGGAACAAGTTTCTATAAGCTGAACTCTTTGCTGTTGGTTTCTTCTGCTTAGGGCTGGTTACTGCTGGAAGAGCAGTGGTAGTAGGAACCTTTTTATCAAAGGCCTTCTTCCAAAACCTGTTTTTCTTTTGGGGCCCATAGGAAATATGTGAACAGTTTTCTTTAGCATTTCCACCGAGAGCTCAGATCTTTTAGTTAAGAATTGTTCATTAGACCACATTCAAGTTTCAGCTCTTTATTTCCTCCTGTGTTTCATAGGGGCAGCTGCTGTGTGTGAAGTGCTTTGAAACACTACATTTGAAAAGCTCAAAGCATCTTATGAACAATCCTGAAAGTTTTTCTGTTTCATTTGTGTCATTTTTTGTGAAGTCACAGGCTGGCTCATACATATCAGCATTCTCTTCTCTTCTTCCCAGGTGCTGATGAGAAACTTAGAGCATTTTCCTATGGAATTACATTTTTCTCTCCCTGTGCTCCGGACAGAGCAGAGTCCTCTGGCTGACCAACAGGGGTTTCAGCACAAAATGTGCTATGACGAGCCATGCTAGATCTGCTTTTTTATTTAAGTCACAAATGCCTCCAAGGCTGGTGTATTTCTGGGTAGATGACTGACCATGTGCCTTGTAAGCAAAGCCAGCAGAAATCAGAACTCCTCTCATCTCCGCCTGGAGCAAAGATCTTCACGCAGTTGACCGCGCTCCTTCTCGCTGAGCCAGGCTCCTGCCTGGTATAATTCAATGTTTTTCCATTGGTTTAATCCACGATTCCAAAATACATTGACCAGGGAGACTAGAAGCTCTCCGCTGCCAACCTCCCCCAGGAGCACTGCCTGGCACTGGATGTGTTTATGCTCTGGTGCTGGGGAAGTGGCCCCACAGTCCCCACAGCCCCATGATGGCTTTGTGTGGTGCCCTGGTGGACTCTGCACTTTAACACCAGGCAAGACACTGGCCCACAGTAGTAATTCATGTATTTTGTCAATGGCACATTATAATAAAAAGTCATCAGTTTCAGCTTAATGTGCCATCCTCCTATTTCTAAGTAAAAGAGAGATCATAAAGTCCTCAGGGAGAGAGGTTGTGAGTAATAGCAGTGGCACAGGGCCTGCAGCCTAGCCAGCATGCCAAACAATATTCCAAGAAAATATTTCTAAGTTACAGAAGTTGTGTAACAGTGATTATTATTTTTAAAGCACAGAGTATGAAGACCAGTTTCTAAAAAAGCAAACACATATTTTTAGCCTTGCTGGTCTCTTGATCCTACACTAATGGGAACCATCTGCGCTGGGACTGGCTGACGTTCCTGGTAAATAACATTTTGCTGCAACATTCCAGATGTTTCAAAGGCTTCTTTGCGAAGAAGTGTTTGTCTCTCTGCCTGTCACTCTCACTTTCTGTCTTTCCTGCCCATGTTTACTTCAGTAATATACATTCTTTTATTAAAACAGCTTTTGTTAAAAATAGCTTGTCAGAATTTTGGCAAATCTTCATTATGATCCCTGCTTGCTAGCTGAGTTTGAAAGCTTTAGTTCCGTAGTGTTAAAGTCTAAATTGAAGACTCGAGAAGGAACCTGGAAGATTTAGACAAGAAAACACAGTAAAAATATTTGGAGATGGATTTCTACCTCACTGTGATCCCCCTGAGGATTCCAGCTATTGAATACAGATACACTTATTCTGGAATTGAGAGTTTTTAATGTGACAAACTGTTATGGAATACACAGATGTACTTTATAGCAACCAGACACTTCCCTACAAAACCTTTGCAACTCGTTATGTAAAAGAATCCTGTGGTTTGCTTTGCTTCCTCTGCTCTGCTATATTCTGGAGGTGACTGCCTTTCCTACGTGAATGAAAACATCCCTACACACAAGGGTCACTTTTTATCCCCGCTGAGCTAAGCTTAGCCAGAAGGGTAGAAAGAAAATAAGGGGATTTTAAACCATCCTTTAGCCTGGCCGTTACCTCTGCCTAGAGTCTGCCCCAAACCTGGTGTGTTACAGCTTCATTAACACTGTAGCTTAGGCTCAGGCACAATTAGATAAGAAGAGATGTGTTTCCAGTGTCAAACCTCCTACTCAGGTCTCTAACAGAGCGTCTGCATCACCAGCTGATGGTACGATCCTCGGCAGCAATGAAGCCTTAGTCAAGTACTCTCCAGTGGGCAAATCATTTATTTTAAAAAACTTTGTCACAGCCGAAGTGTAAAAGCTCTAGAGGGTGAAGAAGAGTCTGTCTTTTGGTTTCTGAAGCACCCGGTGCTGTAAGGCTCAGCAGTGGCAGGGACATGACTATTGCAATTGAAGCAAACTTTTTGCTTCTCCCAGGGACAGGGACACGCGGCAGATCTGAGCGATTGCAGTGCTGCTAGGAAGCTGCCTCTTTGTTCTTTTGTTATCCGTTATCACATTTGTTTCATAACAAAGGCTTCCTGAGCTTGGGGGTTTTGTGTGTGTTAATACTGGTAATATGATTTAAATATTCTGATGATTCATTTTCAGTCCAGTGAGCTGAATCAGCCGTGTAGAACATAACTTTCTTCTCCCAAACCGCTACCTTTTCCATCCTTTCTCGTCATTTCTATAAGAGGATGATTCATGCTCCTCTTGTATTTACCATCTGAGAATGTGCATGATTCCTTTAGCTAATTTCGCTTCTTGTTCCTCTTTTTGTTTTAAAAAATATGAGTGTGAAGGCAAGCAAAGCGATTGCTGATTGATGTGATCTGTCCCACTGGAGGTCCTGGCATGTGAACTAAAAACCTGAACTGAACAGAGACAAAACAGAAAGGAAAAATACTTTGAATTACTGCATTTACCAGAGCCCATACTGTGAAGTTTAGCCTTTGGCCCACATTTCACATGTTTTCAAAATTCTGTGTGTTCAAGCGAGATGTTGTGTTCAAATGTAACTCCAATGTAGTGATCTTATTGTCGTTTGTTTAGAAGAAGCCCCTTTCTTTATTTAGTTATCCTACTCTAATTTGTTTTCTCTGAAGCCTGATCGTAGCTGTGAGTGGCTCAATAAAACCCGGCGGGGGGCTGATTATTGATTTATCTGGTTCCATGAGGGAGCTGCCTGTTCTCAGTAGGGGTGTATAAGAACACAAGGAAATCTTTACAGTGGGGCTCTGGAAAACACCTGGGCTGTCATTCCCCCCTCTCTGCCTAAGACACCGCAATAACGATCCTAAAACCTGGGGGCGTTTTCCCCCCACCTCCGCAGCTCGGACCCAAGGCAGGCGCTGCCATGGCAGGGGGCAGATGCCGAGGCACCCGCGATGCCCCATCCCTGCCACATGTCCCCAGGGACAAGGATGCTTTTATCCACCTGCTTGTGTAGTCCAGGGGCTGACAAACTGGCAGGAAAGCCTCCCTTGACCCTCAACCCCTCTCATTTCAGGGCTCCCCTCACCCCACTGCGTTTACAGGCTTCCTTCTCGCTTAATGAGGAAGGGAGGTTTTTTTTTTACACTGCAGCAGTTGTAAAAAAATACTCTCTAAGAAGCGTCTTAGTGTGAGAGTCCCTTTGGCTGGGCCTCTCTCTGAACAGAGCTGAGCGCTTTGTGCGGCGGCCGAGGTGAAATCACAGCTTGTGACGGGCTCCAAGAGCCACAGTGCGGCTGCCCCCCCCCCCCGCAGAAACGCCCCATGTTTGGGCAAATTCATTTCAGCCAGCTCTGCTGTATGACTTCACTTCTTATTCATCCCTGTCAAGAAACAGTTTGTCCAACGCTTCGGAGAAAGCCAGCACGAATATTTCCTAAACTCACCTGAGGGGAGGAGGTTTCACAGCAAGGCAATGCCTCAGGTTTGGGGTTTTGATAAAACAAAACAGTTTTTTGTGTTTTATTAAGTCAAATGGGGCATGAGCAACGCGGACAGGTCCTGGGTGGCTGTGACAAGGCGTTTCATGGACAAAGAAACGGGTCATTATATGCCTCTCCTGAATTTCACAGTGTGTCCCACTTGAGGTGACTGACGCTCAGAGGACACTGCACCGTGACTCACTCCGTCCCATATGTTCTCATATACTTCTGAAAACAACACAGTGGGCCAAAGTTTGGCTTTTTCCACAGCCTAAAGGTTTTCGTATTCAAAACAGGCAAGTTATTCTCTCCTATGACTAACACTGTGTTTTCACTAACCGCTGTTACACACAAACATCACCTCACTCTATCACATGAGAGAATCATGTCATATTGCAAATATTTTAACAAACTGCATAGCAGAAAATGAATAAGCAGTTCTGTATTTACTGATAGGGGGATATTTTTTAACAGTTATGAATTAAATACAAAGACTGGCTATGAATTAAATACAAAGACTGGCTATAAACACCTTGGAAGCTATACCAAAAAAGCACAGAAAAAATAGATGAACACTGAGACGCAGATGGAGCGTGTGTAATGTAACACACACTGGCATTTCTTTGTGCTTTTATTGCTTTAAATGCTTCTCTATTTTTTATGTCTACCCTTATGAAGTGTACTCTTGGGTCTCCACTCTCCAGAGTCCAAGAACACGGGAGTTGTGATTTTTGATAGCAGAAACCTTACCCCATACAGTTTTATATTCCTGCTTGTTGTTTTTTCAGTGCCATTGGGCAGTGAGGCAAATGTCGGGCTGATGGAGAGGAAACTGGCGTGGGTAAGTCCTGGGAGCACGCCACAAGAGCCCGACATCTGTATTCCTGCCCCTATCATGGGACAGCAGAGGCAGGCAGGAGCACCTTCCGCAGCTGTTAGTCCTGACAGTCCTCAAGCCTTCCACGCTGCCTCTATCCACCCGTGGTTATTCCTGTGTTGGAGCAGTCGGGTACGCACGGGGCTCTGGGCACAAAGCTTGTTCCCAGACAGGGTCTTTGCGCTGGGGAAGTCCCACGGTAGCAGGTTGTGCTGGCTTTGCAGACCCTTGCACCAGCAAGCTGCTGGGAAGATGCAGCTGTGGTGATGGAGAACAGGTTTGGGCTCCCTCCAGGACAGGTAAGGAGATGCCAGACTCTGGCTGTATCCCTGCCTTAATGGGCACAACCCAAAATAACCCTGACCAGCCCCTCCACCTCCCTGATGGTTACTGTGTGCCATGTGCATTTATGATGCCTTCATCTCGCTGTAAAGATAACACAGATAAGGAGAACAGAAGAACAACCTGCAAATTGCAGTGCCTCAGCAGCTCTTATCTCAATCTTTATGAGAGCTGATGGTTCTGGGAATTGGAAGCTCATACATAGTCACTGCGCCCACAAAACACTGACATCACATGACTGGCAATAAACCGTGGCTCACATTTCTGGAGAGCAGAGCACGCCTCTCCCTGCCTCTCGATGCAAGGTACGTCATTTGTTTTCTATTCAAATTCGCCCTCCTCCCACAGAAGCCTTGCCTCGCCATCCTAGCCATTAGACAATGTTATTGAGAAAACACTCGCTCGGGCGGTAGGAAGAATAATTTCCCATAAGTGTATTTTGCTATAGATCTACTACCTTTCATCTTGAAATATGAGAACCTTATGAATACAGTGATTTTATTGAATAAATACCCTCATGCCTGGTGCATGTCATGATTCATAGCAGATTAATAGAAGCAATTAAATATAAGATTAAATTGCTTAAACCATTTGCCCTACTAAGCTGATCCTGGTGCTGAGAACTGTATCAGTGCCACTAATTCCCAGAGATTTTCCTTCGGAGGCAGTTATTTAATGATTTTGAATATCAAATCCATGGTATCCCAGACTGGCTGCCTAATGCCTGTAATCATGTTAAAACGCAGCACTAAGCAACTTGCCCAAGGCACTTCAGTGAGTCACTGGAAGAGAAAGCAGAGCTCCTGCCTCGCGTTAGCTGCTCGAGCAGACGCAGAGACACTTGCAGAATGACGATGGGGGACAATCCCTGCGGCAGACTTCCCAAATGCCTTGGGTTTCAGGCCATGAGGTGCCATATTCTGGGCCCTGGGACAGCCACACACACACAGGTATTAGGTTATATGATGCCAGGCTCGCTGTCTGGGCACCTCGGCTCGTGCAACTAAGTGCAGCTGCAGAGCTGATGGCAAGCCCCAGCTGCAGCGCAGGGCTGCCTCGGTGGGCTGTCGTGTTTTGGAGCCAGCAGCCCGCAGCCCTGAATTACAAATACAGCAGGGAAGGGCCCGAGTGGGGAGCAGGGAGCCCAAGGAGGAGCGTTAGGGGTGCAGGATAGGCAGGCAGGCACCCACCACCCAAGTGTGGGCTCTCACCCCTGAGCCTGTGAGCAGGAGGCAGCCACTGGTCCAGGATGGGCCGGGAGTGGAGAAAAAGGGTGTTTTCCCATTCCTCAGTTGGACATCTATACCCAAGACATGCCCTCAGTGAAAATACCCAGGCTGCTCCCCAACCACTTTGCACTCAGCAAGGACCAGTTGTGCCTCCGATGTGGCACGCAGAAGTAAGGCCATGCACAGCAGGTTTGCAGGCTGTCTCCAGCAGTGGGGCAGAGCCCCAATCTGGCTTTTGTGTTGTCTGGGCTGGCCCTTCTGCCTCCTTGGTCCCCCTCCTCATCACCTCTCGCATGCAGGATCTGAGGCACCCTGAGCTCAACAAACCCTGGCAAAAGGGCTCAATCGCAGGATTTAAAGGCATTAAAAATGCTGTTTTCATTGCAATATGACTCATCGGTAATTCTATATTGTTCATACGCTGTTTGTTGTAACCTTTCGTCACTGAATCCTTTCTGTGTCTCATCGTTCTTTTTTTTCTGTTCTTTCTTTTGCTGACTCTCCCTCTCTGCCCCTATCTTTCCTTTTTCCTTCTGTTTCTTATGACTTTGTGCCTCTGCAAAGTCCAAATATTTACAAAAGGAAACGCTGGGTTGTGAAACTGAATTCGGAGAAAATGTTACACATGCAGAAGAAATGCATCCAGCACGGTTTCCAAATTTTCCCACATGAATTTTTGTTCTCTGTCTCAAGTGCTGAGGCTCGGTGCTCCGTATCTTTATTCAGGCAAAACTTGCACCGAGAGCAGTGAGACGCAGGCTGGGGTCAGGTCCAACGGTGCTGTCATCCTGGGTTGGCTGGAACGGTTCAGGGCTGATTTTGGCCATGGGTGACTGGTTAAAAGGCCCGAGCAGCCAGTTTTACCGGTTAACCAGCTTGTGCAATGGGCCAGTTCCAGGCTAGGGGTTATCTACGCTTGTCACCAAGTTGCTAACAAATTGGCACCGGTGTCAGGCCGTGCAGAAGCTGTCCGCAGCCCTCAGTTCATCCCCTCGCAGATAAACATCAGCCAGGCTGCACCAGGAGACCCGCAGCCTCTGAAGGAAGCCGGCAAGGTCCCCGGCCGGGCTGAGAAGACGACAGCGCACTCAGCTACGGCATTATGATGAAATTGTCAGGGAATTATTTTCCCAAGAAGTCCCTAATCCCACGAGCGAAGGATCACACTCATGGGCCTTTCATGTCGTTATGGACTTGTAAATATTTTGGCAGAGTAACATGGGAACTGCTCAGGCCCAGGGAATAAAGGAGGGCAGCAACGCTGCAGCGGGTCCCATCTGCTGCAAGAAAAGCATCGCCTTGCACCCCCACCCTCGGGGGCAGCACTGCGTCGTTTCTATTATTACCTTTACAATGTCATTGTGGCCCAAGTGCAAACACGGATTTGTTTTGGAGGAAGGGGTTAATTTTGTCTTTCCTGCCTTTTGTTAAGACAGGAAATCAAGCCCTTAAGAAAGTCATTCAGGTCAGGCTGAGCTCCTAAAAGGCACTTCAGTCCTGCTTTGTATTTTCCTTTCCTTCATTCTTATGGCAGGTTTATTTAAGAAAAGAAAACAAAAATAGAGTAAAGCAAGGAAATAGCTAGTCCAGGATTATAAGTGATTAAATGCACACTGCCACATGTGATTAATTTTTTTCTTCCTGATTTGCTCTGGGTGTAAACAAGAGCAGATTCAAAAGTCCCGTAATTAAATAAGTCCATCAGAGAGCGATTAGCATCGCTGCGTGCTCTCGCAGAGGCAGATTCCCCTTGCGCAAAGGTCTCGGCTGAACATCTTCCCTGTGCTGGCTTAGAGCAGCCGAGGCACCTGGCCCAGGGTGCCCGGCCCACATTCGATATTTGCACCAAGCCAGCTGGCAGCACGGATGGCACGGCGGCTGCCACGAGAGCACGATGCCTACCTGCGCAGGGGGCACCCATGGCAATGTTGTTAAACTTGGGGAAAACTGAGGTTGCCAAACAGGAAAAAAACAAAACAAAACAAAACACCTCAATCTTTTAATTTTCTGTGTAGGAGAAGAGTTTGGGACAAGAAGAGAAATACTGTCAGCAGCACAAGGATACCCCCATCCGTGAGCCAGTGGCCATTTGCACTGACAAGGCACCGGTGGCACAGCACATTAAAATACCACTTTCCATTAAAGAGTTTAAATCCACGCTTCCAGCCCATGCTCCCGCTTCTGGAAGGCTTTGGGCTTGCTGGAGGAGCTCAGCATCCTGATGGAGTCCCCTGGGAGAAGGACGGTGCCTGCTCAGACCCATAAGTTTGGGGCACGTCACGGTCTGAGGTCATCATCAAAACGAGGAGAAATGCAGTGAGAAAAAGTGATGAATGAAGGCCTGCCTCACGGCCATCTGCCGTACCACTTTCTGCTGCGAAAAGCTGGCAAGCCGTCAATCATCGCTAATTCCCACTGCTGGGCTCCTCAGCACAGCCTGGGATGGCTTTTTGGCAAGGTCACCAGAGCTCAGCCACGCATGGTGCTGTCACAGCGATGCCACTGCCAGCTGCAGCACAGCCCATGCGCCCTGCCCACGTGTGCGTGGCACGGAGAGACTGGTGTCACCCACCAGCTGCTGGGGGCTGTTCACACCCAGCAGCGGGCTGTGGACCACCAGAGGGTCCCAGTAACAGCGTGGGTGACCGCGTGGTCGAGCGGAGTTGTTTCCCGGCACTGAAGCATATGAATGTTTCTCCCGCAATCTGTTTCCAACCCGCTGTTAAAAGAACAATAATAAATAAATAGAATGAAAAGTGCAAGCCAGTGTTTATTTTTAAAGGACATGTTTAAAAAAAAACAGATCTGCTTTGAGGCTGCAGTTCTGGCAAAAAAAAAAAAAAATCAAAACAAAAAAAAATGAAAGAAAAAAACCAACATTGCTCAGCAGAGCAGAGCCATCCCTGCAGCGAGTGGGTGAGCTGGGGCCGATGCTCGCTCGGCTGTGTCCATCCCTGTGTCCCCTCCTCCTGGCCACCCGCCAAGAGCCTGGAAAGCCCTGGAGCGCTCGGCCAGATCCAGAGGTGTGCTGGTTTGAGAAGGCTGGAGGTGGCCAAAGACTGGTGGAAACTGGTGGAGGAGCAACTGGGAAGTTCGAGAAAGTTGACAGCCGGCAGCCCACGAGGCTGGGAGAGCTCGGAGCTGGGAAAGGCAGCCTGAGCGGTGGGAGGGGACCCTGGGGCAAAGGGGTGCATGGGGAGGGCTCCTCTGGGAGGGGAGCAGCTGGAGAAGAGAGGTGACAACAGCTACCTGCTGCACGGGGTGAGCAGGGAGCAGCACAGCAGGGGCAGGAGGTGCTGGGGGAAGGAGGAATTGCTGGAAAGGGGCTGTGGGAAAAGGGTCGAAGCCGGGGATGGTGCTGGGGGCAGGCGGAGGCCAGGGCAGAGTGTGCCGGGGAGCTCATAGGGCCGGGGAGAAATCGCGAGGAGACAGGGGAAGTGAAAGCGGCGCTGCCTGGAAGCTGCGTGTAAGAAACACCCCAGTGTTTTGGTGGCAGCTGGTCGCCCACGGGGAAAAGACAACTTTTGGGAAGCGCTGATACACTACCAGGGGGGGAAAAAAAAAACAGAGCTCCAGCTGCTTCATTGCCCGTTACCGGGCCGCCCTAACATCTGGGAAATGGAAAACAAAGCACCACAGATTTTTTCCTCGCACACAAAACGTGAGAACAGCTTCTCAGAGACATTTACATACCAAATGCACTCAGATACCTGTCCCCGTGTGCACACACTGCCGTCTCCCTGTGCCTGTACCTGTGTAATTTGCCTATGCACGAACCCAAATCACAGAACCGCTGCGCCAGCACCAGGCTCGTGTACACGCGTGCGCTCACACGTGCTGACAGGCGTGTGCGAGGAGCGCGGCCACGCACACAACCCCCCAACCCCCCAACCCCCCCGCAACCCTGCGGCCCCCCGATTGCCGTGGGGGGGCTGCTGGGGGGCAGAGGAGCCACGCGTGTCCGCAGGCGCGTGCACACCCTTGGGGACGTGTGCGGGTGCGCGTGCACGCGCGTGTGCGCGCTCCCTGCGTGCCCGCGCACGGCTGGGTGCGGGACCCCACGGGCTGGGTGCGGGACCCCACGCGCGCTCACACCCGCGCCCCCCCCCTTCCCCCACGCGGTTGTAGCCGGGCGAGCGCGCGCGCGCGCCCAGCGGCCCATGACGTCACAGCGGCGGGGCCGTGGCGCGCCGCCAAGGTGACGTCAGGCGCGGGGCGGCCCCCACGTGACCCGGCCCCCATTGAGAAAACGGCGGCGGCGGCGGCGCGCCCCGATATAAGGCTGCGGGGCCGCGCCGTGCCCAGCCGAGCCGCGCCGCCCGGGAGCGCTTCGTTTTATTTGTATTTTCGGGTTTTTTTTTGGTTCTTTTCCTCGCTCCTCGGGGCCCGACCGAGCCATGGTGAACCTGCGGGTGTGCGCGCTGGAGTGCGAGGCGCTGCGGGGGCTGCTGCAGGAGCGCGCCGCGCAGTGCCTGGTGCTGGACTGCCGCTCCTTCTTCTCCTTCAACGCCGCGCACATCCGCGGCTCCTGCAACGTGCGCCTCAGCACCATCGTCCGCCGCCGGGCCAAGGGAGCCCTAGCCCTGGAGCACGTCGTCCCCAACGAGGAGCTCCGCTCCCGCCTGCGCCAGGGGCTGGTGCACACCGTGGTGCTGCTGGACGAGCGCAGCGCAGACCTGGAGCTGCCCAAGAGGGACAGCACCCTGCTGCTGGCCCTCGGCACCCTCTGCAGGGAAGCCCGCGGTGCCCGCATCTGCTTTCTCAAGGGTGAGTGGCCGCCCGGGGTCCCTCGGGGACGTGGCCGCCTCCTCCTCCTTCTCCTCCTCCTTCCCCGCCGCCGGCCGCGGGCTCCGCTCGCCCCCGGCCGCGCAGCGCTCACCCCGCGCCCCTCTCCCTCTGCCCCCGCAGGAGGTTACGAAGCTTTCTCGGCCGCCTGCTCCGAGCTGTGCACCAAGCCGGCCGCCCCCACCGGACTCAGCCTCCCCCTGAGCGCCAGCAGCGCCCCCGGCAGCGCCGACTCGGGGTGCAGCTCCTGCGGCACCCCCTTGTATGATCAGGTGAGTGGGGGAGATGTGTGGGTGCCGGCACCTTCCTGTGCCCAAGGTGGTGTTGGGGATCACCATGGGGAGCTGTCCGAGCGGTGCTGACCGCTTGTCTGTCTGTCTGTCCGCTTCCAGGGTGGCCCCGTGGAAATCCTGCCGTTCCTCTACCTGGGCAGCGCGTACCATGCCTCCCGGAAAGACATGCTGGATGCCTTGGGGATCACGGCGCTGATCAACGTCTCGGCCAACTGCCCCAACCACTTCGAAGGGCACTACCAGTACAAGAGTATCCCGGTGGAGGACAACCACAAGGCGGATATCAGCTCCTGGTTTAACGAGGCGATTGATTTCATAGGTAAATGAGCTCTCTCTACTGTTCTTTTGTCTCCTGTGGTGTACCCTGGGAGTGATTTTTTTTTTCCTTTTTTTTGGGTGGGGGTGGTATTGTCTTCCTCAGCGCAGCCTCATTTGAGATAGGGGAACCTTTGTTGCATGGGGATAAATGCCCAGAGACTGTTTCCATTAATTTTATTCAGCTGAGAGGAATAATCTTGGCTTTACAAAACTGTTTGAGATCTTGAATCAAGAGGCATTAGTCTTGCAGAAGAGAGCTAGTGAACTTAAGCGGATCAGTATTAAAGTAATCTTGCGAGACTGCTAAAGTGACCTGGAGGACCTATTAGTATAATTGGAATTGGAGCCCAGAATGAGAATAGCTAGAGTGCTGTTTCCCTCAGGACAAAGGCTCTCTTTGTCTCGAAAGCACTGGGCTCACCTATTCGGCTAAGGAAGGGATGGATTAAAGACATGTAAAACGGCAGGCGCTGCTTTCCCACCTCTGGAAGCCGTGGGACTTGTTTGCCAACTGTGTATTTTAATTCTTTCAGACTCTGTTAAAAACGATGGAGGAAGGGTGTTTGTGCACTGCCAGGCTGGCATTTCCCGGTCAGCAACCATCTGCCTTGCTTATCTCATGAGGACCAACAGAGTCAAGCTGGATGAAGCCTTTGAGTTCGTGAAGCAGAGAAGGAGCATCATCTCCCCAAACTTCAGCTTCATGGGGCAGCTGCTCCAGTTTGAGTCGCAGGTCCTTGCCCCCAACTGCTCAGCAGAAGCCGGGAGCCCCGCTATGTCGGTATTGGACAGAGGAGCATCGACCACCACAGTCTTTAACTTCCCAGTCTCCATCCCCGTTCACACCTCGTCCAGTGCTTTAAGCTACCTTCAGAGTCCCATCACCACTTCCCCGAGCTGCTGAGAGGCAGGTGAAAATCCAGTCAGAACTCAGACGTACTGTGTCAGAAGTGCAATAACTGTGGGGACAGTGTCATCGGTCACTTGTGTCTTGTGGGGAACCATCCGTGCATCCCAGAACACTGTCACGAAGAGGAGCTCACCTGATGCCAGAGAACTAGGTGTTACAGACTCTCCTGCTGTCTTCTAAACCCAATATCTGGATGCCTACGCAAAGAGCTAAGGACGCTGTGTTATCCTGAGCTGTTCCCCCTTGTCTTCTGTTTGTCCTAAGCCTGCTGCACATTCAGTAGTGTGCTCACCAGTATTCCCATTCCTGGACACTTTAAGCAACACTGATGCTGTCCCCTCTTATGACAATCCTATTTATTTATTTTTACATTAGAGCATTGTTTTGCCTTCATGAACTTACAGTTTCATTTCTAGAGAAACTAAATACCTCAGCATTTTTTGGTACTGTAATCCTGTGTATATATCTGTCAGCTCTTCTTGTTTCCCAAGCACTGACATGAAAGCACCAGGCGCGTGCTTTTTTGAGTTGCCAAGGGTTGTATGTTTGATTTATTTATGTGAAATAATATATTTCTTCTTATGAAG
The DNA here is from genome assembly GCF_963932015.1 of Anas acuta. Classification (NCBI taxonomy): domain Eukaryota; kingdom Metazoa; phylum Chordata; class Aves; order Anseriformes; family Anatidae; genus Anas; species Anas acuta. Next base: position 10,843,843 of record NC_088992.1, read on the forward strand.
ACATAGTTTTGTTACGTGACTATAACTTTTTTTATACAAACAGAATAAATTATGGTATTTCTATTGAAAGCTGGATATGTTATTTAAAGTCTTGTGCATCTTACTGTCCTAAAACTTCTTTACAAGCTCCCAGATAACAAGCAAAAAGTCAGTCTGAATTTCTAATGGTGTTTGGCCCCAGGTAATGCAAATTCCTAGGGTCTTGACTGAACTAGACAGAAAAAGGAGTTTAAAAGCAACATACTTGACTAGAAACTTCTGCCATTTCTTAACCTGAGTTCTTTGTCCCTGTATAATTATGTGCTGTGGCAAACAGCCAAGGCCAGACTCTCAGCTGTAAGGTGGCTTTGGCTGCAGTACTGGCAACAGAGCTGTAATAGTTCAAACCAACTGAGACCTGAGCAAGGGACTACAGGGGAGTTAAAATAGTCCTCTCCCAGGAAGGAGGAAGAAGCTTCCTTATTGCTTGTTTACTTCAAATGCTTCAAAGGTTAAGTCTAAAAATTAACCTGTTGCTAGCTGATCTCTGGTGCTGCTGAGTTTGTGCCAAGGTGTTTTCTTTTTCTGTCTTGCCTCCTTAATTCCTTTTTGCAATTCAAAGCGCCTCTGATCCCTACAGTGAAATATTTGGCTGGCAGTGCTATCTCTGGAGATAAATCAGGGCATAACAACAGGCCAGGTTACCAGCAGTCATCTAACTTTTACCAGTGGTCGTATAACTTCTTACACAGACCCAAATAAATTCTCTGGCTGCAGATTCCCACTAGACCGGACTTTTCCCAGCATTTAAGCTGAGGCAAGGAGTTTTATCCAGCATGACAAAAGGCAGGGAGACAAGCCCTAACTGGTTAGTGCTGCTGGCAGCTCGTGGGCAGGAGCTGCGGGGCGATGGTGGCAGCAAATGGTGCGGGGTTGGTGCTGTGGATGGGGTGTGACATCCGTGGGGTGCGTGGGGGGAGCAGCGCTGCTGTGACATGTCCTTACTGGGGGCAGCTAATGTGGAAGAAATGCAGCTGGAGGCTTGTTTTTAAAGCAAGTTGGTGGTGGCAGTGCCAGCTAACTGGACGTGGGGGGGCACTGGGACAGCAGATGTTCTGGCTCTGCATCCACGCCAGGAGGAAGCTGCCCGTCCTCGCATCGCTGAAGTTCAAGGAGTCACGTGCTGCTTTTGCCCTGTCAAAAATGGATTTGCTCAGGCAGATAAGAGCCGTTTATGATTCTTTGTGCAATATTAAGGCGTCCTAATCGCTACAATCCAAAGTCTACGTTTATAAATGAGGGTCTTTAAGCACAAAGCAGCTGCAGCCCTGTCACGTAACCGAAGGCGTGCTGAGCACCACAGCCTCCTGCTGAAACCCTGCAAGTTACCTGGAGTGCTCGCGGTGCTAAATCCCGGGCCCCTTGAAGCGAAGGTGCCCTTGAAGGCCGGGATGATGCAGCGCTGCGTCTGAGAGGCTTCCACGTGCGCTGCTCCGCAGACGCAGCTCTGTCGTCAGCACCGCGCTCCGACCTGACGCCAAGGGATAAAAACAAATGGAGCAGCTAAAAGGGAAGCGAGGAGAGCTCCCCAGGCTCCAAGAACCGAAGTTAAAAGTCGTCTTTCCGCAGTGTGAAGCACCTCAAAGCGCGCTGTCCTCCCCCAAAGTCTTTCTCTTCCTGCAGAGCCTGCAGAACCCCTTTCTTCCTTGCATGGAAAGTCCCTGGGCAGGTTGTGCTGCTCCATGGGGTCGCACCCAGCGCTGCATTCCTCGTAAAATGCACAAGGCTCTTTCTGGAAACGTGAGCCTTTTTTTTTTTTTTTTCACCTGCAGCAAACGGTGGAACAAACTTTCACCTTCAAAGCCAAGCAGAGCTCGTTCAGTGGAAAAATACAACCTTGGCAGCCCTGGCCGTGCAACTGATAAAAAAAATCCTGCCTGTTAATCACAGTTCAAACAGAAATCCGCTCTCCGTCAGCCGGGGGAGGTTGTTTATGTGTTTCTTGGAACAATAAAACTCATTACCTGGCAGCCGATCAGCTTTATAACCTAAGCAGGCACCTGACAGAGGGGCACAGAGAGCGGCTTCAGCACAAAGCCGGGCTCTCGGAGCCAGCCGCTGAGGGCACCCAGAGGCGCTGTCGGCTCGCAGCGACCTTCGCCGGCTCTGTCGTGACCCTCCTGCTGCCACCTGAGTCCTGCGGTGCTCCCAGCCCCCAGATTCCTGCAAATCATCTGTGAACAGGATCGTGCCCTGATCCCAAAGTGCTCCTGGGCCATACAAGTGAGGGATAAGGGGGAGAGAACAGGCACCAGAAGCAGGAGAGGTGCAAGCGAGAGAGCAAACGCCACGTCAGTGTGCCAACGTGTCCGCTGGGGGAGATGGACGGACATGGCCAAGCTGAACTTTGCTACCTGTGCACATGCTGGGGGGCATTTTCCCTTCTCCCCCCTCATTTATTCTCCCTGGTTGGCCAGAGTTTGAACTCCCGCTATCCCGGCTCCCTGCCGTGCTAATAGGGCTCAGCTGAGCTCCTGCCCCCCTTCTGGGGGCCCGAGACCCCCCGAAACCAGGCACACAGCGGGTGTATGTAGGGCTTAGGCTTATATAAACCCATAATTATACAGTTGCATATGTCCCCATGGAAACCACGAGGAGTTTCCCTTTGCTGAGGACGGCAGTAACATCACTTCCTGCTGCTGACACACCAATTTGTCACAAAGTGATAAAAAGACATTTTTTTGCATTTCGGGAACTGGCTCCCGGCCTCGTTCCTCCAGGCCAGGAGCCGCTCGCCCACCCCGAAGGCAAACAGGAGGCATGGATGAGAGCCCTTTGGGTCCCCAAAATGGCCAAACAAGGAGGGCAGCTGGGTGCAAACACACAAAGGACGGGTGCAGCAGCGTGAAGCCCATCGCACGTGGTGTCCCAGCTGCGAGGGGCGGGCGCAGGCAACACAGGACCCCCGTGGGGGCACAGCACACGAGCAGCACGTAATGCCCCCTGCAAAAGGCAGTACCCGGGGGATGTGGTGTACCCGGTTATCACGACAGGCAGACCCAGCTCCAGATTAGAGCGTCTGGGGTAATCCCCTTGTCTCAAAGCTGTTGCCTTTCTTTTGTAATCAGCGCTCTGAGAGGTGCTGGGCGCACGGCTGCTTAGGGACTGTCCTGCATTAGTCACCCCCGTATCCGAGCAGCAGGGCCACAAGGCTGTGTCGTGCATTTAGGTTCAAAAAGAACATTACATCCTGATCATACACAGGCAAATCTAAGTTGCCCAGTTACCACCTCCTTTTTTTTTTTTTTTTCCCTTCTGGCTCCAGGACCGCAGAAAGGGCATTTGGAAATTGCATTTCAGTGCAATCCTGGCTTTCCCAAATCTGCTCCGATCCAAGGCTGTAGACGGGTAGGGAAAACAGTTAAAACCCCGGCTAAAACACCCATGCTGAAAGAACAGATTATTCAAGCTTTGTACTATGTGTGGACACATTTAGCCTCCCTTCTACATGCTCTTTCCTACGTGCAGAGCACAGCCAAGGCACCAGGACAGGTGGGCACAGTTAGCACCCGTCAGGGTGAAGTGGACCAAGGTGTTAAAGGAGGGAAGGCAGGCCTGGGGGGAGAGAGCTGAGAGCCTGGGGGTGAAGTGGGGGCTGCAGGGGCTGGTGTTCTGGTGAGATACTTGGCGTTGCTCCGAGGACTTCAGCCTGGGCAGATAGCTCTGCGTGGGACCTGCTCAGGTCTGTGCGTTCTGCTCTTGTGCAAATCGTGCTGAGGGCAATACCCAAGGGATGTGCCTGGTACCCAGGACAGGTAAAGGTTACCTGTTTTGGGAGCTATTTCCCATTTTGGAAGTGTAGTGTGCAGGTCTGTGCCTGTCAGGAGAGCAGTGCCAGGGTCCTACGTGGACCTAGACTGGCTCCATTACCAGTCACAGAGCAAACTGTCTACCTCGTTTTAGGACTAGCATCCGAAGCCAGGGAGAAGGCAGGTTTGTTCTTTGTCCTTACAAGGTGTGTCACAGCCTGTCCTCTAGGGGAATTTTCCCCTGGGAATTTCCCATTCCCAGGGTTTCATCTGCTGTGGGGGCAGCACATCCCTCCTGTGGGGCTGTGCGTGCCCCCAGCCTCGTGGGCACTCCGTGGCAAGGCCAGGGTAGGGCTGAGACCCTGGGATGTGCCAGAGCCCCCAGGACGCCGTCGAGCTGGGGGTTTCCTGCGTGGCTCGCTCAGGATCCTACATTTGCGTGCGTTTCCTGCGAGACGCAGAAATGACTCGTTCTGGGCTTCCCCTCCGGGGCGCTGCTCAGAGACAGATGAGTGGGTGTGATGAGACACTCGGTGCAGCCCGCAGGTGACTTCCAGCTCCCTTCCCACCGCTGTCACCACGGCGGCTGGCCCTGTCCCCCTGGCAGGCGCTCTGTGGTGGTGCTGGGCTCTGCGGGGTTGAGGGCAGAAAGAGCTAAAAGAGGGGACGCTCGTGAACACGCTTGGTGTGTGGGGATGGAGATGAAGCACATTACTAACCGTAGGTGTTAGCATCTCCCTTGCTTCTCCCTGATTTATCTAGGGCTTGCTTGGCGTTCACTGAGTCACAGAGGGGTTGAGGTTGGAAGGGACCTCTGGAGGTCACCGTGTCCAACCCCCTGCTCAAGCAGGGTCACCTACAGCAGGTTGCACAGGGTCGTGTCCAGGTGGGTTTTGAATATCTTTAGGGAAGGAGACTCCTTCAATCTTTCCTCACGTGAACATCCCGTGCCATCGCTTTGGCCTTCTGCTGGATGCCCCCAAGGAGCTCCACGTCCTCCTCACACTGGAGGGCCTGGAGCTGGGCACCACACTCCAGGCAAGGCCCCAGCAGGGCTGACTGGTGGGGGAGGATCACCTCCCTCACCTGCTGGCTGTGTTTTTCCTAATGCAGCCCAGGATACCAGCGGCCTTCTTGGCCCAACGCTGTCTCATGGTCAGCTTGGTGTCCACCGGGACTCCCAGGTCCTTCTCTGCAGAGCTGCTCTCCAGCAGGTCACCCCCAGCCTGTCCTGGCGCTGGGGGTTATTCCTCCCCATGTGCAGGACCTTGCACTTGCCTTTGTTGAATTTCAAGAGGTTCCCCTCTGCCCATCCCTCCAGCCTGTCCAGGTCCCTCTGAACGGCAGCACAGCCTTCTGGTGGACCAGCCACTCCTCCTCATTTTGTGCCACCAGCAAACTCACCGAGGGTACCCTCTGCTCGTGGTGGTTGAGTCAGGTCTGTGGGAACGGCCACCAGCCAGTTCATTACAGCATCCATGTAGGGGCTATCCCAAGTGCCGCAGAAAACGCTTCATTTCTCAAAAAATGGTTGTATGACACCAGTCCCTCTCATTTCAGTACCTTTTGGTTTCCAAACCATACGCTGTATTTAAAAACAAGCTCCCGGAGCGCTCTGATATGACGTAGTCACTGTCGAACTTGGTAACCACTTGGCTACAAATACTCACTATATAACACTTTAAAATATAATTTCACATACATGTTTTTTTTTCTTTTCCCAGAGCCAAATGTAATTCCCACCTGTACTAAATGATCAACTGCAGTGTGATTTAGACTTCCAGCTTCTGATATTAACTAATTTCATTTGAAACATGATTTTTTTTTCCTTCCCATAGCAATTTTGGTGGACATATCTAAAAATAGCTTTTTCACATCTTTTATGTACTGGAAATAGGTTGTTTCTTTCCAGCGTCTTCCATAAACTCTTGTTGAAATATCATTTATGGTACATTTGTTTGCATGCTGTTATCTTGTTCTTTTAAACCTTGTTACAATTTTGTTAATTGGCAATGGGGTCAAGCACTGTGGTTCCAACGGCAGGTTTTTCTAATTTATAGAGGATATAAACCGTGGGTGTTCATTAACTAATAGATCTTCCTGACACTGCAATACTTGCAGACCAACTGATGACTTCTTTCCTTTATTGCTTTCTGCAATGAAATCTTTATGATTGGAAACATATATCAGGGAGCTTTTGCATGATGAACATTTTAGAAATTGCATCTACTCTTTATCGTATGTGACTGTTTTCGATCCTGCATTCATATGCAATCCATCCGTACAAAATGCCCGACAGCAAGGTGAGAACTTTGCTGCTTTTGAGTGGTTTAACGTTAAAACAAGAAGTCAGCAGTCCTACGTGCATGTTGGCTGTGACAGCAGCAGTTGCAAACCTGGACTGGGTCTGTGCACGTGTGGGATTTCCCCCTGCGTTGCTGGGCTTCGCTTTGGTGTTGCAAGAGATGAGGGCTTTCAGTTAATGGCCGTGGTGTTAGGGCCTTTTTAGAGCCTAAGTGGGATCATATGGCCGTGTCTATGTCTGCTTCTCCCACTGCCTGGTCTAGGTGGAGCACCTCTGCCCCTCCAGGGGAGGAGGTGACCTCTGGAAGCATCTTTAGGCCTTGTTGGCAGCTCGCTGTGAGGAGTCCAACAGCTCCACAAACTGCAGCACCTGCTGTGATGGGTGCAGGTGGAGCGGGGAGGTCAGTGCTGGTCTCACAGATGAGCCCTGTTGGCTGCTGTGGCTTGGCTGGGACGGCTGTTGTGTCAGCCGGGGGCCTGGAGCTGCAGGATTTCTGCCTGCCCCTGGGAGCCCTGCAAGGAGCCAGCTGTGCAGCGCCGAACAATAGCTCCCACCCTTCCCTACTGACTGGGAGGAACAGAAAGGAACAAAGTTAATTGCAAGGAGGAAAAAAAAAAATGTTTGTCCTAGTCTTTTACTATTCTGACTCCTTTTGGAGAGCTTCCTCTCCCCAGGAGCCAGCAGACACCTGGGCACAGAGCAGACCCCAAATTCCAGCACCTCCACTTGCTCCTTTTTCTCTTTTCTTTAAACTCCTGTCTGCCAGCTCCGAAGAAGATGGTCTTTTATAACTTTTTTTTTTTTTTTTATAACTGCCTTTTGTTCCTCTGTTTACAGCTTCCCTTCCAAACGGCAGGGATGGCTGACGTCAGGGTGCTACATTTGGGCTCGCCGCGCCTGTATCTGGTGTTGATGCCTTCCAGGAGCAGCAGGAACGCGGGCTGGGGGGCGAGCAGCGGGGGGAGGGAGTGGGCAGGAGGGAGGCAGGAGCAGCGTTTGGGATCCGGGGCGATGCTGCTCGCCACCTCTCCCCGCCAGGCACCAATTGGCTTGCTGGAGAGCACCATGGTCATTTATGGCCTTGTGCGGGCAGGACCTGCCCACTGGCACCCTGTCCGTCTGTCCAGGCAGCTGGCAGAGCTGTGCGTGGCACCGCGAGCTACGCGCCGAGCTATTTTTGAGAAGCCCGGGCTGCATCCCAAGAATAGCGTACTCTATTTCTGGCGCAAAATGATCTTCCTGGGTGGGGGATGCGGGGATTTTTTTTTTCATATGAAATGCATGGGTTTGTGCTCGCAGTCGTCGAGAGAAACAACTGGATGCAACTGGAAGAGAAGGGCAAAAAAAAGGCATGGAGAGCTCATGGCCGAGGAGCTCGTACCCAGGGGGAGAGCTCGGTGCTTGCTTCCATCAGTGTGTGCTCATTGCCAGTGATTTGCTCATGGAGTAGGAATTAAAAAGTGCTGGGTTTGGTTTACAGCTGGGGTGTAGTGAGGACACTGGAGGGCTTTGCATTTGTTTGAAATAGGCTGCTGGGGCAGCTTCAGATTCCAAAACATTTAACAAGGCTAAAAGGGATGAACAAGGATGCTAAATGCAGAGTGTAAGCTTGTTGTTTGCTTTCACCAATTTTGGACCCATATCTCACTCCAGATCGGCTGGATCTCAAGGGCAGCAGAACACCATTTGTTTGCCAGGGCATAAAGAAATTCCTAAAAAGAAAGGAGCTGTTTGTTTGCTACGGGTCTTGTAGTAATACCAAGAGGCCCTGAACAGTGTTGCAGGCTCCTTTGTGGTGGGGATGTCTCCTTCACAGGACTGGGAAGGGAATGTCTCCGGAGCCTCCAAGTGCTGGGGCAGATAGATCAGACTATCACCCACAGCCTGCCTGGCTGCTCAGTGCAGGGACCTATTTTACCTGTTTTAGGTGAAAATTGCCATACATGGCCATGGACTGACTTCCAGTGGTTGTGGGATTTAGCAGGGTAACCTCTGCACCTACGTTGAAAACCAGAGCTCTGAAATGAGGTCTGAAATGTTTCCTGTTCTTACAGCATGGGTGGATGCTGGTTGCATAAAAACTTCTGAAAAAAATGGAGAAGGTTGTAAACTTCTTACCTGAAGCTTGCCTTCTTATTTTTTTTCAGCCAACTTGTAAGGGCTGATATCTTTCAAACCAATTCCCAAATTCAAAGAGGCACAACAGTGCTGTGACTACAACACTCATGCTGGTGCTGATGAAATTCTTGTTCTCTGAAACCTCCTCTTACCTCCATCCACCTGTGCACCAGGAAGATCTCTTCCAAAATCATAAATCCAAAGTGGATATACTTCCAAAGCTAGCACAAAACTGATGACAGCTTTTTGTTTTTGATGTTCTAGGGGAGTGTTTATTTTTTTTTGAGGCCGGGTGAAAATTTTCCACTTTGATTTCCAATCAGGGCTGCTATAATAATGCCTGTGTATACAAACTTGGCTCCCAGGGGGTAGGGATACAAAATGCTTCCCTTACACTTACTACCAAAGCACAGAAGTTAGGGGAGAATAATCTCATTTAGAAAAAGAACTAGGTCTGTTTGTAGGTAGAGACAGATGCAGGAGGCTGGGCTGGAGCTGTTTCCCATCATTTTTTTCTGGTTACCAATGGCAGCAGATGTAAAGATACAAACCTACTTCTAAGGCCAGCACAGGCTATTTTGATCATGTGGTCTGAGACCTGCGTAATGTAAGCCAAACTTCTGGTTGAAAAGTTTATATCCTTTAGAAGGACACTGTCCTGATGGAAATTTTTAAATGACGGGAATATCATTTTTTACAGAAGAATTTTTTGGATGGTGCTTTAGTGGAAAGAGCAGATGACAGTCAGAAATCATTGATTTCCAGCATGGCTCTGTTTTTCTTTCACAGCATCACCTCCTGGTTTACGACCTCAGTTTAGTTTTCTTTAGAATGAAGACTGAGGTGCTCAGCCTTAACGCTGCCAGCTTTAATTAGGCAGATCACCGGCTGCTGAGAGCAGAGCAGCTCTTTGGGGAGGGCTCTATCATACTCTATCCGCCAGGGTATACTGGGTGTTTTTTGGGGAGCCAGAGAGGATGGGCTTGCAGGAATGGTGCCGGTGACTGCTAGAGGCTTGGCCAGCTCAGGGATGGGGCTCCTGAGCTCACCTGCGAAGTGGCCTTGGCAAGAGAAGGTGGGAGGGAAAGTCTCTTTGTATTTGTAGTGGTTTTCTCTTACACATTGTGGTAAGATTCAAGGTGGAGAGCTGTGGAGCCTGGCAGCAGAAAAGGAGGCTTAGAAAGAAAGACAAGGAGGGTTTGTGAAGCAACATGGCAGAAAATCAGGTCAGAAAGGGGCATAACAAGATGAGAGGTGGGGAACGTGAGTTCCCTTTCAGGGCTGAGTGCTTGCATCATGCTGGGTCCTTCAGGGAGAGAGCTCTGCATTTCTGACCAGTACTTCTGTTGTCATGTTATTGTTCTGTTTTGGGAGGTTCACCAAAGTCTCCATTGCTCAGTGTCAAAGCCGCGCAGAGGCTGGCAGCGCACTGCCTTTCTAGGACATCCACTTCTGCTCACAGGTCTGTGACCAAAGATGCATTTCCTGAACAGCAGATCTCTGCCTGCTGCCTCCAGCTCAACTGCGTTCGCTGTGAGAAGTTGCTCTGTTCCTTGAGCACAAATGTCTTGGCAAACTGTTAGGTCCAATAGCTTCCAGCACCAGTATGTCCCGGGGAAGAGCTGTTTCACTGGGATGTCTCCGTTCACATCAAACTGGCCCATGCTGAGCTGTGCGCTGCTGCAGTGGGGTTTCTTTTCCCTTGTAACAACCAGCTGGGGCATTTCTCTCCCACGGGCAGGTGCTGCGGGTGGTCCTGCAGCATTTCCAGCCTTCCAGACCTCATTCGCTCCTCGTGCAAGTGGGAGGCACAGAAATACAGAGGGAAGGTGAAGCTGAGTACAGGTGAAGCTGCGGAGCCGTGTACTTTCTTATGTTGGTGATTTAAGGATCCTGTTAACTGTAATTTGTTGCTCAAGGCTCTCCCCACTGTTGCGGCTTTGGGCGGGTTGTTGCTCCATTTCCCCCTTGCACTGCACTGGCCGCAGTCCCTGCTGAGGGGCAGTTTAACCCCTGGGAACCAGGGGCCTGCTTCTCCATTGTTTTGTCCTTCCCACCATGACAAAAAGCAGGTATAAGATATTACCGCATCAGAATTCTTTTCTTGCACCTCCTTTCCATAGGGAAATAATTGTTTCAGGATAAGGCATGGAAAGATAGACCCGTTGGGTGACTGCTTTATCTGGGGCCCGTTGCTCCAGGCCCTTCTTACAACCTGGCTCTCCACCAGATCGCAAGCTCTAGATCCTGCCAGCAATCTCCATTTCCTCACCCTCTTCTTCTTTATCATTTTTTTTTCCCTTTTTCCTCCCCTTCAAGCCAGTGCTGGGGCTCTGGGAGGCAGCTAAAAGATGGTGAAATGGCTTTGCAGGCAGACCGGGAGCGTGGTGGCCATGGCTGAGCTGCTCCTTGTCACGGCCGGTGGGGCTGTGGCTGCAGAAGCACCGCGCTGTTTGCCCCGTTGCCTGGTGGCTGCTGTAATGTGTTTATTCCCTTCCCGAGCTGCCTGGATGGCTGTTTCCCTCATGCTGCAAAGTTCAGGCAAGGCTGCCGAGCTCATAGGCTATAAAAAGTAGTGAGGGCCTGGCGAGCGTGCCAACCGCTCTGCCGGAGCTGCTTATGCAATGGGGATGCGGAGCCCGTGCAAGGAGCAAAAAAGTGTGCATGGGCTGCTGCAGGCTCAGCTCGCCAGCCGTGCAGCCAGCTCCTCCCACATGGTGACCACACCAGTGTCACTGCCTGCACAGGTTTCGTCAGTGCTCTCCTTGCCGAGGTGTCCCTGCACACAGGTGATGTGTGCAGGGGGTGTGCGGTGCCCCCAGGACTGTGTGAGGGCAGGGAGCAGCCTCTCAGGGCTGGGCATGGAGCAGGAGAGGCCCGGCTAGTGGGCACCCCGCCACTGCAGCCCCTTTTCCCCCAGCCCTTCCCCAAGACCACATAGGGGGACGATGAGAAACGGGGAGCGCTTGGATGTGGTGGTGCAGGAGATGCTTCATGCACACCCTGTGAAGTGCTGGCTGTGCCAGGAACCCCTCTGTGACTGAGCGGGACAAGTTTCACATTAGAGAGGGCTGTGGGGCACCACCAGCTTCCCCTATACCACCTGGAGACACCTGCATCCCACAGTACAGCCGGGATCGGGGCTGGAGAGCTTTAACCCCCTTCCCTCCAATCCCAGCCCCACGTGTTCCCCCCTCTCGTCCTGCGGCCCCCCGGAGAGGGGCTGCTTGCGCAGGCCCTGGGGCGGAGGAGCCTTCCTGCCCTGCCGGCGGTGACGTTGGCGCCGCAGGAAGGAACAGCGGGTTCCTGAGGGAGCTGGGGACATTCCTCCCATAGCTGCGCGGGGCCCCTCCGTCCCCTCGCGTCCCGCGGGGCGCTCGGCCTATTATTGCAGCCCGTTGCCGTGGCACGTTTCCAGACCTGTGTTTCTTCTCACACGCAAGGGTGGAAGCGGCTCCCCCCTGCCTCCACCCCAAGTGCTCGTCCAGAGCCTTCTCGCATGGGCTGTACTTTTCCAGTGCGTGGTGGGAGGGAGCCCTGCGGCTCTGCGGAGAAAGCAGCCGGGGCAGCGCATGGGCTTGAATTTGGGGTCCCCATGAGAAAAGGCACCGGTGTCCTTGTTCTCTTCACCCCTTTTTGTACTGGCTGCTTCTTATTTGCTGGTTATTGTTGAATTAGTGTTCAGAGATTACTTTGAAAACAAAGTGTTGTGTAAAAGGTTTGTTCCTCGCTGCGTTTTGCTTTTGTATTTGCAAACATTCTCAAATTTGCAGCAGTTTTGTTTCTTTCTTTCATCTGCCGTAGGACAGCACTAATGATTTTTTGGCTGACGGTGCTTTGGCAGCTGTAGCAAGGTTTCAGTGACAGGAACACGTGCTTGTCCCTTCCACATCTGCCTTCTGGGGCCAGGCTCCCTCCTGCCAGGTCAAGGCAGCAGCGGCGATCATTAGGCCGATTTCTGTATATGGCTATATCTGCCCCGCACAGCTGCAGTGCTGAGATGTCTCAGAGTTTGTTACCCACACAACAGACACCAGGTCCCTCTGAAAGGCAGTGCTTGAGGCTGAAACTGAAAGTTCGGAGAGAATGAGTCACTCCTGGTGCCCTGGTAACGTTGGCGAAAACCAGCCTTAAACACGGCGCGGCTGAGGGTTTTGCAATCCGAGTGGAGGCCCCAAGCTCCTTCTCACACAGAGGGGCTGGCAGGGACTGAGAATCCTGCTCCTTCGTCCCAACCACTGCAGGGACTTGTTTGCCTTCATTTTAGAGGAGAGGGGAGATGGGATTTTTGGGGGTAAGGGGTGACAAGTCTCCTCAGCACGAATGCATTTGAGTTGTCTCCACATCTCTGCTCTCGCTCCTCCTCCCCCAAATTGCCAAGGGCTGTAAAGCACTGTGAGGCTTTTTCTCCTTTGTTGCCTGCTCAGGGTGATGGGCACCTGCTGCTCGGGCAGTCTGTGCCCCTAGTTTTGGGGCTCTCCACACAGGATTTACTTTCCCCAGTGTCTGCTGTGCTGTGTGAGACAGCAAACACAGCCTGAAACCTTTGGGTGGCTTCCCCACGTGGTGTTAAATCCAGGGACTTGCTCTCAGCCTGGGCCCAGAGTTGTGCACAACCCAAATTCACTGTTTTTGGGAAGGTTTTGAGCCCAGTTCCAGCACTTTTGGGCCCAATCCTTCCCTGAGCAGCGTGACACACTTTGTGGTGGAGCTGCCCTCATGCTTTGCCTCTCGGTGGGGCTGCCGGTAAGGCAGCAGCGATGCTCTGGGGCCTCTTCAGCTCCTTCCAGATCCACCGGGTTCACGTCAGCGCCTGCAACAGGAACCGTGTGGCACTTCACCACCGCAAAACATAGCAACAGGGGCACCCATGCCAGCACAAACAGCTTGGAACAAAACCCAACGAGTTCTTCAGGCTTGCCTGGGCTTCGCAGAGAGGAAAAGGGCAAAGCTTCCAGGGAATGGCAGTCAGGCCGTGGATGGGCTGGTCTGGGTGCTCTGGAAACTCCTGGCTCCGTCAGCAGGGAGGGTTCAGACAGGGCTGCTGGGGTCCTGCCTCCCCTCTGCTGCCTGCCCTGTGCAGGCTGTAAGTTCCCCGCTGTCCGGGCATGGCTTGGAGCCTCTGACACTGAATTGCTCCGTGCTCAGGGCAGCTGCTGCCCTCCTTGAGCTGTCGGAGGATTGAGGGTGTAGGAAGGGGCCTCAGTACTGCCCCAGAGGGAGATCCTGTTTGGACCTCATTTCCAGAAGGTTCCTGAGTGCCAGAAGATGCACCAGGAGATGGGGACAAGTCACAGGGAGCTCCCAGGAGATGGGAACCCAGCTGTGTGTGACATCTGCTGCTCATCTCCACAGCAGGTCCAACTGCTCTGCTGTGCCTGGCCACCCTTACCCGAGGGAGCTCAGAAGGGGTGATCCAACCCCACATCTGAGCAGGAGAGATGTGTCCTTGTGCCAGTAGATGACCCCCCCTTCCAGCCCCAACACACCCCACTACTGGAGGGGGCACTTTGCCTTGCACCTCCTGCTGGTCCTAGCTACCCCAGAGTCTCCATCCTGCCCTCTGCTCAGGTTGCTGCCCTGCTTCTGGCATGGGACAGATGGAAAACGCCGACGTGCCCGGCTCCAACCCGCCTACTGACATGCTGCTGGGCAGCAGGGAGGTGGATGGACCAACTGATACCCTCCAGCAAGAGCCAAGATTAATGCTATCGTAACTTCAAGTGCTATTAGTAGTTAGAAAAACAGGCTGTCCTTTAAAAATTCGCTTGCACAATTTGGCTCCCTTGACCCTTCTGGCCATATATTCTCCAGCTTGCTGAATGCTGCGGGACACAGCGTTTCCTTTTATTGCTCCTCACTTGACCAGCCATTTATAACCTCCTCCTCAGACTGCTGGGTCTCGTATTTTGAAGCGGCATGAAGGTGTGGGATGGCTCAGCTTTCCTTCTCTGCCTCCTCCCACATACCTTGGTCACACTACCTCCAGCATTTCCCCTTCCCACACTAAATAAGCTCCCTCAGCGCAGCAAGCGCAGCCCACGATGCTAATTTTGTTTGCTGCTTGATCTTTTTTTTGGGGGACTTTACAGGCTCTGCTCTATGCAGGCACATAGCCGTGTGGTCCCAGGACACTGGGAAACGTGCTTGGACAACTCAAGGCTTTCATGGTGGAAATCTAGAAGCAAATACTGCAGAAAGAGCTGGGGAGGGAAAAGCAGGTTATGTCTCACTGGCCTGTATCTTGAAAGCCATCCTGGGACATTAACAGGATGCTGAGACGTTGACAGACCACCTGGAGCCTGCTGATGAAACAAAAATAAAAAGAGGCAGGTGCCTCTCTTCAGCCCAAATTTGGCAGCCTGGGGAGGAAACCTGGGCTCTGGCCATGTGCAGGTCCCCAGCCCAGCAGTGTCACCACAGAAAGGCAGTGCAGAGTGACTGTACCTATTCGTCAGCCAACACTTAGCCACTCTGTTTGTTAGACACCACATCAGCACAGTGACCACCGCAGAGATACGATGGGTTGGGGTGATCTCAGGCTCTTATTCAGCCTGTAGTCACATCAACAGTAGATCTTGACGTGCTTTATCAAGGAGGTGAGTCTCCATCTCCTTAACACAGAGGAAAGAGGTAACTGAGTCATGAGAGTAACTTGCGAAAAATCGTCCAGAAAGTCAATGATAGGGGGGAGAGAGAAAAAAATGGGGCTCACATCTCTTGAGTACCTCTGCCAGGTCCAGGCACCAGCTGCTAGTGCTTTTATCAGCTTTCACATGCTTTGAAATATTCCCCTGCACATTTTCCACTATTTTTTTCCATTCAAAAAGAGAGGCCTTTAAGTCCTGTGACTTACAGGAGTGACTCATGTTAAGCCAAAGCAGAAGTTGCTATTGCATACCTAACACATCTGGGCTTCCAGCCCCATGTCAGGCTTCTGACACTTCTCAGGGGTCGCTCTGAAACCTGCAGCATTACCCCACTATTTCATGGTGTTAAGGGATAGATGGAACCTTGTGTCTTCAAGGTGTGATGGGGAAAATGTCATACCCTAATTTTCAGTGCAGTAGAAAGTTATGTGAGAACCCTAATACATGTGATTTGACTTGTGGTTTTTCATCTCCTGCCATAGACTCTTGTACGGCACTGCTGTCACTGCCAAACCGCTGTTTCTCGTCACCCCAAAGTGGTGGGTGGAAGCCATCACACCCACAGAAAGACACAATCCCACCTTCAGAGAGATTTGTCTTGTCCAGATTTGCTGTCACAGTAGCTGAGGGTTTTTTTTTTTTTTTCTTTTCTGTTTCCTTCTCATATGACACCCTCTAAAATAGCTACTGCAGAATGAATAAATAAAAAGCTGCCAAGAGTTTAAATACGGCTACCTTGCTCATGGTGTTTTCTAGAAGTAGCTTCTTTCCTACAGAGGGATATTTTCCAGGCTGGATTTAAGGAGCCGGGACATTCGTCTGTGATTCCTGGATATTGTGAGGCCAGAACAATGTAACTGAGCTGGCAGTGGGCAGATGGGGACGATGGGGGAAAGGATGAATGGGTCCAGGGAGCAGCTCTGGCTAAGGACAACCTGCACAGAGTGCATGCAAGCCCTCAGTGCAGAATTTATACCCTTGTCTCCATCTACAAAGTTCAAAACGCATTTATTTCACAGTGTACATGTTCTGGGCCAGAAATATGGCCTGTTCGGTCCTGCAATAACTCTAGGGTGAAAAGTGCCATAGAAATGTCATCCTCTCATGCTCAGCCCAATAAAACTTGGAACTGTAATCAGGAGGTATCGGGTACTGCTCTACAAATAATAACCGTGTTTGTAATTAATAGTGTGTTCTTCCCCTTCCCTGTATGTCTTTCTGCCATCTGCTGGACTTTGAGGCACAAAATAGGATGGCTCTGTGTGTAGCTGGCAGAGGCTGGCTTGGCTGGTGGCTGGGAGACAAAGCTCTGGGAGTAGTGGTGAGGAACTGCCAGTGACTTCATTTCATGTGGCCTGCAGCCGCGTCATTTTTTTTTTTCCATGTTCTTATCAGATGACATTTAGGTGTGTGTTGATACATGGCCTGCCAGAGATGTCTGAAAAGTTTGCTGTGGCATCAGCAAGGACGTCTCCTTCCTTCCTGCCCTCTCCTCTCCTAGGGGAGATTGTTTGCAGAAGGCGGCAGTGGAAGGTGAGCAGACGTCTGCCTGATACCATTTCCCTTCCCTCCTCATACCAGGGTCTGTGGTTACTGCAGAAAGCTACTCCAGACCGAAATCTTGCCTAGAGTTTTTGACATCTTGCAAAAAAACCTGTAACAACATGAAAATGTTTGGCTGTGTCTGAGGAGGACCCTGGACATGTTGACTGAAGGATGTCATCCTTCTGCCCTTGCTGGCTGGCTGGACATTGGTTTTGTACCAATGTGTACCGATTTTTACTTCCAAAGGTGAACCCCGAGGTACTAGCAGAGCTGGGGGGGCACATGGGGCACACATGTCAACCAGCAGATGTAACAAGCCCATTTCCAAGTGGCATAAGCTAAGCTGAGAGGGAAACTCTTACACTTGTCCGGGAGCACTGTCAGTGCAAATCCATCTCTGGAAATCCGTGCTCAGTTTATACCTAAAAAATTTTGCTGCTGGTTCGTAGGGAAAAGCTCCCCTCTAGTGGGCGATCCTGGCAGCTGCCAGGCACCCAGAGCAGCCCAGAGGCGCTGCCCTACACCAGAAGGCTGCAGAAACTGCACAGCAGAGGCATTTACTGCATCTCTGGGTGCAGGCAGCACAAGAATAATCATAACTGATTATATTCTGTAATGAGAAGGGTGATAATGATGTCATTGAGGTATCCAGTTGTAGCAATGCTTGCAGACCATTTTAGATACTATATATACTTCCATTTAGATATTTAAAAATAAGTGTCTATTTAACTCCCACAGCATCCTGAAAGCAAAATTCATATCTATTGTTATTTTATGCTTTCTACAGAGGGAGAAAGTGCTGGAAACATACGTGAAGGACTTTGCCTGGTGTAGTCATCTGAGGTTAGAATTCAAGAGAATCCTAAGGATTCTTAGGAATCAGACTCCCTAAGGAGGGAGTCTGATTTGTCAAATCACTCAGCTGCTCTTCACAGAAAGAACAAATTTCTGTCATTCTACAAGTGGCCCTTAATGGAGTTGTACACTGAAAAAATGTAAAGTGATTCAATATGTATATTCTTTGCTCTTCAACAGCTTCTTACAGGGAGCATGGGGGAGTAACACATGAGTGTCCAGGATTTGAGCAACAGCATGCCCTAACACTGCAGGGATATAAAACCAGTGAGTACTGGGAGATGTGGGGGTTTTGTCTGCCGCCAAGTGACCTCGATGGAAACATTATTCCTGCTGTTGTCCAGGGATGGGGTTCTCTGTCTGCAGTTTGGGGATCAAGATTTGTGGAGTGCTTTGAGATTTGCTAATAAAATTGTTAAGTAAGAAGCTAGGTGTTCATATTATCATTGCTGCAACTCTCAGAGTTTCAGGAAGGAAGACACTGAGTTTTCCAGGATTATATTGTGACAGAACCCAAAATATCTCCTTGCGGGGCAATGGGACAGGGAATTACAAGGGCTCCTTCACAACCACCGGTCAGTTCATGGACACCTTAGGACAGGCAGCAAAATTACAGTGTATGCAACCACATGCAGCTGCAGGGACTGGCCTGAGAACATGGATGTGCCCTGGGCAGTAGCTCCAGTGCTCTCCTTGTGCAAGGTCTGCTCTCATTTCTGTTTGGCACATTGCGTTACTCTCCCAGTGCTTCCAGAGCAAGGGCTGATGGGGAGAGGAATACAAATGGCATGTTTTGTTACTTGCTGAGCTAATTCGCTGTCCTGTTGCTCAGGGGTTGTGGCCTTGTATAACCCATAGCCCCTGTTAATGATCGCATCCTCCTGCTTCTGCAGCAGTGAAGACAAGGCTGGCCCAGCCCTGACCGGACCTACCCTGCAGAAGTGACCGTGTGTGCGAGTGAACTCTGAAGTCTCCTTCTGTCTTGCTGGGAAAGCTGTGGGCTGCACCACGCAGCTGGAACAGCTGGCTGAGTCGTGGTGCAGATGCCGAGTCCCTAGAGCTGAGGTGTGACAGCTTATGGGAGCTAAAGCTTTCCTTTCTGAAGGCTTTTGGATCCAGTCCAATAACACATGCTGAGCGTTAGCACTGCCTGACAGCCGCTCGGTGGTCTCGGTATGAAATGAGCTGGTGAACCTCAGCTTGGTTCCCAACGGAGACAGATGTTCCTGTTTTAAAAAATCATTACCATGGTCATTGCTAGCCAGACTGCTTCTTGGCAACAGTAGAAAGTTCAGAGCTTGAATAAACACAGAAGAATGTAAAAAAGCCTTTCTACAGGTCAGGATCGATGCATTTTGGCTTCAAATC